>NC_071441.1:56855724-57169295 GCF_017976375.1 Cuculus canorus
CAGGGCCATAGGAGGGGACCTGGAGTGGAACGAGAAATGTGTGTTCATCTGACCATGGACACACAGAGACTCTCATGACCGAGATTTCCATGTAGCCTAATGATGTTACTCCTTAATGGAATAACCCCTGATTTTTGTCAAATTATCCAGGGATAATACCCTTCAGAGAACTTTTGTCCTGTAAAATGGTGAAGGCTTTCACTTGAAAAAGTTTTCATACCCTTTGTATTGTGTTAGGAAACAACAATAATAAGCTGGTCATGAACTGTTCATGGAGATCTATGAGTGAAACAACTGAGACATCTCAGCTGCTCTGTTCTAGGTGTGGTGCTGTTAGGAATACATTATGACTGTAGGGAAGGTGCAGAGGTAAAATTGAGTTGTCAGTTTCTTTTTTAGCCTGAATAACAAATATGTGTGGACTAATAATGTTGCAAAAGTGCTGTAACTAGAAGGATTTGAGAACCTGGAGCTCGTAGTTCTGACCCAACCTCTGTAAATTTACAGTCATTTCAATTTTATGATGCATGTAGGGTATTTGTTGCAGTGGGGGTAGATATTGTTTCCCTTTTTTGAGCAAGAGTGGATTCTTTCTGCATTCCTTGTGTCATAATGGCTTTCTGATTCTTTTACAGACTTTCTTTAGGAGAGTTTAAACTGTTTCTTCCAATGGTTATTGGTTAAACACACAAAATTTTTGCAGAGACTTATATTTGAGGAGTATCTGTTTTGAAATAAACTCTCACAGAATATGCATCACCAGAGTCATCCTAAGCTACTCCAGCTTTGAATGCTTGATAAAAATATTTGTTATCCGAAGGAGAGCTTTATACTCCTCCCTGCTTCCCAAATAAATACTTGACAGTCTATGTACGTGTATGAAACATGTGTTGACCATCAGCCTGCAACATCTTCAGTCTTTCCTTAGTGTTGTTAATTTCATTTTTTGCTCCCCAACACCCAGAGAGTTCAAAATAAAAGTTGAACATTAAGCTCAGAATGCTATGTCAGTTAGAATCTTTTTCTTTGCGAAGTAATTGAATCTCTTTGCAGTACAAGTTTTGCAGTCGTTTAATTTTGGCAGCTGCACAACAGACAGTAAATGTTTTAAGAAAAAATTAAAAGGAAATTTTCCTGTAGCAAATATAATCTGGCTGTGATAGCACAGCGCCCATTTTATGAGGCCACATTTATTCTCATAATTGGCTATTTCCTGTCCTTAAATGCCTATTTATTCATGTCTGCCACCTTCTGCTCAGCTTATTGGCCCTGCGGTCACCACATTATCTTTCTCTTCAAAATCAATTGACATTTTATGAAATGAGTTTGCTAGATGTTTAGTTTAGTGAGAGTGGCATAGAGAACCTGTGCTTGTCACATTAAATGATTGCTGCTAAAAGTAGGGGGTTTGGTGGCTTAACTACATACAGAATATAATCATTAATTTCAATACTTTAATTGTTTTTATTTAGTGTAATGAATAGGCAAAACTTTACTGGAGGGCGCTGCGAAGTATCCCAAATAGTGCTTTTCCAGCAGGTAAATTTTTTGCATAAGTAAATTCCTGTGCAGGGCAAGGCAGCTTTACCTTGGACATCGGTGCTGAATTTCTAGAGGTGTTCAGATTTAGGAAAGCTGAAACTTGTGAATTATACAACTTCATATATTAAAACTTCTAAGCTGCGCACAGACTAATTACTAACCCTGAGGTATTCTTGTTTTAATTAAAAGCTTATGGTCAGCTCTTCGTTAGCAGCGATACTGTCCTTCCTTCCTTCCTTCCGTGCTCAACCTTTTGTTTTTAAAGATGTTGCAAGGCTCTCTCTGCCGGCTGGCATGATTGGAGCTGTTCGTCATTAGCTCAGCTTTTGGTGCAGCCAGGGCTGTTCAGAAGGGGATCAAGCAGGGTTGATTGGCTTCAGCCACTTGGGCGCGGGCATAAGCAGTCCCTGCTCATTACATTGTGAGACATCTTATTATACAGGGGGCTGTGGCGTCGCATTTTATCCAGGATGCCTGCATGAAGCTTTGACCCTGAGCCACACAGAACTCACTGCAAGAGATCTGAGCCTTCTGGGTGGTTCTCAGGACTTGGTTTTACGTGCTCAATCGTGGTACCTCCGTCACAATTAAGTCCACACAGATTTATATTATTCAAAAGAGGGATTCTGCTGTTCTTAGATGAATGGTATCAAAAATGTTCACATCAAACCTTATCTTTATACAAGAGATATATATAATTAAACATAATATTTAAAAGTACAATTTGTATCTGAAGATGGATTTTTAAAATTCTCTTTGACTGGGTTTGAGTGAGGTGTATTAGCTAACCTTGCTTCTGGTGTCTGTATGTTCCTTTTAGTATTTGTTCTCCTGTTCATAACAGGTTGTAGGTTTAAACAAAGAAAGAAAACAAAAAATCAACAAACAAGCGAGTGGCAAGGATTGAAGCTGAGGGGAAATCCTTCCAGAATCTGTGAAGGAATTTCCACTTATATATTTTTTTTTTGTCCAGCTGGATGCGAGTAAACCAATGTTCACTTGTTTGATGTGAAAACGACCCCATGGTGATGGAGAATATTTGTTTCCAGGTGCCAAGTTGACCTGTCAATCCTGAGTAAAGAGCAGACTCACAAACTGGAGATGCCACTGGAGGAGGGAGAAGGATACCTGGTGTTGCTGGTCACCCTCACAGCCTCAGCCGCTGTCACTATCTCTGACCTCTCCCTCAACTCCCTGGAGGACCAGAAGGAGCGAGAGGAGATTCTGAAGAGATATGTATGGAGTTCTTCTCTTTTGCCTTTTTTTTGCTGAATGAATAAATACATATACAAATATATGTATAAATAATAAGTATCGAGGGATGGAATCTAAATATATACCTTATGACCTTATTCCGCTCAACCGATGACGGTCATTTACAGTTCTTACTAATATTATCATGGATGACATAGGTAACTTCGAGAATGCTACAAATCCTCTATGTAATAAAGCATTTTTTTTTACATAGCATTTCAGCTATTTGGTATGATCAAGTGACACAAAGCAGTTAATTTTACTTCCATGCTGATAACTGTTACCAACCATGAAATAACTAAGAGGTCACTCAGTGACTGTATAGAGGCACCAGTAGTTTTTGACTTTTGGGGGGGCATCTACTGAAGCATAAGAAAATGGGGTTTTTTTCTGCACTTTACTTTGTATCATCTAAATAATAGTTTTAAACAATATTTCTGTTTTAAAATATTCTAAAACAAATGATTTTCATTTTCCAACATCCTCACTCTACATGGTATCTGTGTAGTTTTGTCAAAGCAACAGAGAGGGGAGCTCTTACTCCAGCATTTGCCAATCCCTAAATCACTAAAAGTAACTGTCTCACTACACAAGGAGAAAGGAGGGGGGGAAAAAAACTATTTCCACTTCAAATTACAAAGCTTTTATTGTACAATGCTGCCAGGTGTTTAGAAAGGCTTCTCTAGACATTCAGCCATTAAACCAAGCTCTGACTAACAAAGAGCCGCTTAATTTTTTTTTAGATTTTAAAATATTCCTATTCCATGAGTGACATCCTTTCAATAACTGAATTTAATAAAGATGTACCTTATCAGGCTGTGCAGATAACATGAAGTGCTGGTACTAATGCTGTACAATATTCTTCAAACAGATTAGCAGGATGTGCGCTTCAGCAAATTTATTCTGGCTATCTCCTCTGAATCAGCTGTCTGCTAATGCTTGTACAACTCATACACCAATAGTGTTATCATAAACACAGTTTAATAGAGGTGACTTAGTGAGGCTAAACATAATATTCCTAAACCAACTGGGAGCTAAGGTATTGTGCACCATCTTTGAGAAATAATTACAATTAAGAGAGTTATTGCATATTTTGGAACCCACCAAGACAGCCTGTGGTTGTCAGAATAGATCTTTATAAATGTAATAAATTTCTGATGGGTTCTTTTTTGAGGTGACACACTTCTTGCTACGAGGTGCAACAATGCCATATTTCTGTGGATTATTGTGTGTGATGATATGACAGTCAAGTGATACTGATGGGTTTGATAATTTAGTAGCATTATGGAAACGTGTTGCCACAATGTGTTATTAATCAGTTTCCCTAAATTCTCAATTTTTTTTGTCCCTAGTGTAAAGCATAATTATGTGGTGTAAGATTGATCTATTTATTTCTGTTTCTTACATATTCATGGATATCTGTCTTTTCTTATATTTACATTACTGTATGCATTTGAAAAAACATTTATATTTTTAGAAGACATTCATACTGCAGAGGCATGAATTTCTCATTGTGTGGTTTTGAAAATTTTAGCACCGGTAGACCTTTTTGATAAATTTCACCATTTTTATTAAAAGAAGCAGTGGACGTCAGATGAAAGCAATGACAAGAGTGAACGAAATTCAAGTAGTTTATTTTCACTGAGGTTTGGTTTGCCTTCGGTAATCATGTCTCTACCTCAGAACTGATACAAAGAGAGAGGATGCAATTAGCAAGACATGCTGTTCCCCATGGAGTGGCTGTATTTTGGGGGTTATTTTTTGTCCTCTCAAAAAATCTAGCTACCTTTTGAGAAATGCATTTTGCACCCTTTCTGCAGCCAAAAACAGTTAACGAGCTGACCTTGCTATCAGATCAAATAGCCTTGGAAAATGACTCTATTACTGTCATTTAACCATTTGTAGCTGAACATCAGAGCCTTACAAATTAAACAGGCATTACTGTTTGAACCATTATTTTACCACAATTGTCTGAAAAGATTAATTCCTTTTGGGGTGAGGAGGGGGGCGCATTAATGGGTACAGACCAAGAGAGATTGTATGACCTTTTAAGAACGGGTGTGCTGAACCCACGGTCCCCCTTGTCACAGTTTAAAAACCAGAGGAGCTAGTTTAGAGAAGAAGTTGTTAGCATTCCATTTTTATTATGACATTTCACAGTCATCCGATTTAATGTCCCTTGACCAGATTGTCCACCATGAGACGATGGGCTTGAAATGTTATTTAGAGCATTGATAAAAGGTGAGCAGTTCTAAGATGACAGCGAGTCATAAGGCTGGTGGTGTGACATTAATTTTCTCCATAACAGAGATGGAATAAGACGTCATGGTGACAAGCTGTCAATCAGTGCTGGCCCCTCAGTGTATCTCGATGCCATAGGATGGGGTATTGCTTCTCCCATAATAGAGCTGAACTGAGATGCTCTCCCTGACAGCTGCTGCAGCCATACAGAAAATATATCATACAGCCTTTCATTAAAAAAATAAAGAGGACTCATCTCCAGAACATTTCAATCTCTTCCCATCTATTGAGGGCTGAAAAGATTCACAGCAAATCACAGATTCCTCTGCTATGGAAATTTCAGGCTTCAGAAAACGTACTGGTTTTGAGGCCTTCAACAATAATCATAAATAAGAAGACAGAATATCATCTGATAAATCATTACTTAAAGTTATGTATTTAGAGTAATGCATTAAAGTCATTTGCCTTTCCCAGCATCTCTGCCGTGGCACTGGAAGCATTTCCAGCTATCCCCACAGTCTCCATGTGCTGTAAATGGATTTGAGCCAGCTGCTTGCTGAAACTAAAAGTTCAAAAACAATTATTCTGCAGGATGCTGAAAAAGGTGGCAAAGTGGGATGCAGAACTGGTGTCTTTTTGCCGAATAAGCTTACCGGGCTGACTGGGAAAATGGGGACTGCACAGCGTTGCAGGAGGGGGGCAGTGGCTTGGCTTGCTCTTTCTTTGGTCTTTGCTTTGTTTTCTTTCTGCAGCTCCGTGTTTGTTTCGGTCATTGGGAAACCTGGCTGAAAGGTGGAAATATTTCCTTAAATCCTTTCACTTTCATGATGGTATTAGAGCAGAATTACATTTTTTTGTGGCCCCAAATCTGATAAGAAGCTCCCAAAGCTTGATCACTATTGTAATAAAAGAGAAGTGGTGCCAAGTTTCTTTTGAATTATTGCAGAGCTGTCTGCGATACCATCTCTGCCACCCTCAGCCTGGGAGCACACAGTGTGTGCTGATTAAAGTTGACCATCACTATTTTTAAGCTGTATTTCTGATTATTATCATATTAAAAATGACTTTTTTTTAACTATTACCCTGTGATAATATGCATGTCTTTGTATGTATTTAGCATGCAGGATTCCTCAGGTCAGCCTGCCAAGGTCAAACCTTCACTGTAAACAGTAAATGGTCAGTTTGGAGCTTTGGAAATTAATACCAGAGTATGATTGGACTGCTTGAATTGTCTTATTAATAACAAGACAGGGATGCATATTATCTGTCTAACATTTTGGTGGATGATTTGTCTGTGTATAAATGTGCTGTAGTTTTTGCAAGCTCACATTTAATATTTCATTTAAGCAGCACCTGTGTTTTTCAGATCAGTGATGATATTTGTTCTGGTTTTCCATAACAGTCAATTTTGTCTTCATAATAAATTAAAGAATTGCTGGTGTGGTGTTTACCTAATATTTGTGTTTTCTGAAACTCTGGACATTATCATAATCAATGGAAAATGTTTCGCAAACAGTACTTAAAATTTTAGAAAAAACACAGGCATTAAATATGTTAGCCCAGATTTTAAAATACTTCAAGACAGAGATATGTGCTAGTATTTGTGAACAAGACTTGCAAAAATGACACAAAATTAGGCCACATATATATACCACTTAAGATGTATTTGAAAGTCTAATTTTAGTCTCCTGTTTTGGAATTGCTCTCTTAGGGTATCTAAAAACTGAGTGGTAACACCAGGTTTGCTGTTAATTGATTTCAGATTCAAAGTTGCATTCGATATTCTAGTATTTGACATTCTACAACTTTTAAGTAATATTTGAAGGTAGAGCTTGAGAATTTTAGCACATCACACCTAACTGGCACAGTGCTCCCAGTTTGTCACTTTTAGTTATTGGAAAAAAAGAGCAGCTTTCTAAAATTATGTTGGATGAATAAATTCAAGTGTTAGTCTAGCCTTTAAATTTTCCCCCTCTCTTTTACACATATATAGATATTGCAGACAAAAGAAATGATTTGTAATAAGAGCTTTCTGCCACAGAATTAGAACCATCTTTTAATTTATATTTTGCTTCTGTTTGGGTGTGATTATTATGAAATTAAGTTGTTATAATTCTCCTTAGATTGCTTTGCTTGTATTATTTGCAAGCTATATACAAGTTTTTATGCTATATGCAAGCTTGCATTTGTGTGCATACTATATGCAAACTGGCATATAACAGTTAGCTACAACAAAAAAAAATATTGGCCATAGGTCAATGTTCAAAATATAATTCAAGCCTTTAAAGGGAAAATGTGAACATTGATATCCTAAAGTATTCAGGAAGAGGCATATTTTATTGTTTGTGTTAATTTTCCAGCTATCTTGCTATCATTTACAATTTTGATGAACAGTTTTCTATATATTCTTAGGGAATTGCTTCAGCATAATTAGTGTTATATTTAATCATTCATATTCTAAATTTTCCTTTGCATTTTTCATTGGTAAGTTAAAGATGCAAAATAAGGAAAGAAACACTGACAACTGTACCTTCTTCAGTAAATAATCTCTAAAAGTATGACTGCGTTAGACAGAATTACATTAACTCATACCTGGGTTAGGGAGGAGACTGTTAAAAATGCTTTTCATTTGTCTTTTTTGCAATCCAGAATTATTTTTCTTTCTATTATTTTTTAGAGTCCAATGATGATGTTCCATAACATGAAGGATGTGGGTTTTCTTCAGGTGAAGGTCATCAGGGCAGAAGCGTTGATGGCAGCTGATGTCACAGGCAAGGATTCATTTAGCTTCTGTGACAGTAAATACCGTAGTAAGACTGGGCCTTTTTGGAATTGAAGAAAGAAATGTTTAAAACAGAGGTTTACCTAAAGATTATTGTCTGTTTGTGCAATCTCATTTTCTGGCCATTAAGGGAATAATTCTCAGGCAAACCGAACTTTTGTAAGCCAGGCAGTGAGTCATTCTAGTGAAAGCAGACCCCTGTGCAAGTTATTTCTCAAAAAGTGAAATGCATATTTTTCTCCATCAGAGGTCTTGAAAAAAAATGCATAGAAAAGGCTTCTTTTTCTAGTAGGTAAAAAATATAGAAAATAATTCAAATTCAAACTGAATTCCAGAGGACAAGGCAGATGAAAGGTGCTCAATTTAGAAACTCCTCAAAAGTTGTTGCCAAAAGGACTGCTCGATATTGGCCAGACATTTAGCAAGGCTGCTGCTTGTTTCAGACATTTTGAATAAATGCAGTTTCCTGTACCCACTGCTTATCTGTTTAAGAAGGGAAATAGGAAAATCTTTTTTTTCACTTTCCATTTTACATTATATGACCTGAATGGATAATTTAACCTTTTGCTTTTCAAAACAAAGCATTTCACCCACAGTGACCATTTTTCTCCAGAAACGTCCAAGTTACCTCCTATGAGTACCATTTTCTTCACACTGCACAAGCTGAATGGAGCAAGATGAGCTGCTTCTGTGCCAGAAAATAGCCATCTTTGCTTCAAAAATAAAGGAAAAGAATGGGAACCATACTGATTTAGCTGGTTCAACTCCAATTTGGATGTAAATGTCTATTACAGGAGCAGACGTAGATATATAGCAGCATGCTCACCTTTAAATATTTTTTTGTAAATTAGCAGCAGACCAGTATTGATTTTCTTTTTCTCAAACAAGGTAACAGAGCAAACATTTTATTGCTGAAACTGATCATCCAGTTTGTGGCACATAAAATAACGAATCCTATTTTCAGGGAGGTTGGAGAAATACTTCTAAAGATTCCTCACTCTGCTTTGACCTTATAATCCAATGTGGTCGGAACAGAGAGAGAGATTAAGTTATTCAGGGGCAAATGGGATAATTCAGTCCCTGACCTCGTTCAGTCTTCAACTTTTCCAGATCAACATGTCATTTGTGCTGGTTGAACAAATTTTTTGGAAATACATTTGATTCAATTAAAGATGTACAGAGCTACCAAACATTTTCAGACATTGCATTTAGAAGGACAGTCAGGGAGATGTGACAGAACACTCAATACCTTCCCATGCCCCACATATTTTGTTCATTAGCAAGAAAAAACATTTATAAGGCAGATAAGTTTTGTAAGATGGCCACACATTCCAGACATTACTGAAGTCATTATGTATTTTGGACAAAACCACCTGGTATTTTGAAAAGAGGACCAAGGGGTTTTATTAACAAATGTAATAATTTATAGCTATTTTTGTTAACTTGTGGGTATGTACTGATCATTCATTTCAGATTAAACTTCACACAGCAATATTTAGAAATAATTCAAAGTAGTTATTCCTCAATTGTCAATAAATCCTGTTTGCAAAAGTGGTGTAGATCTTGACCCTTTGTTTGTTCGACTAATCAACACTTATTAGTCAGCATGGAGAGTGCTGTCATCACTGGTGTAACCTATATGACCAAGGATCGCTTGTGTCAGTCGCAGCTAAGGACTAGTTTGCTCTCCTTACTATATTGTTTTATCAGAGTTAAGCTTTTGTGCTCCCCAGAGCCTGGAAAGCAGCTGAAACACCTGTACAGTACCTGTGTGTTTTGCTCTGTTTCCTGTGTGCTGAACGTATCCCATTTCACTTTCAGGAATCTTTTCATGGGAAGTAATAAATCAAAATTTATTAGTTTGGGCTGAATGGATTTTAAAAATCTTTAATGTTGCATCATTAAGCATAAGCATAGACGGAAAAAAGATTTCCCTAATCTTTTAAGTAGTCATCAATCTTACAGCAGTTGCAGGGATTTTTTTTTTCCTTTCAAAATGTGAAATTTTTCTTTTGTTACAATACATTCATTGAGCAGCATTGTAATACTGTATTAACTCTGTGTGAATAAAGAGCAATTGAGACTCCCAACAAATGAATGAGCAAAAAAGCACAAATTACTTTTTAATGAAACCCTCAATTCTTCTCCTTGCCGTGGAAAGCCCGTAGCCTTATCCGTCTGAATGCAACTAGAGCAGGTCAGTCCAGTTAAGCCCCTGGTAGTTGAGGGCAGTTTTTTCTCCATCCTTAGTGTTGGGCAGTGCACTATTAGAACAGATATTTTTTTAAAAATAGAGATTGAGGGTATTGTTTCAGACCCCAGTTTACCAATCCTGATTTGCACGTGGGTTGAACAAGACGCTGTGGTGGGCTGAAATTAAACTTCAATGAAGTTGTGGGCAAGGGAGAAAGTGGCCATGATCAGTCTGAAAGTGGGGCGCCTGTTGAGCATAGAATCATAGAATCATTAGGTCGCAAAAGACCTTAAAGATAATCAACTCCGTGTCATAACCCTGAAAATAACAACAAAAATACCCCAGAAAAGGACAAAATGAGACTTCTTCTCAACCAGCACGCTTGCAAGGAAGTCAAGGAAAGAGGGGAGCACTGGAGGGTTGAGAACTTGCCTGCCGGTTCTTGAAAGCCCACCTTGATTTTGAGAAGAGCTGAAAAATAGGGTGTCTTCCAGGACTGGGGACTTTGAGAGAATTGTTGGGTCCGTGTGGATGTTTTTCCCTGAAGAAAAGCATATTTCAGCAGACAAAACACAACTTTAGGGCTTCTGGGAACACAAAATTATGTTCTATTAGAACAGAATACCTCTTTCTGGAAAATATATATTTTTTAATATATCTGTTTCAAACTATAACCCAAGAAATGTTGAGATGTCGAACATGGTGTTTACTTCTTCCTTCTCTTCCCAAGAAGAATTTTTCATTTGAATCTTCCATTGTGTTTTAGCTATTCTCTGCAAGGTGTTTTTTCCCTAAATTGTCAGATAAAAGTAGTTAATTTTCCCCTTTCCCCACATCTTTTCTCACTTGTGGCTCCTCTGGAAGACAGACAGACCCTCTTGAGGCTTTGGCTGCTGGCAAAGCCCTGACTCAGCCTACAGTAACACTCTATGACATAAAGGAATATCCTGATGGTGCAGTAAAATGTAAAGTGTAACAGCCTCATGCCAATTGGTTTCTGACGTTAATATATTTTTCCATTCACCTAGCTTGTATGAGTTTTGCAAAGAAGTAGACTCTTCACCAAGACGTAGTGTTGATTTAGGTGGTGGTGAGGTAAGAGTTCTCCTTCTCCAGCAAAGCTGGGATCAACTGGATCATGGTGGAAGGGCACTGGCTGAACAGGCAGAGCTTGCGTCTGCTGTATGAGGACAGATGCACCCTTCCTTTTTCCTTGTACCACAAAATAAAATAAAAGGTTCACTATTGATGAGAAGTAGGATGGGAAGAGATGTGCCATAGGTTTTATAATGTCAGGACAAGTCCTGTTATTTTAAGGAATAGTAGTTAGCATTTTGGATTCATTAGCAGCGCAAAACCCAAACTCCCTGTGCCTAGAAAACAGTTTGTTTTGCTGTCTTTGGGCTTTAATTAAGACATGTTCAGTTCCAAACCCCTGACTCCCCTCTCCCCTGCCCCCACCCCGCTCACTGTGTCACAGACTGGCGATCAGACGCTTTCAGATGGTCCAGCCCATGACTTTGACCTTCTGCGAGGTCTGGCGTTCCCTGGGGAACCGTTCAGCTCATGAGGTCTGATTTCACACTTCCAGGATGCCTCGGCTCTCTTAACAATGACAGGGAGACAAAGCCCTTTAGAGTGGGCCGCATGGGGACTTGTTTAAATTGGAAACTAGAGAGGAGTCAAGGAACAAGGTTACAGGCTACAGAATGGTGCTTTTAATAAAGAGCTCACAGCTCTGGTTCAGCTCAAAGAGGGCTACCTCTGTACAATTAATTGAGACATTTATCTGGAGCATCTTAGGCCGCTACTTTCTCACAGAATTATGTGATAAATATCAGCTAAGAGGCAAATGAGATGTGCATGAAATGAATTTTTAACACTTTGATTACTGTGTCTCCAGTCTTCATTAGAAGTAAATTTATTTGTATTTCTGACCTCATTATTAATCTATTCTCTGCGGGGTTTTTTCGTTTGGGTACCATGATTTCAGAACTTCAGATGTAAGGCAGATTTTCCTAAAGAGCTCAGTGATATTTAGGTTTACACTCAAAAGATTTTAAGGCTTCCTCTCAGGAACAGAAACTTAAGCATAGGAACTCAGGCAGAATTTTTTTTCCTTCTTTTTCTGTTTTATGTCTGAAATTCAGCCTCCCTTCTTCGAAAATTTTGTGTTAAAATTTTGATTAAAGCACTTTTAGAATGAAGATACCAAGATGGCTAAATGTGCAGAATGTAAATGAATTTTCCAAAATCTGTTCAAATGAAATGTCCTAATACTACATGTGCAAAAATAGTCTTTGAAATCATTCTTCAGATGCTAGGAAATGTCAGCGTGATATACACAAACGTTAAATTCACAAAGGTATGGAAGCCCATGCATGTAAAATTGAAGGAATAAATTCAGAGGCCCTTTGGAAATATGGTTCCAGAAGTAATTTAATCTGTCAATTAGTGCAGACAGATTTCAATACACACTTGATTTATCTTCACAAAGTACTGAAATCTACAGGATGGGCAGTGTTCTATGGCAGATAAAATCTCACCTGGTCCAATTGTATGGGTCACCTGAACATATCAGTCCAAAACAATGTAGGGCAAAACTACTTATTTAAGGAAAGTAAAAGTTTTAGGATGCCAATGGCAAAATTAAGTTTTAAAAGACCTTTTTTTTTTTTTTTTTTGTTAACTATAGCATTTAGAATTAAAGATACAGTGAAAGGATGACCTCTGAATTTTAACATTATTTTTTCTGTGAATATTCTGTCGAAATGAGTTTATCACTGTTGTGGCACCACACCGAATCAAGATACCTTCCACACTCATGCTATCAGCACATTGCAACGTGATTGCAGCAGCAGTTAAGGGGGAATTATCATTTCCATTTTAAAAATGGAAAACTAAGAAAGGTTAACTGACTCAGCTAAGGCCAACAGAGCAAGTCCTTGTCAAAGCTGGCATTTGGCTGAGGTCCTGTACTTAATCCATTAGATAAGGCAGCTTCTCATGCTATTGAGCCATTCCTCCTCCTGGCCAAAGGTCAGGCTGGCTGCTCTGTTCCAAGCAGCTGGCTGGCAGGGAGCTTGGAACAACATTAGTGACATTAGCGTCTGCATGAGTGGCACTGCCCCCCAGAGTCATGAACTGGCTGTCTTGTCTTCCCCCAAAATAAAGGCCTTTTTTGGCTGTGGGGATCTGTAACGGAGAGGCATGGCCAGCAGTAGGGGAGAACCGCAATAGCCTATGAAATATTCAAACCATATTTCAGCTTTCATAACCACGTCAAACTTGGTTGAACTTTGGGAAGTTGTGGTTTGTGAACTTGACTTTTAAAAGTAGAAATGAAATTGAGATCTCTTGTTAAACTTTTAAACTATCCAAAACATTTTTAGTAGTCTTTGCTGTTCTAATTCAGTTTCGATAATGTAATTTGAACAATGCAGAAATTCATGTAGTGCTAAATTCAGAATGAAGTTAGAGATTTGCATGCAATCAGTTCATGGTCTGGCCAGTCCTGGAGCTGACTTTCTGTCATTTATATAGGTTTATGGACTGATCAGTGGCAGGTAAATATTAAATGCCGTCTATTTTTATCCTGCCATTTAGTTCCTTCTGATAAGAAAGATGTTGAAGAAATAAAAGTAGAAAATTAAAGGTGTTCAGGACCAGGATGAAGTGTTCAACACCAAATTGAGGTGTTCAAGACCAGGTTGAGGTGTTCAAGACCAGTGGAAGATGTCCCTGATCAAGGCAGAGGGGTGGAACTAGATGGGCTTTGAGGTCTCGTCTAACCCAAACCACTCCATGATTCTATGATTGTATGAAATTATTTGTGCCTCTGTATGTATACTGAAATGATGCATGCTTTCTGTAGCCATGCTAGAAGTATCTCCATGGGTCTTATCTGGACTTAGCCCATGCTCTCTGCTGTCCCTTGTTACTTAATCCTTACCAAATGCAGTTTTTCAAGGGATAGGCAGGTCTACCATATGCTTCTTGGCTTGTATCTACTCTGAAAAGCAATTCATAGAATCATAGAATAGTTAAGGTTGGAAAAGACCTCTAGGATCCTCAAGTCTAACCATAAACACAACCCCATCGTAACTCCTAAACCATGTCCCAAAGCAGCCCACCTACTTTTTGAGCCCCTCCAGGGATAGGGACTCCCCCACTACCCTGGGCAGCCTCTGACAGGGCTTCACCACTCTGTCAGTAAAGAAATTTTCCCTAATATCCAATTGAAATCTCCTCTGGTGCAACTTGAGGCCATTGCATCAAAGGTAGCTCCTCATGAGTGTCCATGGAAACTTCGATTAAGGGAGAAAGAGTCATTCTACAGTGCCGTAGTGTCTTTCCGATCCTTTATTTTCTTTCCTACTGGACAGTTGTTCAAAGATTGAAAACAGAAAAGAACAATGTTTATGATGGCGCACCGGTGGTTTTTTCCTCTCAAAAAAGGGAATCATCTTACTGCATAAAATACAGATGTTTCAATATTTTGCTTTACTAAAGTCTCCTTTTAAGCATATTAATCAAATATCATAGAATCATAGAATGGTTTGTGTTGGAAGGGACCTCAAAGCCCGTCCAGTTCCAACACCCTCCCACTGGATCAGGGTGCTCAAGGCCCTGTCCAGCCTGGGCTTGAACACCTCCAGGGTTGGGGCAGCCACAACTTTTCTGGGAAACAAGTGCCAGTGCCTCACCATTCTCAAAAAAAATGTGTGGATGTTGTGCATTCTTCTGGAGATAAATGCATGTGTTTGATACATTTTTACAATAAAAAGATATTGCAGTTTAAGTTGTAAAAAACATGGAAGGAAAGATATATAAATTTAAGCTTTGATAGCATTTCATCAGGAAAACTCTGTTTTGTGTACAAGTGGAGCTAGAAAGTGGGTGCAAAAGTACAATTATGTTGAAGTCCCTGTTTGGAAAAAATCACTATGAACCAAAATTAATTTTTTCTGGGATCTACCAAGAACTGAAAATGTTTTATTGGACAACTTCCCCCTCAGGGATCTTTGAAGGACATGTCTGTTTAACTTGCCCAGAAATAGGAATTATATTGTATTGCAGTTTGACAGCTCTAATATTCAGGTAAAGTTCATATTTATACAAAAAATAGAAAATTGCATCTGAATTGGTCACATGGCCTTCAATCTTTTGTGAAGAAGTAGTACTCTTTGGAGTCTCATTTGAGATGCAGCCAGATGTTTTGTTGTTTTAGCTGCCCACTAGACTGTATAGAGTCCAGGTCACCAGCCTGCAAGATGGGCTGCACTGGCTTGTGTCTGAGAATGAGTCCACTAGCCCCTAGAACATGATTTCACAAGAGTTCACAAGCCACCTCACAACTTTGGTGCTTGTTGATGAGTTCCAGCTTAGTGAAGCAGCTGATCTGCAAATATAGAGGTCCTGTGGCTTTTGAACTGATGGAAAACGTCTTTCACAAACTTTTCCAACAACAAAACTGTTAGGTTTTATGATGCTGTAGCTATTAGAACAGAAAATTCAGAAGCTAAAATTGTGCTAATATTGAGGTTTTGATACTTTGATTTTCTAAATATTTTAAGTAGCAATTACAAATCGTTGCTATTTTGGTCTTTTTCTATGAGGAAAAAATCATAGAATCATAGACCGGTTTGGGTTGGAGGGGATTTCGAAGCCCACCCAGTTCCAGCTCCCTGCCATGGGCAGGAACACCTCCCACTGGATCAGGGGCTCCAAGCGCCATCCAACCTGGCCTTGAACACCTCCAGGGATGGGGCAGCCACCGCTGCTTTGAGTAACATGGGCCAGGGTCTCCCCTGGAGCCTTCTTTTCTCCAGGCTGAACAACCCCAACTCTCTCCGCCTGGCCTTGTATTGGATGTGCATATTTTATATATGTGCAGGAGAAAAATAATTGTTCTGGTGTCCAGCATTCTGAGATCCGGATGGTGAATCTGAGCTCAGAACTGACTCTGTATTTTTGTGACTGACTTCCTGGGCTGTGGGAGCTTTGAGTTTTGAAGCAAATAGCATATAAGATGTTTCTAGTTCCTAGTTAGCCTCTCTGACAGCTTCTCCACTGTTCTTGAGCTGGTCTGGTTTCAGGTAATGTGTGTACATTTCATTCAGGGGCATGTGGTTGCGCTTGATTATCTCGAAGATCTTTTCCAACCAAGTAATTCTATGTTTGTATGTGGTTGTTCTGAGAAGTAAGGTGACAAGTAAAAGGCTAATAGTTTAATTAATGTGAGTATGGTGTGCATCATGGGGAACACAGTGCTGATTGAAGGAGAATACTTTGCTTAGATCTTATTAAAGCAATCTCAGTTTTTGCCCTGGTCTCACTGACTGTATAAAGATTAAATGCAATATGGCATAGCACAAACAAAGATACCCGTCAGTGTGTGGCATGATGAATGAAATGCGAAACTTCTAAAGATAAGTAGTTCTTTGATTTTTTTTTAAGTGGATCTCACACTGCAAAGCAGAATTCCTTCTAGTGGAAAGTTTCCAGCTGTCCAAGTCTCCATTGGGTAAAAGGGTAAAAATGGTGATGAAGATCCAGCAAAAGGGAAGCTGCTTTCTTCAACAGATTATTATGGGTTTTATGTAAATTAGCACTTTATTTATGCCATTTTAGGGGCCCTTAAGACTGTAAAAGTGGAGTCCAAAAAGCACAAGTCATTACAGGGATATAATGGGCTTATGAGAGTGGTTTCACTTCATATTGAGGTTTACTGCAGGTCTGATTGCAGTCAGTGGGAAGGTGTACTTCATTGGTTTTACAAGCTGTTTGTCTCAGGAATTCCTTCAAAAGTGCTATGGGCAACAGTAATTAGCTTCACTGAGGTATGGGATTACTCAGAATTGCACATACTGGTTACTGTGGTGCTGCGAGTATGCTCTTAAAGTGTCAGAGCTTTCAGCAGGTGGTGGGATGTCTGTTTCTGTGCATAGCACTGAGCTCACACTTAGGTCTACATGCAGAAGATGTTTGTGTCTTCCTGATCAATAAAGTTAAGAACCTCTAAAGTCAATGAAACAGTAGCTGGAGGCATTGAGCAGGGAGCTAGCTGGAAGATCCCCAGCAGACACAGGGATTTGGGTAGAGTTTCTTGACATATAACATGTGATATATAGTGATACATGACAGTTGTGATCTAGTCTGTAGGGAAGAGTATACTTGTGATGACAACTTGATTTAGAAAGAAGTCATTGAGCTTAGGCAACACAAGTCTAACAAAAACATTTTAAGTATACTTTTAGAACTATTAGATGGACAACATGTGCTTCTCTGAACACTTGTGTTTGTGTTTTTCATAAAAATGAGGAAAACCATTTATCTATCTCCTTTAAAATCAGTAGTTGTGTTAACTAGTCTGAAGTTGTGTGAGGATGTCTTGGTTAGAGTAGGCCTACAGGAAGGCTGAGGAGGAGCTTTCTGGTGGGGAATGCAGACATAGGACTAGGAGGAATGATCTTCAACTGAAAAAGGGGAGATTTAGATAAGATCTTAGGGAGAAACATTTTCCTGTGAGGGTGGTGAGACACTGGCACTGGCTGCCCAGGGAAATGGTGGCTGCCCCATCCCTGGAGGTGTTCAAGGCCAGGATGGATGGGGTTTTTAGCACCTTGTTCTAGTGGAGGTGTCCCTGCCTGTGGCAGGGGGCTGGAACTGGATGGGCTTTCAGGTCACTTCTAACTCAAACCATTCCATGATTCTATGGTTCTTTGTGTTGTGTGTACAGGTTTTGAATAGTGCAGTGATGGATATACATTTTAAGTTCCTGGGTTTCCTTTGTCTTCCTAGTCACTATGGAGACCTAATATTTATCTATCTATCTATCTATCTATCTATCTATCTATCTATCTATCTATCTATCATTTAAAATATTTAATATTACAGTGTTTTCTTAAGGCTTTCATCAGGAACAGTACTGTTATTTCGAATAATCTTGCAATGCAGCCTATTTTCAGGGCTGTCAGTGAAAGTTCAGACTGCAGTTCTCCTTTCTCATAATGAGAACCTGAGAGGTGACAGATGGATATGAGTTCCACCACGTACCAGTGCATTCTTATGGCTTTATCTTTCTGGATCATGTTCACTTATTTGGGTTGGTATACAAACGATACTCTCACATAGTAGACATCAGCGAAGACTGTTGCCCTGCAGATACCCAGCTTGGCTGTGAATGTGTTGGCATGCAGAAGAAGTGACCATAGACGATGGTGAAGGGCTTTATATATGGGAACTTCATAGCCTCCTCATATGGTAAAACTGGTTTTCCTGAGTAGAGAGATTTATAACTAGGAAATCAGTACTTATCAGCCAAGGCCTCCCCTTGTACCTTTTTACATTTCCTTTTCTCAGGTCTGATATCAAACTGTTCTCAAGTTTTGGGAAGAGGACACGTGGAAATGTTGAGTATGACAGAGGAATTCTTATCATTCTGAAAACCATTTGTCTCTGGTTTGATTGAGGACCTCTGTGATTGATGTGACATATTATTTAGCTTTCTTAAGTGGGTTGATAACCATATAAATCTATATGGAGAGTCATTGAAAAAGTGCATGTCAACAGATGCAGAAAATAGATGAATGTAGCAAATACCTTCTCTTTGTTTACAGAAGATGGCCTTTAGGCACTGCAGTGCATTTTCCTGAGTCTGCACACAATAAGCACAAATCACATCATACCATTATATGTAAATAAGATTGATGATACTTTATAAAAGGAGATAAAGTCATATCACATAGCTCACCTGTGTTGGTTATTTTATGTATCTTCTGGGTGGGTTTTTTCCAGATAATGAAACCTAAAGAATGTAAATGAATATGAATTGTTTAAGAGTCCTACCACCTCTTAGGACTGTTAAGTAGGAGACCATTGAGAAGTTTGAAATATCCATCTGTGCTGACTAATGAATTCATTGGTTTTCAAGTTTACTGGGAAGGGTCCAGTGGTTTATAGTTTTCTAGAGAAGGTAAACATCAACCCTAACTCTAAATCGCAATGTGTTTAAAACAATTATTCTTTATCATTAAAGTTAATAATATGCACATTAACCTCTGATGTAGCCCGAATCAATACTGCAGTGTGGGAGATGTGACCCCTGGACAGCTTTGTCTAAATATTGATTTCATTGTCATTTGTATAAGGTATGAAACAAATTATATGCTTCCCTAATATCATTAATGTAGCCCAATTCAGCTACTCAATTTATGGCTTCTTATAATGCACGACAAAGCACTATAGAGTTATTGAAGACATTGTGAAATTCAATTGCTTATTGTGGTAGATTTGATTGGAGAAGGCCATTGCAACACTCAATAGCTTTCAAATACTTTGCTGTTCATTGAAAGTCCAGAGACAAGGACAAGCCACTAGAATGCAACTCAGTTTCCAGTATACAAAGTTCTGTTCAGTTCTGGGAGCAGCAATTTATTTTATGGCTTTTGACTCAATACATTTGTAGTCTTTAATGACAGTAACCTATACGCTCCACTTTGTACTGAAGGCAAAGGTTGCACTCTTCAGTTACTGCAGGAACTCAAGATAGTTAGGAGGGATATCATCTCTCTGTCTTGGCCAGCAGTTATAGTGGTTGTCATTACTGTCATAATTTGAAATATGAGTTAAATAATTGACTCCACACTATGATTTCTTCCCTTTATTACCTCATTATTGCAAGTGTCTTCCACCATGCCCCTCATGTTCTCATTACTGCTCCTTCCATCATAGCTATTCCTCAGTTCTTCCTGAGAACACCTTCTTAGCCTTGCACGAAATTTCAGGGTTGCCCAGAAACCGTAGAAGATATCAATCTTGCCTCATTTTCCTTCCTCCATATTTGGAGAGCTCACTTTTTACTCAAGCAAACTGTTTTTAGCTACAATATTCTGGTGTCTGCTTTCTTTCTTCTCCTTTACAAATACCAACCTTAACTTTATGGCTATCCAATAAAAAGCACAAGTTTTGTGCCTTCCCCCTAAACTTTCAGTCAGGATGAAGTTTCTCACTTTTTGCTTGGTGTCAAAACACTGCTCAGCTGCTTCAATTGCCATTAAAATACGTAATTCATGTCCAGGGGCGCACACACGCACAGACACACATTTCCTTTCCTTGCTTCTTTTCTTGACATTAAAAAATGAAACCACCTTCCATATCCAGCCCAGAATACTGCATACTTTATCTACATATTACATTTCCAAAGCAGTATCTTCATACTTCCTACTGTGGTGGTTTTCACGCTGAGAGACCTTCTTGTAAATATATGCAAAGCTACTTCATTGTGCTCTAATGTATACAAAAATCTCCACCACGTTTGATCTTCTGCTGTTCTGAGGCTACAGCTCATCATTCCAGCCGATATCTTTTCATTGTTTAATTGTACTTGCTCATTTTCTTTGGTGTTAGGCTTTTATCTCAGGCTGTCTTTAAAGCTTTTTGATTTTAAGGAGAGAATTTGTACAGTGTGAAACATGTAGGGCAATAGTAATCTTTGGATAAGTATCATAGATGCTATGTTATTACAAATAATATGGAATAATACATTTCCTATGTATCAAAATGCTCTAATTATGTTATCATTACAGTTAACATAGGACTGGCACCATTAAAGAAAAGTTCTCTTAGCTGTCTCAGAAGGGTGCTTGGCACCTTTTAGGAACATGCTGGTTTTTCATCAGAAAAGCCTGTACGGTGATTTCTTTTTCCTTACGTTAATAGATTATGGAGATGAACTGCCTGTTATGATCATCCTGAATATAATGCAGACCATAGGACTTGCCTGAATTAATTCCTAAGAGAATTAAAATGAAGCTGTGGAAAAAGGAAAATAAAAAAACCAAACCAATCCTACTCTAATTTTTATTTAAACCTTACTTATGGTGGGTTTTCTTAGGTCATAAATTTTGTTCTATGTTTTTTCTTGTAGGCAAAAGTGACCCGTTTTGTGTAGTTGAATTGAACAATGACAGACTGCTGACACACACTGTCTACAAGAACCTCAACCCAGAATGGAACAAAATCTTCACATTGTAGGTGTTTGTATTTTGTGTGTTTCAGGTGGAGTGGGAGTATACTTCAGTGTTTTTGGAGGGAGGGAGTGAGCTCTGAAGAGGATGTGTGAGTTAATCAAAGATAACTACTGCTGATTCAGAAGAAAGATAGTGATGACATATTGGTGTTTCTAAACCAAACAGCTGAATACATTTTTTGAGGATGAAATAATTAAAAAAAAAAAAATAGGTGGAGAAACTATAGCATTTCAAAGATGAAAAACAGAGTATCTTTGTTGGAAACCAGGTATGAGTCATGAAATACACTGCACAATCCTGCTAGCTTCAGTGAGAGTTTCAACAGCTTGTCATATTGGATTTGGCCCTAAGTTTTGGGTGGAAAAATGTATATTGTGATTAGGAGCTTCACTGAAATGTGGTTGTTAACTTTAATAAACATTAGCTATCTTTATAAAGGAGGGAATTTTAACCGCATTTATACCTTCTCAATTATGATGCTTGTACTTCCCAACTGTTCTTCCCATATACCAACTGCACTTCTCACAGTACTGTTTAGTATCACTTAAGTATGATGCTGCTGTTGAGTAAAACATAGACTTAAGCACCTAGTTTATGTGGGAGTGATGCAGTTGATGTTTTTATCCTTCTGTTATTTTGGAGAGAGCAAATAGTTCTGACAAAATAGGAAAAAGTCTTCCACAAACAAATGGTCCTGCTGTTTACCTTGCTCAACTGCCTTCTTTTTCTCCCTGCTCCTCTCTATCTGGCTGCAGTGTCACACCAATGGGTACAAAACTGATCAGCTGCAGTTTCTCTGTTGCTAAAATCAGCTAACAATCCACTGCAGAACCAGGAAAAGCTTTAGCTTTGTATACACTTACTGCACTTTATCACAAATGAAACTGCTATATTTTGCCCTTGATGTCAAAACACGGACTGATTTTAATCCTCTTTTCTTTTCCCCCTCTAAATTTGTCATTCGTTTATTTGGCATCTGTAGCTTTTCTTGCCTTGCTGTGAGCTTTCAGGAACGAACTCGGAACAAAAGAAAAGAAATCTCACAACAATTGTACTTCTTGTTAGCTTATTAACATACTTCTCATTTATGTACCTCCAAAACCAGGCTAAATTTTTCATTAATTTATTTTTAATTATCTACTAATAGAGCCAATAACTAATCAACCTCTACTGTTCAACAGTTCTCTCTGCATAAGAAATTGCCTGGTTTTGTAGAGGACAAAAGACTAATCAGGAATGAAATAGAAAAACCTAAAAGGCCTTCAGGGAGAGTTTTCACTTCTCTTCTATGTATATTTGCATTGACTGCTTTATTTACCCTCAGATTTATTAATTAATTTTGGGCTAGCAATCCAGTTTCATCTGGAGGCATATATTTTACTGAAGTTAAACTGCTTTTCTGGAATTCATATTTCCTGGACCAGCCATTTGATCAAAGATGGGTTCTCTCAAAAAATTCTGTGTTTTCCTCTGAATAAGGAATGTAAATTTTTCACTTGAGAGTTTGCAATGTACAGTGACATTTGGTGTGCATGGTGGTGGAGTATTTAATAGCTCTCAGGCAAAAACCAGTACCGACTGAAAAATGCATCGCTTCATGTTGCTTGTTCCTAATTTGTTGTAATGACTGTTGTATATTTATAATTAAGCAAGGATTTTAGAATTAAAGAGCTTGTTCCCAGTGCAAGAATGTGCTCATGGAGCTTGTAATTATTTTTGTTCACAAGCCCATGGATTTCACAGTATTTGCAGTCAGGATTGCTGCAGGGATAGCACTGTTTCAGGGGTATCTTTAACAGCTCCAGCCCTGCTGCTCACGGCTGTAAATCCCGCAGTGCTGCTCTGTGCTGGCTCTCCTTGCAGTTCATGCCATGCAAACCCCAAGTAAGAGATTTAAAGTGACATCATTTGGAAAACTTCCTCACAGAAAGAGAGAGAGCAATCACTGCAGCCTTAGAAAGCATGTTGGTTATACTGAGGGATTCTTCCCGTACATAACTTCTGCTCCCTGCCATGGCTTGGGAAAATAGGCAGGTATCTGTTTTTTGCTAACCTTTCAGGCTTTTGTCCTTGGCAACCGCTGCCGTAGGTGACTTCTCTCTTCTGTCTGTGCTTCTCCCTTTGTAGCAATATTAAAGACATCCACTCGGTGCTTGAAGTGACAGTTTACGACGAAGACCGGGATCGGAGTGCTGACTTTCTAGGCAAAGTTGCTATACCATTGCTGTCTGTAAGTTTCATCCACCTGACACACCGCTCCGTATTTTTCCTGCTGAAGGGGTGAGAAAAAAAAAAAAAGAGGGGAAAAAATAATAAATTAAGATTTGCAGCTCCGTGTCTGTCATTTCTCAACCCAGGTCTGTAATAAGAACACTAAAATTTTAACATACTCAATTCGTGGCCATGTTGAATCCCATGATAGTTAATTTTTCCTGACAGACTCGGTCCTGGTAATGAACAGGTACTTGTCAGGCTTGCCACAGTTGTTTTGGGTTCTCTGTCAGTTTCAGCAGCTGGGGGTCAGGGGTCGGCAGGGGGGGTATTCAGTGGAGACCGCCAGACAGACGGCTGTCATGTCCTTTTCCTGCAGATTCAAAATGGTGAACAGAAAGCCTACGTCTTGAAAAACAAGCAGCTGACAGGGCCAACAAAGGGGGTCATCTATCTTGAAATAGATGTGATTTTTAATGCTGTAAGTCTTAACTTTGGCTTTTTTGTACTGCTAAAGAGTTCAGTTTCATGAAAGCTTTTGTTCCTGATTTGTAGAGAATTTCTGTCATTCCTCATTTTCCCTAAACCTTGATGTATACTGCGGAATACTCCTCTGCCACTGCCTGGCACACCCTGTCTTTTTGTTGCTGCTGCCATCACTGCTGGTGTAGGGAGCAGCAACTCCTGCCTCTCCGTGCATTTGTTAGTGGTGGTCTTGGCAGCCACAGCTTTGAAACTTCATAATTTCTGCAAATTGAAGTATGTGTTACTAGAAATGAGAAAGTAAGCCTGAAATATTGACACCCATTTTGATGTATAGGTGAAAGCCAGCATACGAACCTTAATGCCCAAAGAACAGAAGTACATTGAAGAGGAAAACAGACTGTCCAAACAGGTAAAGAGTAAGGAAACACTAATCCTTTCCAAAAGCCTTCATATCAAGTGTGCACATCCAAATATCTGGTATCATACCACTGAGGGTAAAGAATAACATTTTCATTACCTGTTTACAAAAGAATATGATAGGCTGGAAAAGGCAGAAACAAAATACATGGGTTTATTGTGTCTCCTCTATAAATTACAGCTTAATTTCCATGAAATACGTGAATAAGAACACAGTTGAGACCATCAGATTCCACACATATCAGATTATAGTGCAGGTGCATGTAAACTAAGTCTTGCATAAATTTTTGCTGTTAACCTTGACCCAAAAGGTCTCCGTTTGTTGCAGGGTAGAGAGTTTTTCAGCATTCTTTTAGCCAAATCTTAAATAAGTTAGTGGAGTACAGTTTGAGGCTAAGATGAAAGCAGAGTCCTGTGGGTAGAAAATGTCTGAACCCTTTTTCTTTTTACTCTGGATATTTTTGCTATAAAGTTTTAATGTTTTGGTAAAAAAACATTTAAACACACATTTTTTCTGCCCTTGAACAGCTTTTGATTCAGTTTTTCATATTTCACAATTATTTCATGTGGCGAGAACTGGCCTTTTGCTTGTACTGTGGGAACAAGGCTTTTCGTTATTTGCAGTAAAAAGACAAAGCTCTCAAAACATTTTTTTATTTTGCTGAAAGTTTATAGACTTGAGCATAATTTAAATTATCTGCCGGATGAATTTCATATCAGTTGAATTATGTATTTAATTTAAAAAAAAATTTAAGAGGCAAAATATTTCTTTCTTTACTGTTGTAAGTCATGCAGTTCCTAAAGCCGTGTTTGGCCCTAATATTCCAGAAAAGAAGAAACAAAGTCTTTTAGTTGAGATTGTCTCCCCACTTTCAAAACAGAAAATAGCATTGTGATTTTTAGACATGGCAGCAGGAGTAAAATTTAAATGTTTGGTTTGAGGTTTTTTTCAGATTAAGGGAAAAAAGGAAATCTTTATGCATGACTGAAGTGGTGGTATATTAGAGAATCCACATTTTCCAAGGGTGGATGTGTCCTACCTACCTTGCATTTCTTGTGCTACTCAATACACAAATCAAGTCATTCACTGATTTATTCATTTTTTTTTTGCCAAGTGTATTGCCATTTTAGAGGATTTAAGGGTGTCCTCACATATCAAAACCCAGCACTGTTGTGTCTCACCTCTATATAGATTGCATGCATGTAGTTAAAGTTATTTTGATAAATACTTAAACATGTATGGTCAAAGTACATCACAGTGGAAAAGCTTGTTACAGGGGAAGGAAAAATTGGATGTAAAGGGTCCATATTGTCTTAATTTGATTGGAGCAGTAATTTTGCATGGGTTCAGGTTAGTGTTCTGCAGCATCTTTTATTAATTAAGGCCAAAATTCATTAAGTACTTGAGAATGGGTAATGTCTTGGCTACTTAATAAATCTCTGAAATCTTAATAACAAAATCATACCTGAAATTTTGCAAGTGGCTGTTTAAAATGGAACAATTTAAGTACTGTTTAGAATTAAAATTCAACAAATATTAGTTGATGTAAGTAACAAATTCTCTCTAAATATCTAAAGCTTTGATATATCTTTCTCAATATGGAGAACTTAACATGCTGCTTTCTCAATCTTCACTCAAATTAAGAATGACAATGTTGTAAGCATGAGCCTCTTCTGAAGATTTTGGATTTTTTAAATGTTTTCCTTCTTTTACCCTTTAACAGCTACTACTAAGAAACTTCATCCGGATGAAGCGTTGCATTATGGTGCTCATAAATGCCGCCTACTACATTAGCAGTTGCTTTGACTGGGATTCTCCCCCAAGAAGTCTCGTTGCTTTTTTGGTACGATTGTCTTTATATTATTGTTACTCACCCTGGTGCATTTGTGTTCTAGACAAGGAGATAACACAGAGGTGATGCAGGTGTTTCTCTTTTTTATTTATTTAACACCTGAAGATACTGCAAATCATCACTATTCACCTTTTTTTAAAAAAAATTATGCTTAAAATGTCACACAAACAAGATAGAAAGTTGTTTATTTAATTCACAGTTGTACAATAACACAAGTGAGTGATGCAACTCCAAATACAGTCAGTGGGCTATGAGTTACACATCTTCAGCTTCTCACATGTTACTTCTGTTAAATTTTACTTAGTCCCCTTTTATATTGCGTATTTACTCTAAAGCTCACTTTGAATATTTCCTGGCCTTTTTTACATGTCATGAATATAAAAATAGTGTTATTTAGTCCTCCATGCATCAATATAAGCTGTGCCTGTGACTTTTTTAGAAGTACAAAGCTCAGGGCCCAAATCATTGCTTGCTTACTAAGGGTTAGAGTCCTTGGTTAAAAAAAAAAACAACAAAATAAGACACAACCAACTTTAAAATCATTAATGCAAACCAACCACTACCTATTAATCATCAAACTCTGGTCATAGTTCAGTTTTAATGAACTAATTTTTGTGAAACTGCTATTTCATTTAGGTGGAATTACTATTTCTCCATTAACATTATCTTCATTAATATTTAACTTCATTTTCATGTTAGAACTCCAAGCATAATTGTTGATTACATTGTCTTTCCTGGATGAATATCTTTTTACCTTCAAAACTGCATGAGCTACAAACCAGTCCAGAGTCCCCACTTGTTTTCGCCTGAAGGAGTCCAACCAGGAGCAAATGCACACAGGGACTCGTTTTCTGGAATATGTAAATTTACTAAGCCGGCTGAAATACTGAAGTTACAAGCCTCTCTGCTATGACTATGAGTAGACAATGGGTTTGGTCTTACTTTGAATGATTATAGAGAGGGTCTGGTGACAGTGCTCCTGAAGCTTCGGTGCCTCAGATTTGGAGAAATCAAACCAGTCAGTGGAGCTGATTGTGCTGGGGCAGTGAAATGGGGTACTTTGTGTCACTGAACCATGTTGTATTGCAGGGAAGTTTCTTCTAGCAGGGCATATCTACCACATGGCTTGTTAACCCCTTCTGTAGGCTGTCAAAGGGTGGCAGCATGCTGTCGGTCACTGGCTACATCATTCACCACAAGGGCAGGAAACACACGTGCTGTTCAAACACCCAGGGTTTTAATACTTTTACTGATGTCTGTAGAAACTACACTATGTGCAAAAATCTAAATATACTTGCTACTGTTTACTTTAGAATAAAGATCTGTAATTTCAGTTTAAAATGATCAAAATTTCATAGCAAAACACAGGTTTTTACATAAAGCTCAAATTGATTGTGATTACTGCCCCAGTTCTTAAATACTCATATATCTAAGTTGGATTTTAATATGGACACAGGACACCCCAGTATTACCAGTGGAAGAAAAGGAAGTGGAAATGCATTCCATTTTTTGGAGCACATTAAAATAATTATTTCTTTCTTACTGTGCACTACTTTGGCCGTGGAAGAAGTTGTGTTGTGGTTGAATTATAGTTGTTTCCAAACACAGAAGAAGTTGAGTGTCAAAATAAGTAGTCGGAAATACATAAAGCACAGAATTTGGACTGTAGTCTGTAGTGAGTATGTGTTTTTATTGTAGTTATAGTGTATTGCCGTAGAAATGTGTTCCTCAGTTTATTTTTGTATAGGTATTAATATCAGATAGATAAGTAGATAGATAGATAGATAGATAACATATGTTTAGATGGCTAGATAATATGTATAGATAATACATATATAAAAATATAAATACACCAAAAACCTGGTTTTCTTAATTTACTTTTAGTGTTTGTTTTGCTATGTTGTGGTTATGGGAGTTATGGATATTAATTATATATATACACATCTGCATCAAGGCTGTGATGCACAGCACAGATCACAGATGCACTCCCACTCTGCATCCAAAGCGCATCTTTAGACTTTCAACCAGATTTTATTCTCTCCAAGGATCAAATCATCCCTCTGTCGGGCAAAACATAGCTTAGTTTTTGCTAGCCAAGTCAAATTTACACGAACTTCTATCATGGGCATAAGATTTGGATTTAGATGGTTTCTGGACTTTCACAGCCATAGTTTCATGGTGGTTTCAGAGGCCCTTGAAACATCTTGAGATTGGCCCACTTGCACATGTGAGGCTGAATTATGCTTGCACTAAGGTTACGCTTGAATTTAATAGAGTCTATAAAAAGCTGCACTTATATGTATCATTTTCATCTCTTCACTATTACACAAATCGTATCTCCTCTTGAAGTTGTCTCCCAGAGGTTAGTGAATGTCACAGTGAAATGTCAGTGCCAGAAAGGAGATGAGAAATAGGCCATTCCAGAGGTTTCCAGCTCTGTAGGCAGATTAATAAATAATGTAGGAGAAATAAACTTTTAAACTAACCATTTCCTCTTTTCTGTTGGATTTGAAGACATACCTTGATGGATAACATCCTGAAACAGATTTACAGCCATTTCATATTTTAGATACGCAGGGGTTGATTTGTCAGACATCCCTTTGCCCCTGGTTCTTGGCAATACAGTTACAGATACCCTTGTCTCAAACGTATCCTGGGTGGAATTTGAATCAGTGTGACCAGCAGGGCAAGGGAAGGGATTTTGCCTCTCTACTCCACTCTGGTGAGACCTTACCTGGAGCCTCATGCCCATCTCTTCAGTCCTCAGCACAGGAAGGACATAAATCTGTTAGAGTGAGTCTAGCACCTCCCATACAAAGGCCAGGCTGAGACAGTTGGGAATGTTCAGCCTGGACAAGAGAAGGCTGCAGAAAGAGCAACTTCCAGTACTGAAAAGGGCTACAGGAAAGCTGGAGAAGGGCTCTTGACCCAGGATTGTAGGGACAAGATGAGGGGGAACAGTTTTAAGCTGGAAGAGGAGAGATTGAGGTGAGATATTAGGAAGAAAGGTTTTCCTGTGAGGGTGGTGAGACACTGGCCAAGGTTGCTCAGAGGGGTCATGGCTTCCCCATCCCTGGAGGTGGCTTTGAGCCCTTGATCCAGTGAGAGATGTCCCTGCCCATGACAGGGGTTTGGAACTGGGTGATCTTTGAGGTCCCTTCCAACCCAAACCATTCCCTGATTCTGCGATTCTGATTCTGTACGTTGCCCTATGTCTATCCCCTCTGACGGATCTGCTGTTACAGAAGACTACAGAAGAAGACATTCTGGCACACTAGCTCAGTTTTCAGAAAGGTAATTAATGAAGAATATCTGGAAAAGTGGACTGCTCTTGGAATCCCACCAAAAGCCTTGGTTTATGCACAGTTCTCTGCTTTTGCTCTTTGCACACTGAAGTGTTCACTGCAGTGCTTTTAAAGTCATCCTCCTCAAAGTCACAGAATTGGTTATTATGACTAAAATGCTCATTGCAGAGTTTCACTGGTCAATTATTGTTATGTAGGGCATTTTACAAAGGGAAACACTTTATTAAAGGCTGAGGATGGTTCTTTCTCAGACATGTCCAAAGGCACAAGCTCAATGACTAGTGTTATCTTTGCTATACCTGGAAGTATGGAACCCTGGAAGTTAAGTTCTCAATGATGTTGGAGATTAAGCATTTCCTCAACTAAACAATATTTTACCTCTTTATGTTGAACTTCATAAGCTCATTGCTTTCCCGAGGAATTTAGCTGAATGACTACGATTCGACTCCTTTTTTTTTTCTGTGCCTCACTAATTCACAGCAGAAGAATTACCCAAAAACATTTTTTTATATTTTCTTGGTAACATAACTGTGACAAATTATTAGCTGTTATTTTTCAGATATTCAAAGACATTTGTAAATAGCTCATGAAAAGTAGGTTGATTTGGCTAGAACATGACTCTGGATTTCAATCATCAGAAGATTCTATATTTTCTCCTTTTGAATATTTATTTCCTATTAAGTAAATTACATATATAGCAGCAGTATTAAGCTAAAGTTTCAGTTGCAGAACAGCTTTGTTATATCACATAGCTTTGTTACGTCTAGAGGCTAGCTGAGAATGTGTTACATGCTTGTATGTGTGCTTCTTAAACACCTAAGTGCACTGGAAAAAGAATAGAATACATAGACAGAGCCTAGGCTGTAAATTCACAATATTTTTGCATTTAAAACTGAACTTTGGATTATTTAGCAACTACATTTTCTATCTTTTTTTTAATTCAGTAATTAATATGGTATGGTTTAGTTAGAGGAAATTTATTGGAGTATGCAGAAGTGCATGTTTTTTCTTTAGATTGATCTGCTGTGGGCATGGAAATGTGTACTAAATTGGGCCTAATTTCCACCAGCCTCTTGACCAGACATTTGTGTTCTTGCAGATGTCAGTGGGTGCAACACAAAGGGAAAAAAAAGGGTACACTCTTTTTTTCCAGTACTGTCATTTCTCACTGTAACGAACACAAAAACAATTGGACAACTGAGCTATCAGTAAAAGGACACACTTCAACATGAGTCAATGAATTATTTTACAGGACAAACTTTAATCTTTAAATGTGATTGTAGATAATTTGTGCTACCATCTGTCCATTTGGAATTCTTTTAGCCTTTTCAGTCGTTATACAGTAAGTGCTGCTGTGTTTAACATTAACATTTGATATTTTACACATTTAATTTCTGCACTGCTGCGTGGTCCTTGGGGAGCTTCGCTCTAGTGCTACATGAGAGAGACAAAGTATTGATCAGTTAACATTTCAGCTACATTTATGTATGTCGCAAAATTAATGAAAATGCCAGACAAAAATGTCAGAGTGCACAAAAAGGTAGAATTTAAATTTGGTAGTTTAATGAAAAGTTTAAGATGTGCATTATCAAAAATGTCCCCTTGCCTTTAAAGTACAATTCATAACTGAGTAACTAAAGGGAACATATTTTACTTAGAGGAACATTGAACATGAAATATGAGGGTATATATAATCTTCAAAGTGTTTGGTAACCCAAAATGGCCTCAGTAAAGCACTTTAATTGCCTGCTTGAACATTTAACTGTTAGTCATAAAATAAACTTGTTTCCTTTCTCATTTGGAAGCACAGTACTCTCACGTGATCATGTGCACACTTTTTAGTATGTCCTCAAATTAAAGCTTCCTATGAATATATTCTCCTATTCCTATTCTCGTTCCTCTGAATCCTTCTACACACGTGCATGCATACACACAGAAAAAAACTTTTGTTTCTTCGGCTTTGAAATATTGATAAAATGACTCGCCCTGCATCCAAGTCATTTTTCAGGTCCAGCTCACCTTCACTTTGTCTTCTAACATTACACGATTCATGTGTGAAAATGACATAAAAGTGTCCCTAGCCTTTGATTGAGTGTTTGCTCTCTTGCACACACACTGTTTAGTTATGGAGGTGTCATGCTAACTGATTGAAACCAAGAAGGAAGTAGGAGAAAAAAGAGCTGATATCTAGTAGGAAATGAGTCAGTATAGAAATTTTGTCAATTTGTTTGGCTTTTCCTTATTAAAGTGGAAACTGTCACTACTGTGTATTTCAGAAGCCACTTTCACTCAAAGCTGAAGGACAGAGATGGTGTTTTGGGAGAGATTTGATATGGTACCATCAGGAGTGGGAATTCACTTGTGTTAGTTATTAATTATCTTTTTTTTTCCCTCCACCCTGTCATTGTAGGAGAATCAGAATTTTTCATGTATACATAAGGTCAGAGATTTTGCTGTTGCTGATACAGTTATTGAAGATGTAACATATAAACATCTCCAAATCACCTTTTACTAAACCTGGGTGAAATGGACCACCAGATTGTCTTTGCAACCTCTTTCTTTTCTGGAATCTGAAATCAAAAGAAGTACTGTTAAGGGAGTTGCAAAAACTTCTTCCATCCTAAAAAAAAGCCTTTCCAAACATCCCTGTTGCTGTCAGGGCTGCCTGTTCTCAACAGAGAGATTTGCAGAGGTAAAGTGACGTGACAGTGGAAAGGCCAGGTACAAGATGAATTTCTGATGCAGGCTGCACATATGTGGAAGAGTCTTTCAGCTTTTTGGAAGCTGTATCTTCACCAACAAGAAAGAGAACGAAGTAGACCAGACTGCTATGCTTTCCTTTTTTTTTTTTTCTTCAGAAGTAAAGCAGACAAAAAAAAAGTGATCTCAATCCTGTTTCCTCTTCTCTGATTTTCTATAGAGCAGCAGAACGTGAGACTGCTGCAAAAATATAGTGGGATTTGAGCTTAGATTTATTGTGTGTCAGGGTTTAGAAAGTGAGCTAGGAAAGGAGAGGAAAATATATCAGATCCTGGTAAATATGACCATTGAAATCCATTAACCATCTGTACCTAAAGAACGTACCAGCACCAGCAGAAATTAAAAGAACTCTCTGTATTTAACTACCGCAATGGAGCAATGACACTGTTGTGGAAATACTTGGTATCATCTAAATATCTCTCCTTTGACATGTTTTGTGTTTGCAAATCTGATACACAGAAAGACTGGGCAATACTTCTATAGTTTAAGATATATTTTAGTATTTTATTTTGGTTTTAAAGTACATTTTAAGTATATTTTCATTGTACTTCCCTGAAGGAGTGAATGTATATGTGCTAAACCAGTGTAGCGGTGTGACTCATTGCCCAGGGGCAGACTTGACACCGATTTGGGTCGACTAATGCATCCCACATGCTGTCCAACTGCTGTTCCAGGAGGCTCGTGTCTGTCTTTGGTTCTGTGCCACTTCTGCTGTCATCATCCACATGGCTGAAATATCCACACCAGGTTGTCTAAAATGGCACCAACTCAACCTCTCGGTGCTTTAATTGCTTCTTTACACATTGATTTTACCAGCACATCTATTGTCAAAACTTACCTATAATATTTTCTGAGTTCTTCATAGTTGTAAAATGTTCACTCTGAAAACCATCATTGCAGTGTGGGGAAGTACATTCCCCATTTTATGTTATCAATTGAGGTAATGAAGTGCAAACGGGAAATAAAATGCAGAATATAGGTTTGGTATCCAAAGTCTTGGATTTTCCTTTCACTACTAAACCATTCTTCCCACCTATTTTCCTTCTCTTCCTGCTTAGAAAAATGGACAAATTTACACTGAAAGCATTTGGTTATCAAAGCTTTTAGAATGCTATTATAGCTCGAAACACCAAAAGGTCTGATGTAGTAAAATGTAGTAGATCAAAAGTATAGAATTTAGCAAATACTATTAGTTATTGTCCAGTATTTAATGTTATCCAGCAAGTTCTAAAAATGAGGTTGGATTTCCTCTTAAGGCAGTGATGTCACTAGGACTTCAGCCAGCCAGTGTGAGCTGCACTCTTGGTCTGGTGCACATTCCCTATCATGCAAATCCAATGCCAGGGGATCCCCAACCCCTCCTACTTAGTGTTACCAGAAGAGATGTAATGGTGACAAATGGCACAGCATAGCTCTGTGTACAGAGTAAGGTTGTGTTGCATCATGTATTCTCACTTACACTTTCCTCCTGAGTGCAAAAACTCTCCTGAATTTATTTTACCTGCATATATTTAGATATATATCAATAAATATCATTTGATATGTGTTATATAAGTATATATTTTATATCAATTCTATACTATATATTTATATATATGATATCTATCAACTTCGCACCCAAAAAACTTTAGAAAGCATTGATATTAAATTTGGATGTTTATTTATTAATAGTGTTTAAAGGAGAAAGGAGTTGTGTACCTTATCATCATTGTGTTCTTCAAGTTCCTATGTCATAGTCATTGCAGGAAATCTCGGCCATTGAAGCTTTCATTACTTAAATAGTGCACATGGGTAGACTGTAAAACATCTTACTTTTTCATCATCTTTTAGTTATGAGTCATCTGAGAACCAACATATTACAAAGTCATGTTACAAAAGCTTTGTACTTCTTTTTTATTTCAGCCATGGTAGGTATTATAATGGTTTGCCTTGAAGTGGAAGGACTATGGCCCACACTGATTTTACTGGGCTGTTCAATAGTTAAAATAATATAATACAATGTTTTGCAAAAAGTTTCAGTGTAGTCAAGAAAGAGGCAATAACCAGATATGTCACATGCTAGCCACAAAAGCCCAGCTAAGGGAAATCAGATAGAGAAGTAATGTTTCAAAGCTTTTGAAAATACAGTGTGGAAAAGGATTAGAAAGGCAGCCTTTTCAGCAATGAAGTTACCAAGTTCTTCCTAATGCTCCACAAGGAATCATCTGTGTGCTTACCCCAACAGAGCAGTTGCTTGCTCAGTACGTATGTAGCTGGTACGTGATACTGTGAGCATTGGTGCCTGGGTTGGAGACAGAAGAAGAAAGATCTAATTTTCACCATGCTGGATTTTATTGGAGTGAAACCACTTAGGGTAATTTTGTAACACTTCAAATGTCATAGAAACATGGGATAATTTGGGTTGGAAGGGACTTTAAAGCCCATCGTGCTCCAAACCACTGGTCATGGGCAGGGACAGCTTCCACCAGATCAGGTTGCTCAAAGCCCCGTCCAACCTGGCCTCGAACACTTCTCAGGGGTGAGAACCTTGAACACCACCACTTCTCTGGGCAACTTGTGCCAGTGTCTCACCACCCTTGCAAGAACAATTTTCTTCCTAATATCTCACCTAAGTCTCCCCTCTCCCAGCTTAAAACCATTCCCAACCATCCTCTCCCTGCAACGCATGGTAAAGAGCCTCTCCCCAGTTCTCCTGGAGCCCCTTTCAGGACTTGGAAGCTCCTCTAAGGCCTCCTGGAGCCTTGTCTTCTCCAGACAGAGGAACCCCAATTCTCTCAGTCTGTTCTTGTACAGGAGGTGCTCCAGCCCTCAGATCATCTGTGTGGCCTCCTCTGGACTCGGTATAGTAGATCCATGTCCTGATCCCTGCTTCATGTCCAATATACATCATGAAAATATTTCTCCCATTTTTATTGTTTAATGTGATATTTTATAATTCAGTTTTGATTGCAGAATGTGAAATCCAGACCATTAATATATTAAAAAAGCTCAGAACATATTTTGTTTCTACTAGTTTTGTGCACACTGTATAGAGTCATAGAATAATTTACATTGGAAAAGACCTTTAAGATCACCATGTCCAACTGTAAGTGGTTTTATTGGTGCTTTAAGAAAAACCTCAAAAGAAATTGATCCCTAAGTAATCATTGCAAAAGTTAGATGGCAAGTTTTGTCCCTGTTTTCTTCAAGGGAGCTGTCTGCCACACACAGCTTTATACTACAGTTTTGGCAAAAGAGAGATGCTACATGCTTCCCATTCTGGTTTGAACCGGAGAGATCTTGAAAGCTTACTCCTGGGTTGGAAATAGCTAATGGCTGGCGATGCTGCTTGTGATGATGATACTCAAAACAAGTACAGCATAGGAAATTGAGGTGAAAAACAGCTGTGTCGTTCTGTTCTCTCCTTTCTTGTGACCCATTTGCCTTTTTCTTCAATGTGATGTGGACTTCCCACGCAAGAGGCTTTAGTTTCTCTAAAATCCATTGAGATTAATGTAGGAAAGTCCTGTGAAGGAACTGGGCATTTACAACTAAACCAGGAAAATTGCTTGGTCTTCTATTAGGGAAACTTCCTTGTGACAGAGGGTGATAAAACACTAAAAGTTTTCCTCCGCATTGTCCTGCGTAGGACAATGTGTCTGTCTGTGTACTGAATAGACCAGCTTTATTTCACGTGGACAAACTGCTGGAGTGTGATGTTGCAGAAGAACACTTAAGAAGTGTAAGTATGGTGGATATATATTTTTTTTTGTTCTCCTAAATTAAGCACATGAAATACTTCTGAATACATCACATTATTAACATAATCTTTATTGTATCGTTTAAGCAGGGTGAACACTGTTTCTAGCCAGGGTGTTTTCTGTACCTGAAGAACTAGGTTTAAATCTGTTCTTTTAGAAAAGTGGTCTTTCCCTGTAGGAACTTTCCACACCCTTTTCCCCCTTCCCTGCCAGGTGCTGGCCCAGAGTGGTGGTTGCTGATCTTAGTGGCGAGGCCACATCAAGGAGATACTAAGTAGGCACAATATTTGTTTATTAAAGGCCAAGCTGATGGTTGCAAATTTGGGAAGAATATTCTCACATGGATCTAGCCATGTTACTAACAATTTTTGGGTGTCTGCCGTGGCTGTCTCCTGCAGCAACTTTTTGTACTGGTCATAGCAACATAAAGAGGAGCAAAAACTGCCTTGAAGATCCTTATAATTAGGAATTAATGCAATAAACAATGTTGTCTAGATAGGTTTTCAATAGATGAAACACTCAGAGGGTGACAGAATGCTAATTTTTTACCACATCTTGAGCTTCAGTAATTTAGCTTCTGCAGAAAGGATAATTTCGGTTTACCTTGAAATTAAAAGCTTGTAAACCTCATAGTTACTTGTTTGATACAAAGAACAATGGGTTTTTTTCTCAGTTTCTTCAATTTTCAAAAGAAAAATAGTAGATGTTTATATACCAAAATCTGTTTATAACTTAGCAATAAAAAAGGAGACATAATTTAAAAGCATAATTTATTTTGGTTTCACTGTTAGGTTTTGTTCATTTCATGGTAAGTATTAAAACTTATTGAGTAGAGATAACCTATATTGTGACCAGAATTGTTAGTGAAAAGAAAAGAGAATTAGTATCTGCAAGCCAAGTGGCCTCAGCTGGTACTGGATAGACTTGGCAGATCTTTTATGTTTATACATTTCCATGAATGTCGTCTCCACAATTACTGTAGCTCCAAAGCTACGAGATACCGACTGCTTTCTAGAGACACAAATACTCCAAGCAGAAAGCACTGATTTGCAAAAGCAAAAAAATTGGCATGATTTACTCTTTTTTACTTGAGGCTGGCCACTGCTCTCACTCCTGTTGTTAGTGCTGCAAAGTTACCTGTTAGAATCAGGAGAATGTGATTGGAACTTGGACAATTAGCACACAGCTAATAAGCTGGTTGAATAGGAGACATGATTCTCTCTCCCTGGCCTTGAGTGTCATAGCTGTGATTAGATGTGCCTGTATTCTAGTTCTAATTGACTGGCTTCTGTAAGTAGACACTGCTCATTAATGAACAAAGACAGACACTCCCTAACCCGTTAAAAAAAATAAGGTAGCAAAGAAATGTGCTCAGAAGTGAATAAAATTAGTTCTGTTTTGATACCACAAACACATATTTTGCATCTGTCATATAGGAAGTGGCACTATATACCTGGGAGAGCTGTGACTGAGAAAAGAATCAAGCCAATGTTAACCCATATCTGTGATTCTTTGCACTCTAAATCGCAACTTCAGGGGTAAACATGTTGAACTGGAGGTAAATCTCTGCTATAATAGTAACCCTGGCAGGGCTGATGCATGAGGTTTTCTGTTTTCTTATTCTTCAGGTGTTAAGTATACGAAAGTGTGATGTCTGTTTGGCTTGAGAGGTGCCTTTCTGGACTATTCCGATCTTAATAAAGTCAGCTGATATGACATTTCTGTTCTCAATTTTTCTCTCTCGAGGTCTGTCTCTTTCTGGGCCTCATTTATAAGGAAGAGGAAAAAAACCCTCTGTTTTATCTCAGAGCAGAAGGCACAGGTGTCCATATTTGAAACTCTATTTTCCAGTGACTAATTCTTCTTTTTCTAGGAAATTGTATTTGATCATTAAAATCAGCTAATTCCTTTGCATATGCTGATCAGTAGAATCATAGAATCATAGAACAGTTAGGGTTGGAAGGAACCTTAAAGAACATCTAGTTCCAATCCCACTGCCACGGGCAGGGACATCCCACTAGATCAGGCTGCCCAAGGTCCCATCCAACCTGGCCTTGAACACCTCCAGAGATGGGGCATTCACAACCACTCTGGGGGATCTGTTCCGGTGTCTCACCATCCTCATAGTGAAGAAATTCTTCCTAATGTCTGGTCTAAATCTGCCCCTCTCCAGTTCATACCCATTCCCCCTAGTCCTATCCCAACAAGATTTTACGAATAGCCCCTCTCCAGCTTTCCTGTAGGTCCCCTTCAGATACTGGAAGGTTGCTACAAGATCTTCATTAAGCCTTCTCTTCTCCAGGCTGAACAAGACCAATTCTCTCAGCCTGTCCTTGTATGGGAGGTGCTCCAGCCCTCTGATCATCTTTGTAGCCCACCTCTGGACCTGTTCCAACAGCTCCATCTCCTTCTTATGTTGAGGATTCCAGAACTGGACACAGTATTCCAGATGAGGTCTCACAAGAGAGGAAGAGAGGGGCAGAATCACTTCCCTCGACCTGCTGGCCACACTGCTTTTGATGCAGCCCAGGATACAGTTGGCCTTCTGGGCTGCGAACGCACATTGCCAGCTCATGTCAAGTTTCTCATCGACCAGCAGCCCTGAGTCCCTCTCTGTAGGGTTGCTCTTAATCACGTCATCCCCCTTCGTGTACTGAAAACAGGGATTGCCCCTACCCAGGTGCAAGACCTTACACTTGGCCTTGTTGAACCTCATGAGGTTCTCAGAGACCCATTTCTCCAGTCTGTCCAGGTCCCTCTGGATGACATCCCATCCTTCTGGTGTGGCAACTACACCACTCATCTTGGTGTCATCCGCAAACTTGCTTAAGGTGCACTCAATCTTGCTTTCAATATCATTGATAAGCCTATTGAACAGCACCAGTCCCAGTACAGACCCCTGAGGGACACTACTCATCATGAATCTCCATCTGGACTTTGAGCCATTGACCACTACTCTTTGAATATGACCATCCAAACAGTCTCTTATCCACCATACTGTCCACTAATCAAATTCATGTCTGTCCAATTTAGAGAGAAGGACGTTGTGGGGCAACGTGTCAAAGGCTTTACAGAATTCTAGATAGATCACATCTGTTGGGTTACCTGTGTCCACTGCTGCGGTTACCCCATCATAGAAAGCCAGCAAGTTAGTCAGACAGGACTTGCCCCAGGTGAAGCCGTGCTGCCTGCCATTAATCACTTCCCTGTCCTCCATGTTCTTTAGCATAGAGTCTGGGAAGATCTGTTCCATGATCTTCCAAGGCACAGAAGTGAGGCTGACAGGTCGGTAGTTCTCAGGGTTGTCTTTTCTACCCTTTTTTAAAATGGACACAACATTACCCTTCTTCCAGTCACCAGGGACTTCTCTGGACTGCCATGACTTTTCAGTTATCATGGAGAGTGGCTTGGCAACCATATCTGCCAATTCTCTCAGGACTCTGGGATGCATCTCATCAGGTCCCATGGACTTCTATCTGCTCAGGTTCCTCAGGTGGTCATGAACCTGATCCTCCTCTACCGTGGGAGGGGGTTTACCCCCCTGGTCACCATCTCGCTGTCCCATGACCCAGAAGGAGTGAGGAGAGCCGTTATTGGTGAAGACTGAGGTTAAGTACCTCAGCCTTCTCCTCATCTGTTGATACATGATCCCCATTTCCAGTCATCAGTGGGGGTACATTCTCTTTGACCTTCCTCTTTTGATTGAGGTATCTGTAAAAGCCCTTCTTGTTCGTCTTTACTTCCTATGCCAAGTTCAGCTCCAGCTGCGCCTTGGTCTTCCTGACTTCATCCCTACACAATGGGGCGGCATCTCTATACACATCCCAGGTTCCTTGTCCCTGCTTGCACTGCCTGTGCAGTTCCTTGTTCTTTTTTAGTTTAACCAGCAGGTCTCGATTCATCCATGCTGGTCTCTTCTCTTTCCTGTCTGATTTCCTACATACCACTCTTGTGCTTTATGGAAAGCATTCTTAAATATTTTGCAGCTCTGTTCTGCTCCCTCGTCTAGGAGGACCATGTCCCAGGGGATCCTACCAAGTAATTCCCTGAAGAGCTGGCAGTCTGCTTTGCTAAAATTTAGTGTCCTGACTATACTCCTCACCTGTCCCATATCCCTCTGGACCTTGAACTCCACCAGTGCATTATCACTGCAGCCCAGGCTGAGGCCAATCCTAACATCACTGATGAGTTCGCTTGTATTGGTGACCATAAGGTCCAGTATTGCTTCTCCTCAGATGGGAGTCTCTATCAGCAGAACTAAGAAATCACCTTTGGTACACTCCAGGAGTCTCCTGGATTGCCTACAGCTTGGCGCGCTACTTCTCCAGCATATGTCTGGGTGATTGAAATCCCTGAGTAGGATGAGAGCTTGTGAGCATGAAGCCTCCTGTAGCTGGAGGAAGAAGGCTTTTATACAGTACTGTAAGGAATATTGTTAATAATTATTTAAGATAGTTTTCTTTAATAAAGAAAGGATGAGCATTTTTGCTTAGTTTGTCATATTCTTTTTGCTGTTTTCCCTTAAACAACTTCTAGTTCCAGCAGACGCTGCACCCCTTTAAAATGATTGAAACTTTAAAAGAAGGTATTTTAATATTTGCTGCCATCTTAATTATTACTTGCTTAAAGCACTGCTGTTAGCACAGGGATTATGAGTTAATAAAAATGTCATACTATTAGTATATAAAACACAATGTAATTTTCCCAAGATAATGATTAATAGCATAAGGCCACATTAAAAACACTTAATGCTTATTCCCTAAATGTGCTTGATTTTTGTCTTTTATCAACAGCATCACAAAGTTGTAGCAAGTAAATGTGAAAACATTCTGGGCTGATGTATTTTAAAGAGATAACTGATAAAATCTCTTGTTTGAGCTTTATTTCTGTGTAATGTCACTGGTTCCATAGCCTTACAGCTTCACATCAATCCGAGTAGTGTTTTTAATACTGGATATTAGTATTCCTCAGTGCAACTTCAGTGAAACACATTAAAAAGTTATTTATTCATCACAGTCTATTAGCTAGAGCATTTGGAAAATAGTTTTAGTGCACTGGTAAGTCATTACTATGTCTGTATTCCTTTCACATACAAGAACTTTTCTGAGTGTGGGTTGTGGGTCTTTAACCTTTTAGGGTATTTTTGCTTCTTTGCAAGGCTTTGTCAGGTATTTATGAGCTACCTTGATTCCATCAGTATGAGATACATCTCTATAAATTATAGATTCACTGACTTCTTTGCTTGTTTGGCATGGAGAGCTCTGTCCAACCAGATAATGGGTGGTAGAGCATGCTGGAGTTACCTACCACAGATACAGGAATCACTTTTGCTGTGGGCTGTGGGGTTTTTAAACTTTAAGACATTTTTGCTTTGTTGGAAGGCTGCTTCAGGTTTTTATGAGCTACTTTGATTCCATCAGTACAGACAAGATACACCTCTATAAATTATGTGTTCTCTCAAGCCTACTTTGTCACTTGTTTGGTGCGGAGAGTTCCACCTGCCCAGATGATGAGTAGTGGAACATGCGGGAGTTACCCACTGCAGACATAACAATCCCTTTGGCTGTGGGTTGTGGTTTTTAACCTTTTAAGACTTCTTGCTTTGTTCCACGTCTGCTTCAGGTTTTTATGAGCTACCTTGATTCCCTCAGATTGAGGTACATTTCTATAAACTGTGGATTCACTGACTTCTTTTCTTTTTCAATGTGGAGAGCTCCATCCTCCTGGATGATGCGTGGCAGACCTTGCTGGTGTTACCTACCGCAGCCCAGGCTCTCTGCCGGCTCAAGCACTCCACACCCACAAACTGAGCCGTCTCCCATTCCACACAGCAAGAACAGCTCCATTGTTGCAGGAAGAAACATTTGTTTCTGAGAGAAAATCATTCCAGTTCCACTTCTGAATGAAAGGCGAGGCTGTTATGTCTCAAGGGATATTAGGCCTCACTGCCTTTTTGAGAAAACAAATTTGCTGTAACTCTATCTGTAATTTAGTACTGCGCGGGTGCAAATAGAGTCTGCATTGTGTGGAACGGGAGGCAGAAGTAAGGGTTTGTTAGAGCCATAAAAGTGTTGGGTAACCATTGTATTTTGAAAAGTGGTCCTATCAGTCTTAGGTTAAAAGAAGATATTATGGCTGTACCATTCACCATCTGATCTGAATTTGCTTCAAAATTAGTATTAAAGATTTCTATCCACATGGAGAATATGGCAGAAATATCAGTTTACCCAAAAATGAATGTGCATATTTTACCTTGACATAGAGCCTACTCAATGAATGGTGATGGTTAATGCTACTCAGATATTTTCCTGCAAGGTTTATTTTTCCTTAAAAATATTTTATTTATTTCATTATCATTATAAAAATAATTCATTTTTCCTTAAAATATTTCATATTTAATTGTTCTCAAGTTCCTCTTTCCTGAAGAATATGGTGCCAAAACACTTTAATAAAATCTCCCTTTCATTGGTTGATTCTTGATAGTCAGCGTTTGACAGGAAGAAATATTATTTGTGTGAAAATCTTTGTCCTGCATGCATAGGGAAACTCATCCCTTACAAATGAAGCTAGCCCAAATCAGCCAAGTATTTTATTCCACCAAAGTTCCTTTTTAAGACTATGTGCTTATTTACTGCCTTACATTCTGATTAGATGGCAAACATGAAACTACCTTATTCATAATGTTTCTCTTATTTTTTCCTTCTTTTCTTTTTTTTTTCTAATAAAATAAATTCCAATCTGAGTGTAGGAGTTTGATCTTGCTGATTAACAGAGTTAGAGTTGAGGACTTAATGTGGTTTCTAGTCATCTGGCAGCTGCCATTAGTGAGTGACAATGTAGTTAATCCCTGCCGCCCCACAGCCCTGCTCCTCCAAAGCAGAGGCAGCCACCTCCAGGCACACTCATAGCTGAAGCTGGGAGCAAGGAGCGAATATCTAACGCCGGGATCTAAACCTGGGAGTCTCTGGTTAGCATGCTTCATTGCCTCCAGATCACTGCACTCACCCCTCTCTTCTCCTTTACTTACAATGTCTAATACGCCTAATTTAAATTAAATTATTTTAATTAAATCACTCAACTGTTTCTCACAGTGCAAGACAGTTAAGAACTGTAGCTTATGGTATTTAAAATCAGGTGTCTCAGCTTGATCAGACCAAAATTAGCCAGCCAAATATGACTGTGTATTCTGGCAGAGAGAGAGCAAAAGGAATTTGTGAAAAGACAGACATTCATCCAAAATCGAGAGCCACAGCACTGATTTTTATAAGCACACTAGCATTCCCAGTGGTATGTTTCTCTCAGTATTGTACCACGAGGACTGGGTTCACAGTTTGCAGAGAAGGCAAAAGGCTGAGCAGGGAGCCCGTGGTTTCCGAGTGGGAATAAAACTGATCTTGGTTTGCCTCCTGATTTGTGCAATCCTGTTGTTTGCCCGTTAGCAAGTGTAATGAATTCTTTGCTGCATCACCGGTCAGGGTTTTCCATAGGAACCTCTCAACAGTGGATGACACTGCAGGCTGGTACTTATTGTGTTTTCTGCAGACATCCACTCTTTCTCACACTTCATCCATTAAAAACCCAGAATATCCCTTCCCCCCCCCCCCCCCCCAGGTTACAGAGAGCAAAATAAACCCCCGAACCCTGAAGGATTCGAATGCAGGAGATCTGCTTTAGAACAGGCTGACTGTGCTCTAAAATGTGGTTATAAGACTAATTAAATTATATTGTCTGCTGGCAAAGATTACTATGGCATTTTTTGAGACCACTTTAGAGTCCAGATGGTGGAACCCACACCCCACGCACCTCTCGAGCCCAGGACTCTCTGGTTGCTCTGTGATGGATCTCATCTATGCCGAATTCTGATTTTTAGAAGTCATAGATTGCAAAATATAAATTGGTTAAAAAATGATGGATTATTTCTGGGGGCATTTTCAGTGTTCACCTTTATGATAGTTGCATTTTTTGAAGTTAATGCAGTTTAAAAATCATTTTAAGTTTTCCAACACGAAGGAAAGTAATGAGGTATTGGATTCACAAACAAAAGCTTTATTGGTTTATGACAAGTAATCCATCTTTTTGCATTAGTGCAGCATTCTACTCCGGTTTATTTTTCATAATTGATAATTTGTGAGTCATATATTTGTTATCTATTCTTTTATGGGTTTCTAACGAGTGAATTATGTCAAAGGTTATAGAGCTTTTGTAAAGGAAATGGTTTTTATTTTATTTTTAAGTTTTGATTGGTGTCCTGAAGAACTTTGTGAACATTTCTGAGAAACATACAAAGGAAAAAAATGATAACCATTCTCCTAACAGGAACTCCATGTAACTTAGTGTTACAGCAATTCAGGGAGGAAAGGAATGCTAGGACATATATGAGGTATTATAGCAGAGTAAAAATGTTTAACTACTATTATTTTACATTAGAAGTCAGTTATGATTTATCTAATCAAGGCTAAGGCTTAAAATTTGGAAATGTAGGTATTGCATAAGTATACAGCAGAATGATATTTGCATGCAACTGATTAATTTGGGGTTTTTACCTTATCAGAAATATTTATGCAGTAATCAACTAGACACTGTTTTCCTTAAAGCTAGGGGAGAGACTGGGAGTATAGATATGTGCCATTCCCACTTTTCACCTGAATTTAATATGGCTAGCAGAGTAAGAAAAATCAAACAAGGGGGGAAAAGAGCTCCTATCTTTTCAATTTAAATATAAGAAGGCACCAAAATGAAGTTATATGTTGATAGTTTGTCACAGGCAAGTAATTAATGAAAATATGTGGGCATATGGTTTAAAATTTAATTATCCTAATACGAAAGACAGTAGGAACTTTTTCTTAAGTAAAGTTTCTCAGCAACCCCTGAATGTTGCAAATAACAATGCTTACAGAGCTTCTGAAGCAATTAAAAATTTTTTAAAATTAAAAATTAAAAACTGTTACAGTTTGTTTGGTTCTCTTTTCAACATTCATTTAAATGTTGTCTGACTAATTTAATTATAATGAGACATTTCTATTTAAAAAAAATTATTTGGGATTACTTTCTTAATTAAAATAGAATTGAGTTGATTTAATTGTAATTATATTTCTATAGGTAGAATGTCATTAAAGTACTGTAAACATTTTCTTGCTATTTCTAAAAATAAAAAAAAAAAAAAAGAATAGTTGATATTTTATTAAAATTGTCCTTGAAATTTCATCTGAAAATCATGAATAATTTAATCCTTTGCAAAATAATTTAAATCTCAGGTCAGTAACAATATTAATAGGATCAATAAATTTTGTCCTTAAGAGGTACTTCAGTTGCCTGAAAATAAAACAGAAGTTACACATCATTACAGAATATTTTTCATTTCATCCTGCAGTGTACATCAATATTATTAGTTCTTCCCTCAGATACTACCTTTTAACCAAAACTTATGCTGTTATGCTCATATTGTTTCTGGCCAAGCTGGAATTAGTTAGTGAGGTATCCTAATTGTTTCAGAAAAGTACTTTAATCTAAATGCTTTTTTCAGCTGGGCCTACAATAAAGAATTTTTTTCAGCTCATTGGATTATTCATTAATTGAATATCAGAATTAGATGAGAAAATTAAAATGTGTCTTCGCGTTTAGCCCCTGAAAAGTATTCAAGACTAAGGCAAATGGACACAAAAAAGGGTAGTTTTAAAATCCCCTCTTTTCAGTGATATTAAAATGCGTCTAATTGTATTTGTGACAGGGTGATGTCCTTTCATCTGTATGGATATAAAAATACAACCTGTAAATGCAGAAGTGCTGAATTCTATATCTGGGGAGGAAAATATTCGGAGTTATAACTCTCTTATGTAACATAAAATGCTTTTAATAATCTACATAAATCTTTTTTGCTGGTCTTATACTACTTGTGAAAGAGTTCCCCCTGAAAAGAAACCCAAAAATAGGAAAACAAAACAAAAATAAAAAAGGAAAGAAGGGGTGTTTTCTTACAACTCAGACTGTGCTAATTTCAACTTACAAAGCTTGTATGGATCTTAGCCTCTCGTAAAAGCAAGAACTGCTGCTATTTCCGTTATCGTTATCTGCTGTTGTGCATTGCAGTGGTGCCTGCAATAGTGAGCATGCCATAGGGACCCTTGGTCTGAAAAGTTAACAAACTGAGCCTGTGCTGTTAAATTCATATCATTAAGTGCAATTCAGATCCATAGGGCTGACCCTACAGTGTGAATTTGCACATACGCATCAGTATTTGCTGTAGTTGACCTGCTCGGGGAAGAGATGGATGTGTAAAAGACTCAGGGAAGAAAAATCATGCATTTATATTAGCAGAACTTCCCAAGCATCTCTTCATCATCTGTATTTAAAAAACACAGGTTTTTGTAGGCTATTGTGGGTAATGTGGTTGCACTGTATTGAATCATGTATTGATTATACAAGAGATATGAAATAAAAATATGTTTAATACAGTAAAAATTGATATATATATATTTTATATATTTAATATGATACCCTCTGTCTAGCAACTTATTGTGTTTACAAGACCAAGCACTAACTGAGGTCTTTGAATGTTATCTTTCAATAGTTATTGTCAAAATTATTCATCAACAGAAATATGTCTGAAATACGTGCGTCACAACAGCACAGAAGTTATTTAATTTTTGTTGATAGAAATGAAAGTTAGCCTATTTTTAATTATACTGGACATGATTTAAATAAAGAAAAGCAGAAAAATATAAGCAATGTTATAAGAGTTAGGATTAAATTGGGTTAACCGAAAATCTTTGGGATTATGGAAGAAATTTCAGTAAAACATATGCTCTTTAGCCTGAAATTAAGACGGATTTAGTTTGGCGATAATGCTAGTTCTGTCCTCATTCCTCATAAAAACAGGATCTTTCTTCCTAATCTCCCTGGATGCTGTTTTCCACTCGAGCCTGTAGGTAGCACCCTTGCACCACACAAAAAATCACTGCCTATTTCTGAGACAGAACCGCTATTTAGGTCGGGAAGTCTTCATTTGTGCAGACCTCTAAATGTAGCTGGTACTATTTGCATAATTTCCAGACTTTGATGACAATCTGTGATCTTAAAACAGTGGCCTAAATATTGTGTGCATTGAGTGTTTGACCTTGTGACTCACTCCTCTCTCGCGATGTATCCTTATTTTCTGTGTGATGGGTGGAGGAAGGCACAACACATCACTCTCTTGAGGAACCTTGAAGGTACAATGTTCTCTCGTGATTATTTATTTTAACACACTGTCCATCAGACGTTAATACAAGAGCTTAATTCTACATCTCTGTCTCATATGTTCTTCTCTGTTTCAAAAAATACATGGCACTTGTGGTCCCTTTTACCTGTTGGGTGAGGCAAACTCTGAGACTGTAAACAAACTCTGCTCATCCTCCTCACTACGGGCTTGCTTCAACTCTTTCCCAGGTTAGTAGCAATCCCTAGAGAGAGATAGCTCTCCCTAGAGCTGATCCTTTGATGCTGGCCAAAACCGCAGCAGAGCAGGATCAGGCCATCCTAGGAAGGCATTGACCCCACTGTCAGTGCTGTGGAGGCGACCCACTCCCAATGCTGCTATTCCTTGCTTTTTCCAAATTGTAAAATATGCAACAGCAAAAACTGCAATACAGGCTTTATTTTTAAACCCAGGGCTGTGCAGATAGAAAATTGTTCTGCAAATTATCTCTAGAGTTTAACTTTTTTTGCCTCAATGTATGCTTCATAATATCAGTGTTTCCATTTCCAGAACCCAGCGATAGCATTCCATCTCTTAAAATGACAGTTTATTTTCCATCAGAGGTGCTCTTCTGTCACTAAATGCAGAATGGTTCTGGGTTTGTTATTTTTCTCTGATGAGATTGTACCAAAGAAGATCTGGTTATCGCCCTTATTTACAGTGATCACCATATACTGAATAAAACTGTTGACATGTACGCTATTTTGCTAAGATGCATTTAATTTTATTGGGATACAGTAAGGAGGGTTAAAAAGAGATCATGCAAAGCTCTTATTAGCTTACAAGTCAATTATTCTGTCCGTATGCTGGACTGGGATATTTGAGAAGGAAACACTGAGTGTCTGGGAGAGCCTCCCATGAACAAACTGGTTTACAATCACATTGTCTGAATTAGAAGCAGCGAAGTGTGGTGCAGGTGGGAGGGAACTAACCTTTGACTCACTGTAGCCGCAGAAAGAGGTTGGGATGATCAGCATGGCAGTTTCCAGCCTTTCCCTTTCTTGACGGAATAGAAGGCATTTTTGTGGTGGAGGAGAGAGGGACAGATTGAGTTCCCACACACTCCGAGCCACTCTTTGTCTGGGGGTTGTTTTTTGTAAAATGCAAACCTCCTCATCTTACAAATTGTTACAGGAGCCCAACCATTAAAAAGAAAAAATGAGAAGAGAGTAATTTGTATTGGTTGTTTTGCCTGTGCAAGTGCTGTATGGTTAACAAGAAAAGCTGACTTGTTCTGGGAGGACCAGGTTCAATTTGCCATGCCAGTGGCCAAGTTAGGAATGCTGGTATCATAACTCGTTAGACAAGGGAGTGATTTTCCAGCATGGGCATCCCAGAGGGAACAGGGATGCCCAGGAGGGAGATCTGATCAGGACTGAATTCTATGAAACTAAGCCATATACTCCTATAGACCAGAGAAGGGAAAAAAAATCAGTGCAAGGAAAGGAGACTTCATCATCTACACACTAAAAAAAAACCTTGTTTCAATAGCGTTTTGGTTTTTTTAAATTGCCTGTTACATCCTCATAGCAAAGCTCATCCTCAAGTCAGGTATTTTAAATGCAGGTCATACACAGGCATCAATTTGTGTAGCAAGGAGAAGCTAGCAGTGTACTGGTATGGCTGGTAGGGTTTTTCTGTATATTGCATTCTCTGTATTCCTGTTCTCCTAGTGTGGAAAAAATAAGGCTACAGAAAACACGACAGGAAACCATTTAACTGTTTGTCTGGAGGAGAAGCTATAAGTTATGTTTTAAATTTTCATAGTTAGATAGCAGTAAGCAGAAATCTGTTGGGGTCTGTGGTAGAAAGATTAGAGAAATACACTTGTATGACCCTACGCTAGATTCCTCTAAACTTAAAGGAAAATATCAAGTAAGGGTATAAAACAATACCTTATATTAAACCTATGTGAAATCTGTAATTTTGGGGGTTTTCTACTCTGTTTTTTTTCTTTTTTTACATGAATGAATTATTTATTAAGTATTATTGAGAATGTAAATGCTACTAATATAAGCTCTCATTGTGCACGGGCTATTAAAGTGGTGTAAAACTTGAATTTCACAGGTAATTGTGAACAATATCTTAAGAAAAATAGGCATTTTTAGTGACTGAAGTCGTTTAAAACTTGCCTGGTAATCCATTTTAAGATGTTCTGTCCTATGATGACATTCAAGCAATTAGATCAAACTCTTTTTCAGTAAAGGGCAGACTCGGTCCATGTGAATGTGTTTACCTAAAATATTCCTTCTCTTGGGAAGGAATATCTTCTATTATCAGGAAGGTCCACTGAGCGAAGAACCAGCGATTTGTCACTGTCAAGGCACAAGATCAAATTTTCAAAGGAAAAAACTGGAATGCAATCACAGGCTTTCATGAAGCAGACACTGAGTATTGTGGTCCTACTTTTAATGTATTTTTCTTTTTGAAATCTGACACGGATAAACATTATTGAAGTTCTGTTTTAGGGGATTACTGGTATTACTATATTGTTTGATGTAAAAAACCCTGTGGCCAGATTCTGTTCTCATCAGGCTTCTTTTACACTGGGATTTTAACTATATTGGGTTCTCCACTTGCTTACACCCTTTTTTTATCAAGTTTCAGGTATTTTGATGTGGAGTGCTGCTTGCTGGGGCAGACTGCTGGGACATCATTCTTTTAGGGGAGAAAGGATGATGTATTTTAACTGAGATGCTTTCATTCTGCTGAGGTCTGTGCTGATGGAATCCAGAACTCATAGCTTTCTGGATCTCTGACACCAGGATGGCTGTCGTTGAGTCCCTATTGCCACATGGATTTTTGTTATTTGTGTGGCACGTTCTGGCTAGGAAAGGTGTTTCCATTTTCTAGTATAGGGGTTCTGTTGCCTAAAGTTTTAGTGTAACAGAATAAAGATCGAAAAGAAGAGAACTGGAGAAGTTTTCAGCTAGTTCTTTTTGATCGGAAATCTTTGATCTTGGTGTGGTAGTACTTTTGAGTGCGAGGTAAAGCCTGCCCTGTCTTTGGCTTTCTGCTGTCTGGAAGAGCTGGGCCTTTTCAGTTTAGCTACATTTTCATAAAAAGAAGCTCACCAGATTTTTTTCACCCAGCTGCATTGAGAAATCTATTCACTAAGTACTCCTACTCTAAAATATTCTGCTATTTAAAAAAACAACAAACAGGGTTTGTTGGAAAAAAACAACAAAAAGGGTTGTTTGGAAAAACCTCACAGTTATTAAAAGTTACAAGTTAATCAGTGGAAGACCTCTTTTATACCACTTCTGTCCAATTTCCCCTTTATCCATGGTAATTGTGTAGAAGTTACAATACAATACAATACAATACAATCTTGATCAGAGAGTGCAGGGACAGAGTGAGGGGGGATTGTTTCAAGCTGAAAGAGGGGAGATTGAGATGAGATCTTAGAAAGAGATGTTTTCCTGTGAGGGTGGTGGTTGCCCCATCCCTGGAGGTGTTCAAGGCCAGGTTGGATGGTGCTTGGAGCTCCTGATCCAGTGGAAGGTTTCCCTGCCCATGGCAGGGGAGTTGAAACTGACAGGCTTTAAGGTCCATTCCAACACAAACCATTCCATGATTCTATGATCTTGGGAGTACCAATATGCAATCACATGAAAGAAACCTTCTACTACCCTGAAGTCTTCAAAAGAAAATAAATCAATACTACTAATACATTACAAATTGTCCTTCTGCTCACAGATCAGACCAATAATTTTACTCTCAAATGGTGTGTATTAATTTCTGCTATCAATCAATAAGTTTGCTACCCAAGTTTATTTCTTGTGCCAATAAAGCATCTACTTGCAGATGCAGAATTAATCCCTCCCTTCAGGTAATTCAAGGATAATCATGGTTAGTTATTATGTAATTAGCAGAATAGCCTTTCCGATATTGTTTTTTATAGTACTAAATCTTGATTTCCTTTGTATATATTATGTGAAACATCCTCCTCTTCCTTCTCTTCCACTGTGAAGATCAAGTGGTCCTTCCAATAGAAAGTTCAGCTTAGATTTTCTTCCTAGTGAGGTGAAAACTCGTGGTTTCCCTGCATCCCAGTTCCTCATGACAGATTCTCCATTTCTCTGCACATCATTAGCTGTAACTGACCAAAGCATCATTCATTCTATTGCCTATGTTCTTTTCTTCTTTATGATGGAGGAATAGCTTTTCAGACAAAAGAAATTGTCAATATTTATTGGGAATTCCAAGGTGAAGTGAAGGACAGCAGGCAGTGAAACCAAGTGGTTCTCTAGTGATGGTCCCAAATACGAGCACTGGAGATCCAAGTGTGGTCCCTGCTTGGCCTTGGACAATCAACTCTGGCTCTAATTTTAATGCACTAATTTTGCTGCAGTAAGACATAACTGCTCAAGTTTCCTGCTGGTCTATTTGAGACTTTCAGAAGTGCCTACCAAACAGAAAACAAGTCACCTTACTGCCGTAAACCATGCCTGCTTGCTGTGGTAAAAACTTTGGAGAACAGGACCAGTGTGTTGGAAATACACACAGCTGAGGCATTGCTCAAACACTCAGTTCTTACCTGAGTCATCTGGTGCTGGTTGCTCTTGACCATCTGGAAATGATCTTTTTTTTGAAGTGGATGTGGTATAGCTCAGGTCCTCCATCATTGGTGGATAGGTGAGAAATCTCCAGCTGTAGATTTCTTTTGCTTTTCAGTCTTATCATAGAACCACACAATCATGGAATGGTTTGGGTTGTAAGCAACCTTAAAGCCCATCCAGTTCCACCCCCCTGCCATGTGCAGGGACACCTCCCACTGGATCACATTGCTCAAACCTCCATCCAGCCCGGCCTTGAACACCTCCAAGTATGGGACAGCCACCACTGCTCTGGGCAATTGGGCCAGGTCCTCCCCAACTTCACAGGAAAATATTTCTTCCCGAGATCTCATCTAAATCATCCCTCTTTCCTCTTAAAACCTTTACCCCTAGTTCTGTCCCTGCTCTCACTTAAAACGTTATTACTCTTCAGTGGCACCTGTGAACTCCATGCAACAACTAGAGTTAAGTTAGCAGGCCAGTGCACAAGTACTGGAAATCTCTGGAATTATTTCAATTACTATTACAGAGTAGGAACGATGCTTAATAAGATGTGTAGGTGTGAAAGTCTGGAGATGTGTTTTCATGTCCTACTTTTGATATGGCATCACATTATTTCCTTCATGTGTATGTGTGTGTTAAGAAGGTCAAAGTTATGAAATGGCGTTACATTTTCTCTCCTAACAAAAAAAAAAAAAAAAACTGAAAGGAAAAGAATATTGGGTCATGGGAGAAGTGAAGGAAAGGAAAAAAAGTCTTTAATTTTGCTGTGGCATGTGCTTTCAGGCCACACTGTTTTCACATATTTACTATACATATTTTTAAAATAAAATCACATGCAAAGTAATACCTATCTGGTTTCTACCTGAATTTTAACTCAGAATAATTTCTACCTTGGCAGCCGGTACTGTTATTAAAAGATATAATGTATTAACACAGGTTCAACTATAAAGTAAAAAAAAATAATCTTGATTGCAATTTGGAGCAGAGGATTTTAATATTTTCTTTGTCAAAAGCAGTATTAAAATCAAGGAGGAGACTTTTGCCTTTGGACATTTATTATAAAAGGAGTGGTTACATCCTTATGTTGTCTTGTTATTCACTAGAAAACTTGGCCATCCAGTGAATCTGAGCTGGTTTATTTTACATCTACTTTAATTTCACCATTTGTTTCCTCTCCATCTGAACATTTAAATAGACCTTTTCTTTCCAAGTCTATTTAAGCAATGCAAGACCTAAATCAATCGTAAGTGGCAACCACTTCTCTGTGCTGTGTGTGGCAGTGTGTTAATTAGCTGAAATAGATTATCCCCTGGTGTGTGGTGTAGTGTTTGTGGTAACTTTTAATGTGCATAGTTTGCAGTGGATTTCGTGTTTATTTTCATGTACTGAGGCAAGTTCTCAGTATGTCTTCAAATTATCTCCTTGGGGGTGTTTTTTCCTGAGCTAATCCTGACAGGCTCTCCCTGCCAGATACGCCCGTCATCAAGAACAGGAGAACACTACACATGCAAGAACCTCTGTGCTTGGGGCTGTATGCAAATTTAATGCCCAGCTCATTTCTGTTTCTCTTACATGGATGACAGACATTTTAACAATAACTTTCACATTTCCCTATGGAAATCCCATTGTATTGCTGTACGTATATAAGCGCATGCATGCATTTACATTGTGTACGTGTTTGAATAGGGTGTTGGGAACACCTGTACTGGTAAATATGTTGTATACCCTTTTTGTGCATTTAAATATAGATAAAATGTATATAAGAAAGCTTGTTTCAAGAATGCAGTTGTCAAACAGCTCCTTATCAGAGATGTAGTGAGATCCCAGGGAGACTTATCAGATACTGAAAAATAGATAGGGTGGAAAATGTGATAAACAAGAAATTGACACTGAAAATAATTCTACAGCATTTGGGGGTTTCATGCCTTCATATGATAGTGAGAAGCAAGAGCATAGGAAATCAGCTTTTGTTTTCTGATGTTGGAAGCGGGCACAGTCAGTGTAAATGATATTCCAGTGACTGCAAATAGAGCTTTCTCTAGCTGTGTCACAATCTTCAGGACCAAAACAAACTTTCCCTGGTGCCACATGTTTTGGAAGAGCTGAGAGTAGCTGAAGAGCTACTAACTTATTTTTATCTGTGCTTTAGAGGCTGTAACTGCAATGTTGGCACCTGGACATCAACATTTGTTTATAGGTGCTGCAATAAAGAGTGACTTGACTGGCAGGGGCACAACACAGCGTACCCATGGTCCCTCTCATACCTCTTTCTGAAAGGAGTTAGGAGAGGAAGGGTTACATCCTTGTCCCAAATGGCTATAAATTGGAGGGGGGCAGATTTAGACTAAACGTAAGGAGGAATTTCTTCACAATGAGGGTGGTGAGGCAGTAGCGCAGGTTGCCCAGGGATGCGCTGTCCCTGGGAGTGTTCAAGACCAGGTTGGATGGGGCCTTGGGCAGCCTGATCTAGTGGGAGGTGTCCCTGCCCATTGCAGGGGGGTTGGAATTGGATTACATTTAAGGTTCCTTCTAACCAAAACTATTCTAGGATTCTAGGATTCAATGTTCTGCATCTCTGTGAAACCAGCATTTGGTTATGGTGGTTTGTGTGTTTAGGTTTAGGTAGCGCTTAAGTCCATCTTCAGAAGAATTTTGAAACAGAGATTCCAGAAATAAGGAGAGAGGTTTTAAAGAGACTTTGAGAAAGAAAATTCATACAGGCAGTAAAAAACTGTTTTCATTTAATGAAATCTTTTTTTCTTTTCCTCTGGAATTCCAGGTCTACCCCCTTGCTGAAGTTATGTTTCAATAAATCTTTTCTCTTTTTCTCAGTTAGTCCTTGTTCATGTTGCATTTTGGGGCTTAAAATGCTATAATTACTGCCATACTATTTTTTACTTTAGTGTACGATTAGAAAACTTGTTCTGCTTTTTTTTTTCTGCCTGTGTTAGGGATGACAATTTCATGGTGGTGGTATGTGGAAGAAAAACAACAAAAAACACCCACCTACTAAAGTATTTAAAGATTGCCATCGCAGCTCAAGAGGTTCTGTAAAACTAGTACTAATATCTTCAAGTATAAAAATACATCGGAGAAGTAATTCAACCAATTGTCTTTCTCTTTATTCTAAGAAACAAAATTGTTATTCAGATGGAGAGATATAGCTAAAACGATGTGTAGATATAGTTGCAAAATAAGTAGATATAAATTTCATTTTCGGTACCTGCTCTGAAGATAAATTCAGGAAAATTAAGGGAAGTATCTCATAATTGAGGTTCATTCAACTTAACGTGTTCTCCCTCATCAATTTTGGCACAGGTTGCCCAGAGCTGTGGTGGCTGCCCCATCCCTGGAGGTATCCAAGGCCAGGCTGGATGGGGTTTCGAGCAACCTGATCCAGTGGGAGGTGCTCCTGCCCATGGCAGGGGGTTGGAACTGGATGATCTTTAAGGTCCTTCCAACCCAAATCATTCTATAATTATGTGATTTTAATGTTAGTGCATCAATAGTGGATAGTATATAGTAATACGCAATAAAGTGACAGTAATTAAAGAAATGATAGAATTATCTGATGAGATTTTGACACTGCTTTTATTTTTGCAACCTATAAGTTGATTAGTACTAAAACATAAGGAATACATACAAATTTTCAAAGCATCTGTTGCTTCAGCATGTTTTTATACTTACTGATGTTACTTCTCTTTTTTACTTCATTGTTATGCCCTCCTGTGTTTCAGATTGTATTTCTTCTGTTGCTTTCTTTATCTTTTATTGTGCAATATAATAACTTGCTACACTGCTAGTTCTCAAACTGTGATTTGTAGCTGCCTTCCATAGTATTTCCATGCAGTTATAAATCCATATTAAACAGCATGGATTTAAAAGTTTGATGATAAGACTATGTGGTAGACTGGGAGAAAATGCAATAACTTAAAATGGCCTAGCATTTCAAAAGCTTGAGAAGCAGTGCTCTAGGCAGTACAGACTCACAGATGTATAGCCATGTCTTGAATTATTTGAAGGTAAGGTGAACAACTCACTCACGGCGTGCTGTCTCATCCTTACATAGCCTGCTTCACAGGCAGAACATGTCTTTGTCTCTGCAATGCAGAAATAAAAGAGATTATCCAAATTTCTTGGAGTGTGGGGATGCCTTGGAGAACATGACAGTGACTCCTATGGCACACCTTGTGCAAGGATTTCTTTTCGGTAGCTGCAGGTTGAGGATTTTACACTTGATGTTACAGGCCATAGAGTTGTATTCATAGAATCATGAAATGTAGAATGGCTGTAGTTGGAAAGGACCTTAAAGCCCATCCAGTTCCACTCCCTGCCATGGGCTCGGACACCTCCCACTGGATCAGGGAGTCAAAGCCACATCGAACCTGGCCTTGAACACCTCCAGGGATGGGGCAGCCACAGCTTCTCTGGGCAACCTGTGCCAGGGCCTCGCCATCCTTATAATTAAACTATTATTTCTAAAAGCTCATCTCAATCTCTCCTCTTTCAGCTTAAAATCATTTCCCATCATCCTGTGCCTGCAGTCACTGAGCAGGGTTGTGTCTTGGGACTCAGGCTTCCCTGTTATTTATTGTTCTTTCCAGCTGTCTAGAGGTCAGTACACAGCATGGTTTTGTTTTCTGGAAGTTGTACTCCTCAAAACACTGGTGGGTGATTTCAGGTAGAAAAGTGGTACAACAAAGCCTGACAGGATGTGAAAAATTCTGTGCTGCTTTCACAAGATTTGTAGTTTGTTCAAAAAATGCTTTCCATTTTGTTTCTTTTAGAAGGATATGGAACTATTGGAACAGGTCCAGAGGAGGCTACAAGGATGATGTGAGGGCTGGAGCACCTTTGCTACAAGGACAAGCTGAGAGAGTTGGGGTTTTTCAGCATGGAGAACTGAAGGCACTGGGGACACCTTAGAGCAGCTTCCAGTACTGAAAGAGGTTTTTTTCCAAGGGCATGGAGTGATAGGACAAGGGGGAATGACTTTAAATTGGAAGTGAGAAGATTTAGAATAGATATTAGGAAGAAATTCCTCACGCTGAGGGTGGTGAGGCCCTGGCCCAGGTCACCTAGAGAAGTTGTGGCTGCCTCATTCCTGGAGGTGTTCAAGGCCAGGCTGGATAGGGAGCAACCTGACCCAGTGGGATGTGTCGCTGCCCATGGCAGGGGGTTGGAAGTGGAGGGGCTTTAGGGTCCCTTCCAACCCAACCCATTCTATGATCCTATGATTCCAATACCTTACTGATAATTTTGTAGTGTTAAGTTATTCACATTGCCTCGATATAGAATCATAGAACAGAATCACAGAATCGTTAAGTTTGGAAAAGACCAACTGTCAGCCATGTCTCAAATTGCAAAGGCCACATGTTATTTGAACACCTTCAGGAAAGGAGACTCCACCGCTTCCTTGAACAGCCTGTTCCCCTGCTTCACCACTATTTCAGCAAGGAGATTTTTCATAACATTCAATCTAAATCTCCCCTAGCACAATGTGAGACTGTTTCCTCTAGGCCTATCATTTGTTACTTGGGAGGAAAGACCAACCCCTGACTGGCTCCGATCTCCTTTCAGGGAGCTGCAGATAGCAATGAGGTCTCCCCTCAGCCTCTTGAAGAAAACATCATTGCTGTGGGCCTTGAGATAACATACTGAATGATATTTACAACTTTCTAAAGAACGGTGTTAAAGAGTTCTGGACAGTAATTAATAGAGCTATAAGAAACTCAAGTAGTTTATGGATTAATTTATTTATGCATTACAAGATGGAAGGGCATCTAGGTAGGTATTCACTGAGGTTCTTTGCCTGTAGCATGATAAAAAGTCTGTAATGTTTGGAAAAGGTAAAATACTAATAGTTTGTCAATAAATTTGGAATTTTATCTGTGTTTATCCATATCTATAAAGTCTTTTTTGTGGTTCTACTGTCTTATGCATTCTGAAATCACATAGGGAAAAGGATACTCTAATAAAGCAAAAGGAATAAGACCAAAATTCTCCAGGCCTGTCTGGAGAATTAGAGTTGCCTTCCTTCCAAAAAGAGTGAATGTTCTGTATCATTTTCATCCATGCAGAACAGGTGCAAAGTAGTAAACAGCTTTTTTACTTTGTCTCCTTTTTGTAATTATACAAAGATGTAAATGATCATAGCATCTTGGCATCTTGGTCTGTATCAGAAACAATGTGGCCAACGGGAGCAAGGAAGTGATTGTGCCCCTGGACTTGGTGCTTGTGAGGCTGCGCCTGGAATCCTGGGTTCAGTTTTGGGCCCCTCACTAAAAGAAAGACATTGAGAGGCTGGAGCGCATCCAGACAAGGGCAACTAACCTTGTGAAGGGTCAGGAGAACAAGGGTTATGAAAGATGGTTGTGGGACATGAGGCTATTTAGTCTGGAGAAAAGGGGGCTGAGGAGAAACCTCATAATTGCATACAACTTCTTGCAAGGAGGCTGTAGCGAGGTGGATGCTGGTCTCTTCTCCCAAGTGACAGGTGGTAGGATGAGAGGAAATGGCATCAAGTTGTGCCAGGGGAGGTTCAGATTTCATATCAGGAAAAATTTCTTCACTGAAAGGGTTCTCAGTCCCTGGCAGAGGCTGCCCAGGGAGTTGGTGGAGTCCCCATCCCTGGAGGTGTTTAAAAGACGGGGAGATGAAGTACTCAGGAATATGGTTTAGTAGTAGGACCTATGTAAAAGGTGTAAAAAGGGAATTTAAAGATGTGTAGAGAAAAGATTACTTGCCATGTTAATATATAGTTGTATCTGTGTGTAGATATGCATAAAATTATGTATGCATGTAGTGTATATTTACCTCTTCATCTGGTTTGCATTCATTTCAGTTTCTAGTTGGTGTGTTGGTTTTGGTGCTATGATTGGTATCTTCCAGCTATTATGGTTTCCACCTCCCAAGTATTTCAAAGAAAAGGGAAACTCTTAAATCAGACAGTAATATGTCTTTATGAGTTCAATTCCACTAAGGGTTTTCAAAGACCTGAGAAGAAGTTTCATGCTTTTGAGATGTAGAGAGGGACTCTAGGAAGGGACTCTTGGTAGTTTGTTCTATTTTGGACGAACTGCGCGGCTATGAAACCACTAATGAGAAAAGCAGCTTTTCTGATTATCTCAGTTCTCCATAGAGACATTTTCCAATAACTCAGATCCCGTTCTGGTTATACACCCAAATTCCTTCTTTCTGTCTGGTATTTATTATATGTTATTCCAGCAGTGCTGCCTGCAGTTAAGGTCTGTCTGTAATCTCCTCTGTGGTCTTTGACTTTGTCGGTTGTCAAAGTCCAGGGTTCAAAATTTTCATTGAGCGAATGTAACAATGCAGTTTATTTGTTTCTGAATTAGAAAGAAGGATGTGTTTATGTTGACCAATGCTTGCAACCATTTTGAGGATGTATTCCTATGCTTTTAAACATATCAGGACTTCCTAAAAAAAGGGGTCAAGTTCTGATGTTGATGTTTTGCCTTTTGTTTTCTGCCTGCACACAGACACATATTGGCCAGGTCTTGAAAACCTGGCTCCAGCTGTGTGTTGTGAGAGACATATTAAATGTGTTCCTCAGGCTACTATATTCTCATGTGTTCTGCTTTCCCCTACCGGCAGCCTCAGTGCTCCATCCTGAAGCACTAAGGGCTGTAAATGGTCCTCTAGAGTCAGAGTCAGGGAAGGACACATGTAGGAACAGAGAGATAGAAAATCTCCCATGTTTTCCTTCTCCTCTCCAGGCAAGGTAAAGGAATAGGGATTTGAAACTACGGCTTTTTTCGGGGGGGTGGGGGGGAGGAAGGAGGAAATGGAAAGGCAACCCATTAGAAAGGATGGGAAAGGGGACAAATTAAAGTTCTGCTGAGCATTATGGGAATTTAGGAATAGAGGTGAGAATAGGAGAAAGACAGGAGAATAAGGTGAGACCTAGCAGTGGAGGGTGAGCCAGTTTTCTTCCTGCAGGAGTTAGGTAAGGACAGAATATGTGGAGTTTAAAGGAAGAATGTCAATCAGAGCTGGTCAGAAATCTGATGAGTGGAAGGGTAGAGGGTTCTGTACCTGCTGGAGCAGAATCACAAAATCATTACTGCTGGAAAAGACATCTAAGCTTATCCAGTCCAGCTGTCAGCTGAACACCACCATGCCTACTAAACCACCTACTGAAGTGCCACATCCATACATCACCTCCAGAGATGATAGCTCCACCACTGCCCTGGGCAGCCTGTTCCAATGCTTCATCACTGTTTCAGTAAAAAAAAAATTCCTAATATCCTAATCTAAATCTCCCAAGTCTCCCTCCTTGTATATTAATAAAAATATAAGTTCAGTAACTATACCATACATGCTTCAGCTGCTTCAACTGTCAGAATCACAAGGTAGAGTCTCTGTCTTTGTTGTTGGTATTTTGTCTGCTAGCAGTGCAAGAGCAGGGAGGGGAGTTTTTCACAAGGGCATAAATCAGCTAAGCATTAGTGATTTTGCATGTGGAAAAGAAAATTTACTCCTTTTGCCCTAGGGATGATTTCTTGTCATCCCTAGGTTGTAGAGAGGTGGGTGTTGGTCTCTTGGCCCAAGTCATTGGTGATAGTATGAGCAGTAATGGCCTCAAGCTGCAGCAGGGAATGTCCAGATTGGACATTAGGAAAAAAGTCTTCACTGAAAGGGTTTTCAGACACTGACAGAGGCTGCCCAGGGAGGTGGTGGACTCCCATCCCTGGAGAGAATTGAAAGAAGGGTAGATGAAGTGGTCAGGGATACAATTTAGTATTAGACAGGTACAGTTTGGCTTGATGATCTCAAAGGTCTTTTCCAACCTAGGGATTGAATGATTCTATGGTTCTTCTTGTGTTTCACAGACCCTTTATGATTAATAACTGCATTAGAGCTTCTATAAAATTGCGTGCGAAGTGGTGGGCTATTTCATAAGGAGATCAACTGCCACACTGTATTCTGCTGTTTTGGTTTGTCTGAGATATTCTGAGACTTGAATAGGCTGTTATGATATAGGAACAGTATACTTAAAATTCCGTGTCTTGAGTTCTGAACATTTAAATTAATGAAATGTCTAATTCCAGAGACTGGTCCTTTCAAGGACAACACTCTTCTCCCTGGCATGTGTTAAACACACACAAACTCTGTCCTTGTTTTGACACTGATGCTCTCATCCCTATGTTATTCTGCAGGAAAGTTGAGAATGCAGCAATGGCTATTAAGAATGATGACACTCTGCTGTGTAGGTAGCAATAAGATACTCTGCATTCCCCTATTCACCTTTTAAGGATGTGCTTTGAAATGAGCATCTATAAAATGTACTGTTCTTCACTGGTTAGGAAACATTATTGATGATGATGCTGGCCCAATAAATGGTTTTCTAGAGCTGTGGAACCTTTCTATGTTAAAGTGTGGCTAAACATGTTCGAGTGGTAGACTTGTAAATGTAAGTGCGATGTTGCTGAAACAATGCGCTACTGAGAGGTGAGGGAGACTCTGTGAAACACCATATATTTGGAGCGCACAACCGTACTTCCTGAAAACTACTACAGCACAGAGAGACATGATTGTAAAAAGGGAGACAGCTTGAGCTGCAGCATTTGCTGGCTGGAAAAAGTAACAATGAAAACAATAGGAAAGTTGCCAGGGCACAACTCTCTGTCCTAAATATGTTTTAATGTCGTTGGTGGAAATACAAATATAATTAAATTTCTTACAGAGAAACAATTGGAAGGCCATGTTTGGTTTTCAATAGCACAAAAATATACTTTTCCCTGCAGAAACATTACCTCAACAAAAGCAGCAGGAAACAGTTTTCCACTTAGGATCTTAAGAAAGAAAATCTTGTTTTGATGAGTTTGTTTTTCTTGACAAATTACATTACAGGTTATAGATTAAAAATTTTACTTCTCAAGATATCAGGCAACAGTGAACCCTAAAAATCAGATTTAAAATCTCAAATGTTTTTGTAGACTGTTTAATTACGTGGCATGCTTTTTCTTTGTTTTGAGTGGCTGTATCCTGTCTAGCTTGCTGGTATCCACAGAGCCTGCTGATGCTGCTGTGAGCTTCTGTATGTTGTCCATCTCTGCCAGCCTTCCCCTCACTTCTGTTTTTCCAGCACTTGATGTGAATGATTACTTAAGTCTAGCCAGAATGTAAAAGTTTATTCTGGAGTTTCTTGAGAAAAAGAATTCTGTTCTGTTTTGCAAGTCTGTCTTTGACATTTATTCTTGTCACACAGTACCTCTGGTTTCTCTGAGATACCAGTTTTGTCCCTGGCCTTGTGCAGATATTAAGAGAAGCTTTTCCCTTGACCGAAAGTACATCAACTGTCGTTAGGTGTTACTAGCGTATTTCTCATCCAGGTATCCAACTCCATTTCTTGCACAACTCCCAGCAGTTCTGGAAGATGCTCTTACAGAGAATGTGGGATGAATCTGGTACCATTCTTTAAATGCATCTGAATCCAACTTTGCAGACCAGAGAAGTTTACCAAGGGCATGAAAAAGTAAACCCAGCCAAAGTCTGAGTGGTGATACAGTAGTAACTATCTTAGTTTTGTTTTAAATTATATTCATTTCATTCATGACTGGTTCTACCAAATTGTGAGAGGATTGTTAATATCCATCTTTCCACTCCTTTGTGCTGTGTTTACTTATAAAAAGAGGCAAATTGGAAATATACAGGATACCTTACCTTTCATGAACTGTATCCTCGGTACTGCTGTGTTTATGTCTTTGAAATATTTTGAGTTCATGACGTTTATGTTAATTGCAGAAGTCATTCTTTTATTTATAGTGGAATTTTTTAACTTTTAACTAGAAAGATGTGAACTTCAACTTCATTGGTATCTACTGTAGTCTGCTAGAGAAAACTGCTAGCTAAAAATTGACTTGGAGAGTTTTATTTTGCATTTTGTTTAAAGGATTGCAGAATATAGTTATAGCTACCCTACCAGGGAACTAAAAATATTCACTTGCCTCAGTGGCCTCCACCAGGGATGGTCTTGAAACTACAGAATTCAGGTTGTTAAACACCTGGAGCTGCCTTGCTCTCCTGTCTAAAGTAGTATTCTCTCCTGGCTTCTCCTTTCTGCAGCCTACAGTCTTACTCTGCACAAGAAAGTTTAGTGGCTTGGTAAATACTGAAGGAAAATTTTTCCCTGTATGCTAGCATGTAGATATCTTGGCATCTAAATAACTTTAAATACATCATTTGAGGTGGATGAGGGGAATGATGTCCATAGGGAAGGATTAAAATTGTAAAGAAACACAAAGTTGATAATACCAGCATTGAGTTTGTTTTAGAGTTGCTAATAGAAACAGGCACACATTGGTGGAGATGCTACACATGGCACTGCAAGTTATCAGAACTGAAGTTTTGGGGGGTATTTGAGATCAGCGAAGGAGAAGATTATAAAATTACAAGACAGACTGCAAGATGAAGTTACAAAGGGTGGTAACACAGCTGAAATGTTCTATTTTTCATTAAAATTTATTTATATGGAAGTACATTAAAAAGTAGAAAGATATTTTCTTATGTTGTGGGACCAACTTGCAGGTTAGGAAAGCTTGTTAGTGAAAAAAAACATACAAATCCTAATCTTTCAGTGTTTTACAGTTACACTCACCAATACTCCAGAGACTATAGAACAACAAAATTAAGCAGATCATCCATCACATGTATGAAAATCAGTCTGGAGAGCTTACTAAGCTTGACTAATGGTCTTCAAAAGCTAAAATAAGCCAAGATTAGTCCAAGTTATTTGATATCAAGTGATAGTTGATGGCAAGTGGCACCTGCTAAGATCACTCCCAATATGTAGAAAAGATTTTAAAGAAAGCACTAGAGAAAACTGAATGCCTACATGTATTATTGCAGTAAAGAAAGGATGTCCTCATCATTTTGAAAAGCAGTAGCCCTGCTTCTTGGTGATTCTTCCATCACCCTATCCCTTGGTGCCTCTATCTCTTCTTCCAAAAAAAACCCCACCAGAATATTTTTTAAGAACAGAAAATTAAAACAAACAAACAATCAAAAACAGAAGAGGCAGGAAGATTGTGTGACTTAACCTTAATTTAAGGCCTGAGTAACGGGATAAACTCAGCAAGAGGTTTCCGTACGTGAACTGTTGACATCTCTGACATCAAAGAAAACAGTGTGTTGATGGAGCAATCTGCAAACAGCTGTGGAAACAAAATTATAGGATTTAGCCTTAAGTAAAAGTTTAAACCAGAGTACCTTCAATACAGTAAGGTCAGTACAGTTCCAGTCTACAAAGTGAGCCCTCAAAACAGCTTGTGGAATCATCTCCGCTCTTCTATGGAAGCCAATATTCCTATTTGTTCCAGACGTGTGGGTGGTTATCAAACCAAAAATCAGCATTTTTTCATTTTATCACTGGAAATCAGAGACTGCCCATATACCTTTAACCACGTGATTTTAGTCTTCATTCATACAATTTAAATTTTACTGCTGCCCTTTTCAAGTCTAACAGAGAGCTCACAGAGCGTATATTTTCCTAGCACCAAAGGATTGACTTATTCAATGGCCAGACTTCCTAATATCCTACAAGGGTTTTATTTCGTGGTATTTGGGTGACGGTGACTATTTCTACTCTATTACACTTTTTATAGCATTTTCTTAAAGTGTTGAATGATTTTCCTTCATCTGCAAAAATGGACAGAGGATAAGGGAAAAAATTAAGAAAAAGTTCATCTGATGCAGTATGGGATGTAGATGAAAAGACAGCATTGGGAACAACTTCCATATGGATGTCTGGGGAGCATATTTGTTTTTTGGACTTCAGTGAAGACATTCTTAGTAAGCTAAAGAGGATACCCAATATTTTTTTTTCCTATACCCAGTTTAATAACTTTTGAAGGACAATATGATTTTACAGTCTTCAGGAATTTGGGAAGAACAGGAGGGAGGTTCAAAGCCCGTCAGCCCCTGCTCTGTAGCTCAAGCTGTAAGAAAAAAAGGGGGCAATCCATTACACATAGATAGCTGTAGTTATCTAGCATGATCCATGTTGTGATTTTACACTTCTCACAAAGCTAACACTTTAGATTTTTCTTCTGAAGTGACACATACTTTTACACTTTAAACAGTCCCACCCTCATAGCAGGGCAATGGTAACAGAGGAAAAATCTGCCAGATTCCTAGTTTTTGTGTAAAAGGAACATAAACATAGATTTGTGATATAGATCTGTGTGTGTAAAAAGAAGTAAATAATTCTGTGAAATGTACTTTTAAAAAAATATCTTTCATAATGTGACGCTTCCAACAGAAATGGCAAGTGGGGTACTGTAACTGTTAGCCAATTTTTAAGGAATTTTAAAATTGAGAAGGATCGGATTGATTCCCAGAACAAAAAAAGGTATGTGCAATGGGGAGAGGCCCAAAGTCCATTGTTTTTTTTTAAAAAAATGTAAAATTGGACAATTTGAATTACAAAATGTCTTGAATCTTACAGTTGATGAATACCTCTCAGCAGAACTCTGCTAGAAAGAATAGGTCAACCTGGGTGTTATATATTAAAGCCAAGCAAAATGAATCTGGGGACAGGTGGTAAAAGAACTTTTTGCCTTGGAAAATAATTAATGTGAAGAACAGTTTTCTAGGCAATGTCACTGAAACAATGACCTGGGTAATTTCGTGAACAGTTGGGTATTGTTCAGAAAATGTGGCATTAAAATGGGGAAGAGGTTTGATGAACCTAGCAGCCCTTTTCTCAGACATGGCTTTGATCTAACATATCCTCAGTAGGCATTCATTACTTGATGCTGGGTGTTATGGCTAGTAGGGAAAATATTCTCAATTTCTCTTAGTTTGTCTGCATTTTAGAAATGTGGGAGAACGAATCTGTGTTGATGAGCCTTGAAAATGGCAAGAGGCTGTTTGAATGGGAATGGTCTTAATGAACTGTATTTTGCCCTTCTAATTTTAACGTGGATACTAATCATGCAGCTGCAATAGTACAGCTCAGAAATTCTTTGATGAAGGGGGAAAAATTACTGAAGAGTTTCCACATTTTGTAAATATCTGGGGAGGATGTTTTGGGTGGGGTGTCATTTTTATTTTCACCTAACTTTTGCAAAGTGAAACTAGTTACAGTAATGTGAATTTTATATTAATGACTCAGGTGTTGTTTAGAATGTCGCTGCATTCGTGCTCCTAGATTTCTGTTCTTGGAATTGTCAATGTTCTAAAAAGGGAAGTCATAGCATTTCTGAAGAATGATGTGAGACATCAGTTAGAAGTTGTAAGAAAAAAAAATAAACAAAAATTAAGTGAAAATTTTCAGGCTTTTAATCAGAGATTTTTACTAGTGCTGACCATCTTGTAACAACTCAGGTAGCTTACATTATGATGTGATTGACATTTGTATCATCATGGAAGTTGTTTGGATGAAATAACTGTCTAGTTGTAGATGTGTTTCAAAAACAAGCCAGGTACAAGCCAGGTGGATTGAAGCGCATCAAGTGAGTCACATCTAGTTGCAAGGCTGGTTTCTTTAATGCCTGTTACTACATCACTCTTAGAGGAAAGAATTGAGATGGATTAAATAGAATTGTGAGATTGTTGTACAGGTTATCAGCATGCAAAATCCATGACCAGAAGTGACCTACAATTACTGGTTTTTTTGTGGTTCTTCTAGATATGAGACCCAAGAGCTCTAACAAGAGCTACCAGTGGTCTTTTGAATACATCAAAAACCTCATCAAGACTGGATTGAAAATAATACTTCATCCATCCATTCTGTTACGATCTTGTTATTATTTATCATGGAAGTGTCTCCATTTTCTTGTTCTACCTGAAAGAAATAGAAAGAATGATAGGAAAAATCTAAGCCACTGTGAACTACAGTGTTCTAGTTGCAGCCAATAGAGAAAAGATGCAGGAAATTCTATAAGCTTGTTTCTGAGTTAAAGGAAAATTTCTTACAGAATCAAAAATACTAATTATTTAGCGTTCCTCAAATTACCAAGACCGCAGATATTTAAAAATAGAACATACACTAATCCAAGGTTGCACTGGAAATCTGTCAAAATAATGCAGGCAGAAATGACATGAATTTTTTTTCTATATTTTTTAACACACTCTGTTTTTTTCTGTTTTCAAGTAGGTTGTATGCCTGTTTAAAGAAACAGGGTAACAGATAATGTGTTCTATGCCCAAATCTTTCAGAATGTCCCTCTGCCTGGCACCCAGGTAACCAGAACCAAAACTGCGAGAGTGCTGAAACAAACTGTTGGAAGATGGTTTAGAATATGGTAAAAAGTCACATTTCTTCCAGACTTGCCAGAATGAAGGCACTGCATTAGATATGGGTTCGCATAAGTGTTTACATTAACAGTAGCATGTTTAAGATCTGATGAAGCTAAAACAAATACTTCCCCTTTAATTTTTTTAATGCCAGTGCCACACAAGATGAGAAGAGTTCTGATGGCCAGAAGTAATTGAATTTTTGTAATGGAAGAAGATACTGACTCTCCAATATACAACACAAAGTGTTTCCAGGTGTCTCCTACTACAAAATCATGTAGGATTCTACTGAAGCCTTAAAACCTGCAGTACTTGGCAAACAATCTATATCATGCAGATGCATGGGTTATCTGCAAGGGTGGGGAGGCCCTGGCCCAGGTTGCCCAGGCAAGTCGTGGCTGCCCCATCCCTGGAGGTGTTCAAGGCCAGGTTGAATGGGGCTTTGAGCCCCCGGATCGAGTGGGAGGTGTCCCTGACTGTGGCAGGGGTTGGAACTGGATGATCTTTAGTGTCCCTCCCAAGCCGAATCATTCCACCACTCTGTGGTTCTTTGGTTCCATCTTTCATCCTTTCTAGTCTTCTCAGAATACACCTAAGAGACAAAGTGTCCTTTAAAAGGTAAGTGGATTATGATGTAATTAGAGCACAGAATGTGGAGCTGCAAACATTGATTCTGTTTATGATTGTGCCAAAACGCCATGCAGCCAACTTTTGTATTTCCAGGATAGTCAGGAATTGGATAATGCATATAATGCAAGGGTATAGATAATGCGTAGAAGAGTTTGTAAAGATCTTCTTTCACAATGATCAGAGAAAGCCACAACTTGAAGAGAAGCCTGCGGTATGATTGGCGTGCCCTGTGCAACACAGCAGTGCTGGGAATGACCATATCTCTCCACACTGCCCAACACGTCACAGCTCATGACCCTCAGTACTGCAAGTACAGATATCAAAGGAGGCTCTTGTGGCAGCCTGGGGCTGGATGGCTGGCTCACCCACAAGAACTTCCCCTTCCCCATCACCACTAGGAGCAACCCAGGGACACTGAACGGCTCGCCTGTTGCCAAGCCCCCTTTATTGTTTTGCTTGGAGGTAACCCCATGCATCCGCACAGGTGATGGGTTGACCATCTAGAAGACAGTTCTAAGGAGAAGGACCTGGGAGTCCTTGTGGATGCTAAGCCAACCATGAGCCAGGAATGTGCCCTCGTGGCCAAGAAGGCCGATGGTTTGCTGGGGTGCATTAGGAAGACTGTGGTGAACAGGTTAGGGAGGTTCTCCTCCCCCTCTGCTCCACCCTGGAGAGTCCTGTGTCCACTTCTATGCTCCCCAGGTCCAGAAAGACAGGGAACAACTGGAGAGAGCCCAGTAGGGGCCACGGAGATGGTGAGGGGAGTGGAGCATCTTTCTGAAGAGAAGAAACTGCAGGTCTGTTCAGCCTGGAGAAGAGCAGACTGTGAGGGGATCCCATCAATACTGATCAGTGTCAGGATCACTCTATTCAGTGATGCCCATCAACAGGACAAGGTGCAGCAGGCACAAACCGGAGCACAGGAAGTTTCACCTGAACATAAGGAAAAAATTCTTTCTTGTGACACTGCTGGAGCACTAGAACTGGCTGCCTGTGGAGGGTGTGTAGTCTTCCTCTCTAGAGAGATCCAAACCTACCTGGATGTGCTCCTGCACAACCTACTGGAGATGACCCTGCATTAGTGAGGGAGTTGGACTGGATGAGGTCCAGAGGATCCTTCCAGCCCCCACCAATCTGAGATTCTGTAATCCACCTATCAAAGCTGCTGCAAAGCTGCAGGTTCTGGAAATCTCCCTACTTGTCAGCTGGGAGCACCCTACACACTGTTCTGTGACTTTCCCTGAACCCAGGCATTTCTGTGGAGTGAGCAGTTTCTAGTTGTTGTCCAAAGGTTCTCAAAACAGTAAGGCTCACACCCCTCGTTGGCTGTGTCCTCTGTCCTCTCCTGCACCCAAGGATGTGGGTCACAGACTCCTGTATGGGGTACTTTTTTTTTTTATGTGCTGCTCTGTGCTGGCAACCAAAACAGAAGCAGAAGGGAAAATAAAAAGAGCTAGGGAATGTGGGGGTTAATGTTGTGAAGTCTGTGGGTGCAAACAGGGTTCTGTTAAAAAATTAAATTAAATTGGGTGGAGGTAGATAAAAAGAAATCTGAAATAATTGTTCTGTAGAATATGGCCTTTCCACACAGGCAGAAATCTTTCTCTTCACTTCTGTCTGAAGAGAGAATCAAATAGAGAATCTCTTCTCTTAATTAGAAAGAAAAATACTCATCAAACACATCTCATCACTGGAAAGCTAATGATCCACAGCTGCTAGTCTGAAAGGGCAGGCTTTTTTCCTGAACAGTAGGAAGTGTTAATCATTTTGGATGAGATTTCTTTTTAAAATATACTGTAGTTTGCTAAAGAATAGGATATTCAATATTCTAACTTAAATTATTTTTTGAAGTGTTGTACACCAGGGATAGTGTCATGTGTCTCCCTGAATGATCATTTAATGCATGTGCCTCTCACTAAGAGTATCAACTGATGTGATGTTGTAAATGGCCAGTTCAAGCCTGTGACCCTGAAAATCTTGATCTCATGGGGGAGAAGAAAAAAAGTCCTCCTTATATTCTTCTGTGTAGGAAATGGCAGCTATATTAAACTGTAACCTTTGAGACTCCCACTCCTCCCTTAAAATAGTTGGCTCATTTCAGTAGTGATGAGGATCCTTTTTTTAGACAGAGTTAGAGCCATTATTTCCTCGGAAGAGATCATACCGGATACAGTCCATGTTCCACTGGATGTTTTATAGCCATGGGCAAGTCCCATAACTGCCCTTTTATACTTGTTCTTTAGTTGTTCTGGATCCATTTCTATGCCCTGTACTTGTGTAATGGAAGAATACACAGGTTCCCCCCCACCTTTATGTGTGAAGTTAAGGTTTCTGCGTGCCATTTTCCTTCTTCCCTCTCCCCTTAGCTATCAGGCCCCTTATGCCTAAGAACTGAGTCCCTGGATTGTCTTGCTGTTCTGCATCAGATTTGGGGTTTTCTGTGGTTTACTTAAAATTTTTGCCTTTTCTCCTGTGTGTGTTTCGTGAATGTACTTTTGTCCTGGGGGAGACAGTGAGACCACTTCCTTTGCAGTGCCATCACTGTGCTGGTATCGCACGGCAGACATCTCACTTTTGTGGCAAATACAGAGTCCCTGTTTTCCCAGTGCCTGGCTGAAACAGGTGCCTGAAGGGAAAGATCTGGTTAAAATTTGTCCAGACTAGTTGGAAATTAATGTAGTAGCTTAGTGAAATCATCTATGGGAGATGGAGGGAGTAAAAACCCCATTTTTGAAAGTTATGCCCATAACAATCATGAAGAGGTAATGCCTTAATACATTACTCTCCTATGAAGTACAGAGTGTAAGGAGTTAATATTCCTAGAAATTTCATGTGAGGAGTACTTGGATGAGAATTCCTTGACATTCTGGAGTACAAAGTACATGATGACTATGTTTCTCAGTCTCCGGGCAGGTTCGTATCTCATACTGTCTAATTTGCTGGTTTCTTTTCTCTGGAGATGGGGTTTGGATATTACTTGATTTTCTTTCCATCTTTCTAACTGAAGTTCGTATAGGACCATAAGAAATGCGTTGCCATTTCTCAATGAGTGATCTCTAGTACTTGCTTTTCAGATAGCTGGTTGCTGGTTTTTGCCTACCAAAGCTCCCTTCAGCATGTATCCAAGGACTCTGGACATTTCTGGGGTTAAAGCATGCAGGGATTTTTTACTTTTCTTTTGAGATATGAATTCTGTTGTAAGTTGGTTTTATTAAATATACCACATTGAATCCCCACAGGTCTTGCTCTCAGAAGGGTAGTTCGCAAGCTCATAGAAGAACTCTCAGGTTCCGTGAGCTATTGTTTGCTTCTTATTCATCACCTAACAGACTATTTCTAACAGACTTTCTTTTATAGTGAATAACCTTAAAAAGACAGTTTTCTTTCAAATGAAATATTAACTGTTAGAAGTACCGATATCCTCTTATGTATGTCATGAATACTGTGTTTTCAGTTCTTCCAGTATTTATTATGTTTGTCTTGCAGTCTTACAGGACTTTCATATACCAAGCATTGTCTAAACAAAAATCCAGAAGACTGTTTAAATCCCAGTTTTCTTCTTACTCAGTTTTATATACATCTTGTTGACTAACTTGGGAAAGTGAGCCTCTTTTGAGTTTTCCTAGCTGTTGGACATTGCTTTATGTTTCTCAGTTCTGTAGCACAATATCTTCATTCATTTTATGAGGCAGTAAAAACACAAGTATTCAAAGGCTTAACTATATACATGAAAAAGTCTTAACTATATACATGAAAAATGCTTAACAAGATTTCTGGGTTGCATTCAAAGCAGTGGGACCAACAGCACGGGGTCATTCTGCCCTTCTGCTCAGCTCTGGTACTGGGAGCTCTGTGTCCAGTTCTGGCGTCCTCAGAGCAGGAAGGACATGGAGCTGTTGAAAAGAGTCCAGAGGAGACCCTGACCATGATCTCAGGGCTGGAGCAGCTCCTGTATGAGGGCAGGCTGAGAGAGTTGATGTTGTTCCACTTGGAGAAGAGAAGGCTCCAAGGAGTGCTTAGAGCAGCTTCCAGTACTGAATGGGTCTACAGGAAAGCTGGGGAGGGGACTCTTGATGAGGGAGTGCGGGGGTAGGATATAGGGGAATGTTTTTAAACTGAAAGTGGGGAGATTGAGATGAGACCTTAGGAAGAAACAGGTTGCTCAGAGAAGTTGTGACTGTCCCATGCCTGGAGGTTTTCCAGCCAGGTTGGACAGGGATTTGAGCCCCTGATCCAGTGGAAGGTGACCCTGCCTATGGCAGGGGGTTGGAACTGGATGAGCTTTGAGGTGCCTTCCAGCCCAAACCATTCCATGATTCTATGGAATAGAATCATACGTAGTGTGATTTACTGTGATATGTTATAGCTAGAGCTGGCTAATATAAAGGGCTATAAAGGGATGGATAATATGATCTGTTCATAATTAAAATTACATGTAAAAATCAGCTTAGTTTGATCCCATCTAAGTCTAACTATGTTTTATTCTTTCCTGTAAACCAATAATTTTGAACCAGCAGCAAGGAACAGTATCCAGCTGGACCTCTCTCTCTGTACTGCTTGGGTCAGAGGCTGAGGTCCAGCCTGAGAAAATCACCCAGAGAGGTGTGGTGTACAGATCTGACAATGGAGATGAGCTTCTCCAGGGGTGCGATCCCTCTGTGAACCCCAGTGCTGCAGACCAGCATCAGTTTTCAAGATGTCCATATCTGGGAAACGTCACCTGGCCATGCTTCTGCTGTTCTCCAGCCATGGAGCACCTGTGATGTTTAGAGGAAACACTTCAAGAAAACAAAGCTTTTAAAGGAGTGGACTTCGGGGCTTCTCAGCCTCCCTTTTAGTTCCATTTTCTATGATACCATGGTCAGTACTGGTTTACCACGCTTTCATTAAAATGTTTTTAAATTTTGCCTTTTACTGTGATTTTATGCTAATTTTCCAGACAAAAGATTTTATCGGATTTAGTTGTGATGTTTACTTCTTCTGCTTGTTTGTGTGACAAGTTCTTTCTTCAAACCAGCGAATTAATTCCTATCCATGGAAATAATTAACCTTTTCTTTCTTACATTTTGGTCTTTGTTTTATGCCTTTTGGGATTATTTCTCCACATGAGCATTATTTATGAGAGAGCAATTAATATTCCCCTTAGACTGGTTTACTTTTGCAAGAATTAAGGTGTGAAGGAATGAAAAGTAAGGCTGTTGTTTCATGGAGGTAAGTGGCCGGTCAGCAAAGTGGTTTAAATGACTTTCCTGCCTAAGTAGAAGTGAATTTTTTTAGAATTGTTTTAATTTGTTGGTCTTCACTGAGCACAAAAGTTTAATGCAATGCTGATTTGAATCACTTTTTTTTTTTCCCTGACCTGTCTTCTAGCTCTTTCTTTTTGTGGTCTGGAACTTTGAGCTCTACATGATACCACTGGCTTTGTTGTTGCTGCTGGCATGGAACTACTTCTTGATCATATCAGGGAAAGATAACAAGCAACATGATGTGGTAAGTCTTCTCTACTTCAAGCACGTACATGTCCTTTTCTTTTTTTTAACTAGATAAAATTTTGTAACTGAGTTTAAACTTGACATCTTTTTGAAAATGTCTTGGTTCACAATGTTCGATGGACAATCTTCCGACCTGCAATTTAATTTTTCTCCAGCTGTCCAATAACTGTGTCTGTTTTTGTTGGAAATGTCGTGTAAAAATATAGTGGAACATGTGCTATCCTCAGAATATGGTCTGTGTGGGAGCAGAGATGAGAGGCTTATTGGTCAGGAGAAGGCAAATTCTTTGAAAACGATTTTGTGTGGCTAAGTCCGTATGTTGCATTTTTTATTTCACATATTGAAGTTAAAGGTTAACTGATTCCAGTTTGTTAACAGTTTCAGAATGTATCACATTTTATTGGAATTCACAGTTTATCATTAATATGCTATCATTCATTGAGCTCAATATAAGCTTTTTTTATTTACTTCTCCTCTTCTAAAGCGTCATTTAATTAAACGTACACAGTTTGGATAGAAAGCAGTAATCACTTACTGATAACTGATATTTGTTAAAAATAAAAGCATGGTTCAGATTTTCAGAAGTACATAACAAAATTTGAATTTGTGTTCTACGCTGCACAATTTTTCTTGTATCCAGACATCTTAGGGATTTTGCATGTATTTTATGGCTTATTAATTTGATATTTGTACAAGTATTCATATCCCAAAAGCTGTCTAGGATCTTACAACCTGAATGGATAACTGGATGGGTAAAGAAGACCCCAAATGGTTTAGATAATTGGTCTCAGAGGACAGTGGTTGGTGGAGGTAGGTAAAAAGCAGAGTAACACAGTGCCCAAGGACATGTACTGTCTAACATCACCATCAGTGACCTGTAGGAGGTGACAGAGTCCACTCTCTTCCTGTGCTTTTTGGTGTCACCCGATATATGGGACCAGTTGATACACTGGATCTGCCAGATCTGTGTGGGCTGGAGAAATGAGCCAATAGGAACCTTATGAAATCCAAGAAGATGAAATGTGAAACCTTGCTCTTGGGAAAGAATAATCCCTTGCAGTGATACATGCTGGGGACTGATTGTTTGGGAAAAAGCTGTCTAAACTGGGCCTGGGCATCCTGGAAGACAGTAAGGTAAACATGAGTCAGCAGCATGCCTCAGCAGGAAGGAAGTCCGGCAACATCTTGGGCTGCCTTAACAGAAGCACAGCCAGCGAACAGAGGGAAGCAATTATCCCCACTGCTCAGCACTCATTAGACCACATAGAATTATAGAATGGTTTGGGTTGGAAGGGATCCTAAAGATCATCCAGTTCCATCCAGCTGCCATGGACACAAACACCTCCTACTGGATCAGAGTAGTTATACTTCAACATCTAATATAGCATCCAGTTTGGAGCTCCTCAGTCAAGAATGACATTGATTAACTTGAGTGAGTTCAGCAGGGGGCTGGCAAGATGTGGAGGGTGCTTGAGCATGTGTCATGTAAGAAGCTGAGGGGGGTGGGCCCACCCTGGAGAACAGAAGACTTCAGAGAAACTGAAGAGCAGCCCTCTGCTACCTAGAAGTCCTTAAGAAGGTGGAGCTCTGCTCTTCAGAGACCTGCGGTGGAAGAGGCAAAAGGAAGGAAAGAAGGTTCAGATCAGAGAACACAGTTAGTAGTGGAAGAGGTTGCCCAGGGAGGTTGTGCAGTTGCTGTTGGAAGTTTTCAGGTCTTGACTGGATAAAGCCCTGAACAAAACACCACAGGCTGACCTCGCTGAGGTCCCTTTCTGCCTGAATGATCTCATGACCCTAGTGTCTAGCAACTGCAATTATTAGCCACCACAGGAACTGACAGACCCTGATTCTGGCACTAGTATTACCTGTCCACTTCAGGAAGACTGTTAGACTTCCAAGGGTCATTTAAAATTAAGGGTGGGGATGACAGAGGTGTTCGTTAATGCCACAGGTTGTTAGATTTATGGAAGAAGCCTAAGATCAAGATTTAAAAGATACATTATTTAGATCACAACGCTTGGTCTCCAGCTGCTGAAATGCTTACAAGCTTCTCAACCTGAAGATTTCATGAGTAACTGTAATCCCTTGTGAAAGGAGAGATTTCATTTGTGAGCTGCAATGCTCTTCATTTGCCTCTGAAATACCTGCTGTTTGTGAAGATTAATTGGGTCATGTAACTTTTCAAATAAAATAATGAAGCTATTGATGGACTTTCTGTTGAGGACACCAAATACTGCTCTAAATTTTAGCTCTTGCTGAGGCTGCTTCAGACCAAGCTATACAGCATACATCAACACTGTCATATTTGGTCATATTCTTCCCAAATATTTGATATGTGCGCTATTAATTACTATTTTTTGTTTAGGTGTATCAAAAATAAATTGGGACCTTATTTTTAATCAGTTGAGCTTGGTTGTCATCATGGTGAGCATCTGTCTTGTATGAAATGATCTGCAGGCTTATTGGATGCCTTTCTAATTAACTCGCAGATCTTCAGTAATATCACAAGCCCTTAGCTCAGGTCATTAGCAGAGTATCATTAGATTAGGAGTAATTTAAATATTTCTGTTTTCCTATGCAGAGTGTAAATATTAACTAAATTAATTAAGTAGTGTTTCCTAGTAGCTAGAAAATGCATTAGGATTCACATGATCCAGCTTCTGTTCCCAGGTCTCGAGAGATTTCTTGTGTGCCTCAGTGAAATCATTGACTACTTACCTTAGGAATGGCATCTGTCTTTAGAAATTTCTTTGAAATCCTCAAGCTAACGATAAGACAAAAAGATAAATGTATTTGTTAACTTTTCTTGCTTAATTAAGACATTACAAGTATACTTAAAAATTGCATGTACTTTATACTTCTTTAAAATCTATGGGAAATACTTAAATCTGCAACCTTCAAAAGGAGCTCAGAAGAGTTCTTTTCCATTGCAATATGCCTACAAGAGAAAAATAATTAGAAGTCAGGCATTAAGGATTGCACTCTTCTGCAGTTTCTCTATTGACATGGCAGATGGGCCAGGTTTAACCCACCGTTGTTTAAACCACCATCTCTCTAGAAAAGGTATCATCTGTTGTGTCCTCTTGGGCATCAGTTTCTTTGAAATAGTTTGGAATTTAATTTCTTGTGCAATAATTCACCCACCAAGCAATCTGGGTTCTTCTCTCATAACATGAGCCTGCGCTACTCGTTTGAGTGCCAATATGATTACTGTGCCATGTACTCTGACTCCTAATAAGTTATACAGGGCCCAACACAAAAACAGCTGGGACTGTGCCTGTAACTTTTTTATTCGACAAATTAAGGAAATCAGTGATGCTTGCCTTCATAACAGTTCCCTTCTGAGCTGACCCACAGCTGCACACAGTGCTGCCAATGCTCAAAGCAATTCTGTGGAGCATTTTCTGAAAGGCTGATGACTACCTCCATTGGTTTTAGTTTCACATCTTCTACCAACAACAAATGGGTTCCTTTGAACACTGACTGTAGCCTTGGGAAGAGGTAGGAATTGCAGGGAGCCAGGTCTGGTGAACAGGGTGGATGATCAAGCAGAGGTATGTTGTTATTAGTCAAAAACTTCATAGATAGCTCTGAGGGCTGGGTGTGAACTCAATGTTTACTGCTGCACACCAACAATTTCTGACCAAGAGTAAGAAAATGCCTCTGTTTGAACATGTGTCCATTCAGACTGACATAAGCAATTGAGCTGAGACTTGTTTCACTGTGGTAGGTCAAATATATTCTATAACATCTTTGTCTTTTCCCCTCCCACTCTTGGTTCCTGAGCTATAGGGTTAGACTTTGTGTTAGACCTTGAATGTGCAAATTCTTCTTTCAATTAAAAGTGCGATGATGTTGGGGCAAGGGAGAGCCCCAAGTGTATTTTCAAATAGGAGACAAATCTATTGGAAAGTCCAGCAGAGGTGAAGGAGCACATTAGGCATTACTGCTTTCATGGATTCAGCTGGACTCTCTTTGTAGGATTGGTCATCATTGTGGTTTTAGTGAAACACAGGCACAAACTTCAAAAGGAACAATGGATTCCTTATCTTTTATACCTTCAGATCAAGATAATTTGTGTTTCTGAAAAACAGGCTTTCATGAAATATAAAATCTTGCATTAAATGCTGGTGTAAATGGATGTAGATAGATGAAGATTTAGTGGATGGTTCTCTAAAATGCACGTAGGAGAGTTCAGAATTGATCTAAAATGAATGAACTTCTGGCATCGAATCATGTAGCAGGTATAAAAAGAATAACAGAATGAATGTTTCCTTCCTATATTAAACAAGGGAAAAATGACTAATATGCCATTCTGAATGCCTTCCTCTGAATTTTGTAGTAAAGTTTTTGCCTGATGCTTATCTGTAGCTGCTTTCTCCAAGGATCATTGCACTTCCTTATAATCATTTTCCTAAACATCTGACCTCACAAAATAATTTTTTAGCACAACTGCTGTTCTCATATTAACGTGTCACCCCCTAAACAGGCAAGACTAGAACTGTGTGTGTTGTATTGCCTTTTTTTTTCCCCTGCTTTTTTTCCAGTGTCTTTTTCACATCCTCTGAGGGAGAGGAGAGGTAACAACTGCTGCCAATTTCTGTCCCCACCGCCCACTGCTCCTTGTCACCTGCACTGGATCGGTATGGAAAGGAGCAGCATGGAAGCGCTACTCCCTACGTGTCATTGTCCCTGTACCTATGACAAACATAGAAGAGGATGGCATGGTGATAGACCACTTGGGATGCTCAGGGAGAACAAAGATGTATTGAGAGCAAAGAACTAACTTATTTCATAGCAGTCTTGATTCTTTAGGGACCCCAAAACACATCTCACAATAGACAGATGAACAGAAATGTTCATATAGCTGTAATTGAAAGACTTCTAGAAATATCCAAACTATCAGAAATTATACTGGGCTTTAAAGCTTCTTTTCAGTCTTTTTAAGAAACTACTTAATATTTTGATGTTTTCAAATGTGTTCTACAAAAAAAAGTTCGTTTTTAGAGCTTGGAGAAAACAGCAGCACTGCTATCTGGGGTCTTTTTTTTTAACTCCTATTTCTAAGCAAATGTCACAGTTATTAGAACTACATTAGGCTGGTGGGAAAAAAATCTCTGGGTTTTATTTTTTCAGCTTTTCTACTTCAGGCTGTGTTCTGACTGCCTGCTGGAGCTGCCTAACTTAAGGAATGGTCAGATAATCCCTCAAAGAGATTAAAAATGTTCCTGCTCTCCAGCTGTTCTTGTCCCCTTCTCTGAGATGAAACATTTGATCATGTGGTTGGAGTGTGCTGTATTATGGATGAAACCTGGTTTGCATAGTTATCAATTGACTTCTTTTCCCTGTGTATGTAACTCTGATTTCACAATTAGAATAAACGGTGACAGTCTTTCAGCTGTTGGGTCACTATAACAGGCACATTGGTGACAGGTGATGTGCGGTGTTCCTCAAGGGTTGCTATCGGGACCAGTATTATTTAGGGTCTTTGTCACAGACAGGCACAATGGGATTGAGGGCACTCTCAACAGTTTTTCCAGCAAGACCAAACTGTGTGGGTCAGTCAACATGCTGGAAGGAAGCGCTGCCATCCTGGACAGGATTGAAAGCTAGCCTGAGGAGAAGGGCTTAGATGTGCTGGTGGTTGAGAAGCTTGCCATGAGCTGGCAATGGGTGAGTTTTGAGGCCCCTTCAAACCGAAAGCATTCTATGTTTCTATGATCTCCTCTTGTGACACTGCAAGTACTTGTTCTTTCTTGACTAAATAAGTAGGAAACAAAGAGTCCAGATCATCTCCACTTCTGTCCTGCCATTGAAGAGGAAGGGCTGGAAAAGGAGTGGACAGATCTGGCAGGTCAACAACCAGTTGCACAGCAGTTATTGACAGCAGGGACTTGGTTTTTACAACTGTGTGATCCTCCTAGAGTACTGAGTACTGCTAAGAAGAGGCAACATCTACCTGAACAAATGGGGCAAAACCTTCTTTCCCAGAAGCCTGGCTAACCTGATGAGGGGAGCATTAAACTAGAAGTAATGGAGGAGGGAATTGATGATGACCTACAATAACATGAGGAGGTGATGGTCTGAGATGGCAAGCAGAGGGTGCAAGGTGGACAGGAGAGATCTCACAATCAACAAGATGGGGCAGAGGGGGCCCACCCTACGGGAAGGTACAAATGAGGGGATTCTGCTGTGGAAGAGGTCTCACACCTTCTCTGAGAACCCAATGTGCCAGGGCATCTTTCCTGAAGTGTGTATGCACTAGTGTGCTCAGCACTGGAACAAGTAGGAGTTAGTAGGTCCATATCTGCATGCATGATCACAGAGATGTGGTGCAATTGCTCTCACAACCATTATGCAATGGATCCACACTGGGAGGAACTCAACAATGTGTATAAATACTGAAAAGAGCAGAAGAAGAGAGAGGCAGGCACTTCTCAGTTATGCCTGGTGACAGGACAGTATCCACAAGCACAAACCATAAGGTGAAATTCCATCTGAACACAAGAAAGCACTTTTACAGTGAGTGTGGTTATGGCCAGGACCAGGTTGCTCAGACAGGTTATGGAGTCTGTATAAATGGAAGTATTCAAGATCTTACTGAACACGATCCTGGGCAACCTGCTCAGAGTTAAACTTGTTTAAGTAGGGTTGTCCCTACTAGTCTCTAACACTCTGGCTTTCTGACTGAAGATCTTAACCTTTTCTCTCTTTGTTTACAAAAATTTGTAATGATAGGACTAGAGGCAATGAGTATAAACTGGAGAGGGGCAAATTTAGACTAGACATAAGGAAGAATTTCTTCACCATGAGAATGGTGAGACACTGGAACAGATTGCCCAGGGAAGCAGTGGATGTCCATCCCTGGAGGTATTCAAGGCCAGATTGGACAGGGCCTTAGGCAGCCTGATCCAATGGGACGTGTCCCTGCCCATGGCAGGGGATTTGAAACTAGATGATCTTTAAGGTCCCTTCCAACCCAAACCATTCTATGGTTCTATGATTCTATGATTCTCTCCTTTAGGTCTACTATTTGTTAGGGGGTTTTCCAATCATGTTAAAATTTTACATAAGAACAATGCACATGCCTGGAGTAACCTGTGAACGTTCTTCTGCCATACATACCTCTATGGAGAGGACATTTCATCAGTTCACATCCTGCACCTATAGTTAATATTAGAGCCTTTAAGGAAATAGTAAATAGCTAATTTCCTCTTGAAACTTCAAGCTGCACATGTCATTGCATAGAAAATGATGGTGAGCAGCTGGGAGTTAATGTGCCATACACAAATTCTTATGAATCTGTATAATAGAGTAGATACACATATTATTAATCTTGCAAGAGTGATGTAAAATGGCACAATACCTTTTTTAATTTCACTGGAGACTTTTTGTGAAATAGGCATTGATGATGTAAGTTTCTGGAGTACATGTTTCTTTTAAATGTCAGAGCTGGACACATTTATGGTGAAATTTTGAAAACAGAAGAAATATAACTGATGGTAAAGACAACCCTTCACTTCAAAATTTTAATCATTTTCTGTAGGTACTTTACATATAATCATCTAATCCGATATTTATAGTGAGGGATTTTTTTTATCTGTATGTGTTTTCTGGGAAAGGGGAACTACAGGAAAGATTGGGAGGACTCTTTACAGAGAGTGCAGGGATAAGCCAACAGGGAATGGTTTGGAGCTGAAAGAGGGAAGATTGAGGTGATACCTTAGGAAGAAATGTTTTGCTCTGAGAGTGGGAGGGCCTTGGCACAGGTTGCCTAGAACAGTGGTGGCTGCCGCACCCCTGGAGACGTTCAAGGCCAGGTTGGATAGGGCTTGGAGCAATCTGATCTAGTAGGAGATGTTCCTACCCATGGGAGGGAGGTGAAACCAGATGGGCTTTAAGGTCCCTTCCAACCCAAACCTTTCCATGATTCTATGACGAATGGGAAGGAGGATGCTTACAAATATGTCCATTTCACTGGATTCTTTGTTTCCTCAGGAAAGAGTGGTAAGCATGATGGATTGAGTTAGTTATGCAGCCTCAGCTCAATTGCCCAGAAGAAGCTCAGCTCAGAAGAGATTTTCTGATAAAGTCTGATCACTCACTTCTTGGGGCAATGCAACACTGACTGTCACAGCTTTTGTTGCTGCTCCTGTTAGGGGCAGAGAGAGCCACTTTGCTGTACAGTCAATACAGAAACCAGTCCCAGCAGGAAAGTGCCTTACTCTACCTGTTCCACTAAAACCTGAATTACCAAGCAAATAAGCAAGATTGTAACTTGGGGCTTTTGTGTTTCTTCGCATTGTGGTCTGAAAGCATGAAAGCACAGTCTGTAAGTTCTTAGTTAAAAAGTTTTCAATGTGTTTCATCTCTAGATGAGTACAGAACAAACACGAAGTGCTTCAGATCCATTGCCTGTGCAGTACTGAGGTTGTTTGTGCTTGAAGTCACAGAACTGTAGAATCATCAAATGGTTTGGGTTGGAAGGGATCACAAAGTCCATTCAGTTCCAACCTCCTGCTATGGGCAGCGACACTTCCCACTGGATCAGGGCCCTCCAAGCCCCATCCAGCCAGGCCTTGAACACCTCCTGGGATGAGGCAGATGCCACTTTTATGGCCAACGTATGCCAGGGCCTCACCACCCTCACACAAGAGAATCCAGAAGTCTTCTCCTGCCTAGAAGTCAGCACTGATTCCTAACTGAGGACTAAATGCTGGCTGTGGCTTTATGGGAAAAGTCACTATCATTGTTCCTGTGTTCTATCTAGAGAGCATCTGGAATATGCTAAAACCAGGCAGTCAGGGTTTGAATTCCCTTCCCCTCACCCCCGACTCTCAGGGAGAGGGGAAATGAGACAAAAAAAGACTTGCAGTTCGGAAACTGAAACTACAACTTTAGTGAAAGAAGAAGAAGAAGAAGAAGAAAAAGAAGAAGAAGAAGAACAAGAACCAGAACAAGATCGAGAACAAGAACAAGAAGAAGAAGAAGAAGAACAAGAAGAAGAAGAAGAAGAAGAACAAGAACAAGAACAAGAACAAGAACAAGAACAAGAACAAGAACAAGAACAAGAACAAGAACAAGAACAAGAAGCGCTGGAGAGCAGACGAGAGAGAGAGTCATGGCTAGGAGGAGCTGGGCTCAGAACTGCATTCAGGAACGCACTGATCCAGAATCAGGAGGAATCAGACAGGTGAGGTCCTTGCTTAGTGTTGGCCATCATAGAAGAGGATGAGCCCCTTGTGGTCTCTCAATTTTATACCAAGTATGAGGTGTATGGGATGGAATCCTCTGCTGGCGAGGCTGAGGTCGCCTGTTCTGTCTGCCCTTCCCTGCAGGTTCCAACATTTTGCCAGCTCGAGGATGGCCTTGGTTACTGTAAGGAAAAGTATAAACTTTGGCCTTTCTGCATACCAGTGCCCCGTGTTATCATTGCCAGAGAGAAACTACCTGAAAAAACATGCAGTTTGCTTTCAGAAAATTAATTTACTTAGGCAAGACTGAGTTAGAATCACAAAATTTACTCTAATTTAGCTCAAATCACAACACTTGTGTTCCCCTCTGCACCTCAAAATAGAAAGTAACCCTCATTCTGTTTCTGCTTGGGCCAGATGGCAACTGGCACATCATTGCAAATGGTGCAGCAATGTCCATGAGCTTTTTCTCAAAGCATGCAGTCTGCTTTGCTTTTACCAAATTAATCAGAATTGCAAACTTGCTCTCCATTTGTTGTAATTAATAAAATAAGTTGTAAAGGCTTTTGCAAGCAGGTCATCGTCTGTCTGCATTTCAGACTGTCAGAGCACAAAGACCACCAGCAACATGTGCTTGAATATTAAGTATTCTGTCTTCATGCCACTGTTTGTTCTTTCTATGCAATCCATATAGAGCTGGGGACAAAAAACACACCATGGCTTCACTGTGGGACAGGGTTTGGTTTTTTTAATATATCAGAAAAGAAACATGAAAATGTCTGCTTAATCAAGCATTTAAATTTTATTAATCAAGTCTAATTTTTATGAGTGCAAATAATAGCTGAAGCTGGACAAATTTGCTCTAGATTGCATCAGAAACATAATTTTAATATTTAATGGCCTGCTGAATTTAAATGGAGAATTATCCTTATGAAACATGCTCTTCATAATTTGCCATTAAACGAGAAATGAACAAATCAACATAAATCTTACATAAAGGTTATTTAACTAAATGTTAGTACTTTAAATATTTTAAATGCATGATGCCCTAATTTAACAGTCACACATTGCGCTGTGTATAGGTACAAGTTGAGCAGGAAGCCTTTTTCCTCTGAAGTATAACAGAATATAAATCTGCAAGTGGCAATCTGGGCTACTGCTTAAAGAGGAGTTCAGTGCCACAGTTAGAATCCTTGCAACAGAGCTGTACATACGGGACCAAAGCATGGGATAATTTGTTTCTAAAACTTCACATAGCTCATCCAAGTAGCAGGTACAGAACACAAATACACTACAGAATTGCAATATTTTGGCTGGGTTTTGTTGCTTGAAGATAGAACAAAAACTCCTCCCTACGTATCTCCATCATTTAAAAAAGACATTGATTTTTCTATCATAAATCAATTGAATTTTTTTAAATTTAAATTTTGCCTTATTTATTTCAAACATAGTCTTCCAATATTGTGGGCATCTAAAACAAAATTGAAGTTCACTGCTCATAGAGGTATTTTTTCTATGAGACTGTTTTAATGATTTTTATTTTGCGTTTGCATCAAGATTTACATGGCAACGAGATTCACTTGAGAAGCTGTAGTGGCTATTACAAATAATCAATATTATATAAATTAATATAAGTTTATTTTCTAGGAAAAAAAACTATAGTCATGTTGAGATTTTTATTCGTCTTTGGCTTTCTTCTGCTTTAGTGCACTTTAATTCAGCCTAGACTCTAAGAACTTTGGGATTGAACTGCACTTTATATATATTTACCAAAAGATATCAATACTTGGAAAAAAAATTAAGTGAAATTACAATAGTTTGTGTGTTACATGCATTGTTACATTGTCCTTGTTTCACACACATAAAATACACAATACAGTTTTTTCTCCCAAAAAGCTTGTCAGCTCCAAATTTAAATGTAATAGACTGTGTCTAACCACAAAGTGGAAATTATTTGGATAAATGCTGCTTTGTAAGAGAAGTATATCTGGTCCTATTGGATTCTGAAAACTACTTGAAGCATAATAACAGAGAAAAATGATCTTGAGAAACTATGTTGTTAATAAGGTAGTTTATGGTGGGGTTTTACCCAAGAATTACAGCTCACAAAATCTTGTGAAGGTACTGTTTTTAATAGCCCTGAGAAGCAAACTTGCCATTGATATTTAGCCAAGACAAGAATGGGGTTTTTTTTGTTATTCTGCTAATAAAAATAAAGCATTCTGAGAGATCTGACATTTCAAGCATACAGTACATATCAAAGCCTTTAGATGGAGACATACTTCAAATAAACACCTCATATTCGGTTCACTGTGCATTGTGTAAATACAAGAAAGAGCTAAAATAGGTGATAACCAAGTATTGGAAGAAATATAGAGAAAAAGGCCCAGTGCTCGTGCCATTTTAAGTTAAAAATTACTTAGTCTTGACTACATTGGCAAATGAATATTGAGGGCACATAAAGCTGACAGCAGGAAAAAGGTTACATGTTCTAGTATAATAAACTGTATTTACTGCCCGTGCACGTTGCCAAGAAATTTATTATACTGCAAATAAAAGTTCTATTGTTGATATTACAGAACTACGTCTAATCAGTAGCATGCATCAAAAGCCGTCTGATAGCCATATTAAAGTCTCATTTCCTATTAAGAACCAGGCTAAATTACAACATGAGCACTTCCCAGAATAGGCTAACAGAATGCATTCTGTAAGAAGAAATAATTGTGTTTCGGAGTCTCTGTAAAAATCAGGAAGTATTTTAGCAGTGAAGTATTTTAGCAGTAAAATATTAATACTTTCTGGGTTTAGCCTTCTGTCTTCTGTACTGCAACATATTCAACCTTACTGTCAAGCTTATCACACTAATTATTATTACATCTAGTGGTATCTTGATTGCTGCAGATGAAATACCCCAAGGTCAAAACATTAATAGTATAAACCAGGCTAGGCTGTATTCCAGATAATCTGCACAGTCTCATATCAGAATCTGATAATTTTGTTTTTTATTTTCCTTATAAATGTGGTATTAAAAAGGTGGGCATTTTCATCAAGCTGTATCTCCTGTAAAGTTTCTCCTCAACAATCCCGTGAAAGGAGCAGACATCCTGTTGTGAAAATGAGCACAAAACTGCTGCTGTAGCAGGCTTATTGATGACAGACATCGTTCCTTCAGCCTGAAGTATCTGGAAATTACCTGAGAGAGCCCCACTGGTTTTACACATCCTTCTTCATCCATACACATGGCACAACTTTATGTTACATTTACACATGAACACTGAATTGAGTGGCACACAAGCATAGAGTGCAGTTTGTGTCCAGACAGTACAAACAAACATGAAATCCAAACTGTCCTGAACAGTCCAATTCTGGTCACATTCATTGTGCATCTAAAATGCACTTGCTTTGGAACCAAAACCCATTCTCCATTTTAATTTGTCTTACAAATGTTATACCTACATGTGAAAATACAAGTGTCTGCAGATATTTCAACACTAGCACATACGATACTGCATAAAAAGTGTTTCTTCTGTGTTTTCAGTGAAACCTCTTATGTTTGAAGAACTGCTTCACGTCAGACATAAGCAAATCTAGAGAAGTACTTATGGACAGGGGAGGGCACATGTTGCTTTGCATTAAAGAAAAGTGTTCAGGTAACAGTCATCAAGGTCATCTACAGAGGTAGTGCCTCTCATTTTTTTTTCTTTATTTTGCGTATTAGGGTAGAGCAGATATTTGATGTTGCTAAGATTTAAAGACATCAGTGTATCTTCTGTACAGGTGTTCCTGTTGGACCAGCCAAAGAACAGAAGACAATTCGTCAAGGGACTTGCAGTTTGCAAGTTTTGTATGAAAATCAGCAGGCTGATTCTGAGAGACAAGGACCTGGTGTTAAAGTGGTGTCAAGTTTTGATGTGTCATTTTTCCAGGAAGTCTTTAGATTCAGGAACTGTTTTAAAGTTGCCTACAATCATGGGGTTTTCATTTAATATGCTTATAAATAACTGGAATCTAACAATGATTTGCAAGTGTTGAGGTTGGAAATGAAAATGTATTATTGTCTCTGAAGTCCTGTCCTGTTTGTTAGTCAATAGATCATCTTTAGAATTAAGTGCAAGGTGTACTTAATTGTCAGCTTCATCAGATGACTATGTTCTAGCCCCCCAGTCTATTTGTTTGGGTTTCTTCGATGCGCCAGTGTGGTGGTTGTGCTTCCTTCAGTAACTTGGTGTGATGTAGCTGCTGCCACTGCAACCAACCAGGGGCTCCTCTGATCACCCACGAATCATCAATCGCACAATGTTTATAGACCGAGTTGCTCAGAGAGGGTGGGGATGGATCAGAAACAATGGCAGTGCTCAGGAATTAGACTGAATTATAATGATTAATAAGCTTTTAATATGGCTGTTTTGCACAGCAAGATTCCTACATTGCAGTGTTTAAATGTCCTCTGCTTACTGTTTGGCTGTGAAGTAGCTGACCTGCTGTATTTGAGGCTGTCTACACGTGTTTTTTAAAATGTCATCTGTATTAGTATTACATTCAAGGGACAGTACCGAGAAACAGGTTCTTTCAAGACCTTCTACCAATATGAGGCATATAAGTCTGTGACAAGTGACATTACAGAAGGTCATGTCACTTTTAACTGCTTGCATTAGATCTTTCTGATTTCCCTAGTGCCCTTCCTTTGTTGGATTAATACTACTTGATTTCAAGCAAGGTTTCAGAAGGCATAATTTAGAGTGAGTATTCTAGGGGTAATCTAAGATTTTTTGCCATAGAACTTTTAATAAAATAACTCCTAATGTCTCTTTTTATCTTCATATGCTATTTCCTGTCCTCCCTCTTTCTTCTCCTTCCTTCCCTGCCTCCTCCTTCCCCACATCATCCCTCCCCCAGGAGCGATGTTTGACACAGAGATCCGAATAACTACTGTGTTCCTTCAAACCAAAGCAGCACATGTGCACTTTATTTGAATAGCAACGAGGCAGAATCAAAGGAGGAAAAATTCCATTGTGCATCCTTTTCCTGCAGTATTCTTACTACAACGTTAAACTGAATTCAGTTGCTTAGATTCATGGTACCTCTCTTGAACAACCTTGCTTTTTTCTGCAGAAATAGATTGTACTTCAATGTTCAGCTTTTGCGAGTCTTCAGAGTACAGATTCATTGTCTATCATAAGATTATGAAGAATCTACTTTCATTGTTTTCAATTATGTCAAAGATCTGAAAACACTAGTTTTTGTGGTTTAATTAATTATATTATTGTGCCCCTATTGTCTGAATGCTCATGCTTTTTTTTTGTTTTAAGTCTTCTTTTGAATTTCTAGACAAGTGAAAATATGGGCTATGTTTCATGTACTTTAAAGCATCATTGATGCATCTTGGGCATAAGAACACTTTTAACTACATTTTATTTTGCTACAATAATTCAATTGTTTTCCTTTCCAGATAATTCAGTACTCTAAAACTCAATGTAATCGATGATATGACTAACCTAGAACAAGAGCATAGACTGGTAGTGGCTTTTGAATTAAAAAATGGAATGGGGGATGAGGAAATCTGGGCTTGTTTCTGGGCTTCAAGAGATTTCAAAGGACTTTTCATGTCCTTTGAACTAGTTAACATTTTACCACACTATAGGAGCTTGTAAAGCAGTTTCAGATCATCAGATGGGGAAGGAAAACAAATGTGAGTTTGAAGCATTATTATCTGGATAATTTAGAATGGGTCTTGTCATGCAAGTGATTTCAGTGAGGTGCCATCATCAGCAACAACTTTAGAGTTTTCCAATTCAGCTAATTCTCTCCATACTAACTTTAGTGCTAATGTGAGATAGGCATTCTGCTGCTCAATTCTGTCAAGACAAGAACTTCTAGATGTACATAAAAGAGATCTTTACATGTCTGGGGAACATTAATGTTGAAAAGTAAGAGACCTGGCAAGTTTAGTCAGCTCAGGCGTAGGCAGTATCTGAGTCAACAGATTCAGATTTATACCTTGGGCTTTAGTCACCTAATGATGTAATTACAGACTTCTCTGCATGTGGCAAAACTGATTTAAGAGTGTTTCCATCTTGCTGCAGTCCTTAACAGCTTGGTTTTGTCCTCTCTTCTCCATTCACCATTTTCTCAGTAGAGCTGACGCTAGCATTTCTGGAGCTGCTTATTATACTGGGACACTGAAACTGCCCACATAAGAAGTTTTAGCATACCTTTTTTTTTGAAGAACTTGATCAGTCCCATGATGTTGTTCACAGCTTAGCTCCCCAAACACCTGGAACAGCACAGGGAAGGTGACAGTGAGCTACCAGCAGAGGAGAGGAACAAGAAGGTGTTGCAGGTGCATGGGAGACTGAAAATGCCTTTGCTTTCACAGAGAGGTCCATGAAGATAGGACCTCTCAGGCACCGCCAGATAAGATGCATACTGAGCTGAGAAGGAGATTACTAGCATTTCAGCCACATGTTCTCAACATTTCTGTCTCTCTGTGCTGAGAGGTTGTGACCATCTCAAACTCTCTGGTCACTGTCTCTCATCCCCTTTCTTTAAGAAATGGAGCAAAGCTGGCCCCAACAGGAAACAGAGGAGAAATTGGTGAGGGAAGCTTCTTCTTCACAGATAGAGGCTGGAACACAGCCCTGATTTCTTCTTCACCCTAAGAGGATTCAGAAATACATCTGCCTGGATAGCATCAGGTCAGAGGCTGCAGGAAATCCCTTTGGTCAGGGTCCTCCTGCTAAAACTTTTCTTCTGGGCAGGAAAGATTTCAGGAGTAACTGTTCCTTAATTTCTCAGGTAATACTTCTTCTTTGAGCTTTTGGACACGCTCGCTCCTACTGTTTCTTTGTATTTCTAGTCTTTCTTTTGATTCTAAGCTCCAGGACAGAGCAGCCAGGAAGCAGAACTAGAGGCCCTTCCCTCTGAAGTCCCAGGCTTGCTGTTAGAGGTGTTTTGGGACTGGGTTCAAACAAGGATGAGGAGCTGAAGCTGGAAATACCTGGAACTTTGCAGCTGACTTGCCTATAAGCAGAGTGCTTTGCTGTACATGCAGGTCAAACCAATCTGTGTGATGTTTATATGTAGCACGGGTCCACATAACATGATTAACTGGGATCTTCTTGATATCTGAGCTAACCCATTGAAAACCACCTGATGCACACATTCTTCTTAAGTTCTTCTCTCTCCTGAATTTGTCTCTCAGGTAGTGTTGAAGTCCATTTAGACATGGATTTGGACTTGATGAGAATATCATTGCAGCTGTGTTTGGGGGTGAATTATGAAGTCATAATTTTAATGTGTTATTCTAAATGACAAGTGCGCTAAAACCATTTGTTGCTTCACCTAAATAATGAATTAAACTACCATTTTAGTAGGCGGCAAGTCTGTAAAATAGGTCAAAGTGTGAGAGTTTCATTATCACTGAGTTTTTCCTTCCCTTGTGCTCTTCATGCATATTTTATGATGCATACTACACAGTTTTTGCATCTATAATATGATACTGGGTAGGTGGATCTTTGTGGACCTTCATTATGGTTGTTCTTATAGTCTAATAAGTACTTACATATAAATAATGATCCAAAAAGCCACATTATTTTCTGGTTATAAGGAGATATGACTTCATTTCAATTCCACCAACAGAGAATTTTCTGTGCAGAGTAGGCTGAAGACTTGGTCACAGTGTTACAAGAGCAGGATTTGTGAGTTTTAAGACTGAATCTGCTTCTAACCATCTTCAGAAAGACATTTAATCTCCCTGTAAACTAGATTTAATAGTGGCTCATTTCATGTTTATGATTTGATTTGAAATTATTAATACTTGTAAAATTAACTGAATGTGTGTAGATGTTTCATAGTGTTAGACTGAAAAGACTGTTTACATGGAAAAACACAGACTCAGCTAGCAATGAATGTACATAAAGTTAGGTGCACTGATTGTATAAAATCACTATTAAGAAACATAATGCTGATGCTGATAGAGCACATGTTATGCATCATTGTTGTAGATCGTAAGGAGATAAACAAATGTGAATTTATTCCCAGGTTTGCATTGTTCAAAAATCTCTTGGTGAATGCCATAAATTCTATTAAATATGTTGCATGTTTCTGTATGTAACAGTAAATTTAAAGTAAGAATTTGCATGTGCTGCATAGGCACCAGCGGAGCTGACAAAGGATTCCTTTAGTTGAAACAGTCATATGTTGAATTTTGAACTACTTTTTAAATACTTAAATTGTCAAGCAAGCATTTCATACAGGAAGGGGTTTCAGTACATAATTCCCTAATGTAGGTCAATTAAATCCATAACACTTTCCTAAATCTGAATCTCTAGATCAAGTTTTTTCTTAGTTGTACATTTTCCTTCTGTGCATTTATTTCAAATGTTAATAAAGTTTTCACCTACAAAAGGTTTACAATTGACAGAACAAAACTTTTCCTTTTTGAATCATGACAACTACTACTGTTTCTGTCTGCAGGTAGTGGAGGACATGCTAGAGGACGAGGAAGAAGAGGATGACAGAGATGACAAGGTAATTATCTTTCCTAGCACTTGGGTATCTGGGGATGGGAGAATTTAGACATGACACTCTTTTTACAGACAGTTAAAAAAGGAGTTGAAGTGTTTTAGTCCAGAAAATTGGACAGAGCTGTTTATCATCCTAACAATGCCACAGTGTGTTGCTGGAAAGGATAGAGGACTATAAATCCTGCCTTTTTTTTTTTCCCCTTCTTGGTCCAGAGCTGGGTCAAGTATTTTTTTCTGACAGGAACAAAAATAATTCAGCCTGTCTGGAACTTGATAGCTCTTGTGAAGATAACTGCAGTGACAAGTATTTTTGAAGGGCAAAAATTTGTCCTGTCTTGAGTATTACAAATAGGGCTGCACTTTAGGGGAAAAACGGTGTAAAAATAGCAACTCCATACTGGTTAAAGATGGGATATTGACATCTATAATTTTCAAAGAATTACTTGGCAGAAGAATGGTTGAAATGCTTTGCACTCTGTATGACATTTAAATAATCACAATTCTCATAGACATCCACTTGATTTGGAGTTGGCACCGTGGCCCAGCGAGCCGGGAAACTCTTGCGGATCGGTCCGCTATTTGAGCAAATGCACTTCAGCTTGGAGGCTGCTGGTTGAGTTGAGGATTGCAGCCACAGTAAATAACAGCTCATTTCCACATCTTATTGAGCCAAGCTATGGGACTGCTTGGATTGGTTGTCCCCCAGGGAGAGGGAAAAACTGGAGAGAAGAAATTAGAATGACCTTGCACCACTGAAGTAATGGCGATTGCTGGTGGGACAGCTTTCTGGTGAGACAAGTGCAGTAAAGACAATCCTGTTGGTGCTGATATTTTCATAACAGGAAGGTAATATTTGTAGGAACAAAAAAAAAAAAAAAGAAAAAAGAAAGGGGGAAAAAACCGGACAATTTTACAAGAGCTCTGAATTAAAATACAGATGATTTTGACCTTCACAGATGTTCCCCCATTTTTGTTGTAGTAAAGCAATGGATTCTTTTTCTGAGAGGAGAAAAACAGTGTATCTTAATTTATGCCTTTGACCTTTGTTTCTAGTTGAGATGTACAGTTATATACCACTGTAAGAATTCATATGCTAGCAGCAGCATTTGAAATGTCAGAAAATTCGCTGTGATTAGTTAATCCCCTGAATGATTATTTTTCTGTTAGCTAACACCTAAGACCAGAGAAATTCTAGAAAAAAAAAAAAGAGTATTTTCCTCATTCCGTTGCCAGCTCAAACATTTTACCATTGACAGAAAGTTATTATGTGAAATTCTTCTATACATCAATTAAATCATTAGCTACATCATTTCAGAATCAGCAAACACTGCAGTAACAAAACCTTCTCTTACAAAACACTCATGTGATGGTTTTTAACACTAAATGATGTGAGCATACACTTCAGGCAATAAAATATATGATTTATTGCAAAGGTCAGTCATGTAGCTGTGGAGAGCTTGTATTTTAACTCAACATGCTGGCTTTGAACCATCATTTCTCTTCTGATAAACACTGATATGCCATCCATTTGAGGCATTTTCTCCCATTTCTTCTTTCTTTATTATTAGAGCTGGTGCAAAAGTATCATCCCAGTAGTGTGTGCATCCCTATGTATTTTAATAACTGTGATTAAATCACAAAGAATAGAGCTTGACTGCTTGTAGTTTAAGCCAGCCTGTGTAGTTACCACTTAGTGATGTTTGGAAATTGCTAAACAAACTCCTTTAAAAGGGAAGATGAGGGCAGGGGGTCAGACCCTCCACCCCCCAGTTCTCCAGTGATTAACAGATGCCAGGCGAAATGTACCCAATTAGAAATACCACTCTAGGTTTCAGTGTTGTGATCTAATATCCAGCTTTCTCAAACTGACACCAGAGTTCAAACATTTTTCTAGATCTAGTTACCAAGGTTGAATAAAAGTGAGTGCTGACATTGCCGCATGCATTCCGTGAGCCCTTTTATTGAATATTTAAGAGCTGTCTTTCTACACAGAAGGTGTTTAGGTTGATTTTTATAAATTCAAAGCTGTCTTCATTATTGTAAACATTTTGAGTTCTTGTGATTGAATATGCTGTTTGAATGGAAAGAAAATTTCACTTTTTAAAATAAGCATGTATGGACTACGATGTATATTCAATTCTCTTCACAGTGGGCATTATTTTGCACTGGGCTGAACTGTAAAACTTAAGCACATAGTTAGGACTGGATTGTTTGTTGTCAGAATCTGGTAAGGTGTTTTTTCCTCTCTGGACATACTCTGTTAACTACTGCTGTTCCTCTTACATCTTTTTGTCCAAGTGGAAGGCTGCAATTTTGTATTATTTTGATTCACATACCTGTTTTCTTAAAGCCAAGTGCAAAATGACTTTTTGTGAGAAAACCACGCACATTTTGTAACACCAGCTGGTAGTGGCCTCTGGTTTTTATTATTTCTCTGTTTTTTTCATATGACATAATAGAAAAGTCAGGTAAATGGGTCTTCTTATGCCATAAAAGTAAAAAGATTAATAAATGTGCCAAGGCCTTACTTTAATTGAAACTGAAGCATGTGTTGCAAGTATGTGAAATATGTCCCAGATGTTTGACCATGGCCAGTGTCTTTGCTTTCCCTGATTACCACAAGGCAGCGATTAGTCCTGTAACCTTTGGACTTTACGGTAAATGGGGTATTACATGGCACAGAACCGCAGCACCTGTTTTCCATTCAGCACAGACCGCTAGCAGGCTTTACCTAAACCCATTCATGTGTTTTCACTTAGCAGATTGTTGGGTCATTATGAAAAGTGTCTTTCTTTAGAGCCGGCTTAGATATTAGTCACTTGCTCAGAGTGAAAGGGCAGCTTTTGGCTACATCCTGAGGTCTGTGTAAGCAGGCACCAATGAAGGTGACAGGATATGTGGTGGAGGGACATTGCTCAGCATCCCCAAATTGCAGGCTTACCAAAGTCATGAGCTGAGGATGATGGATGCTCCAATGTATGAAATTAGTTAAAGTAATGTATTTTATTAGTGGTGATGTGTAATACTGAGTTTGACAAGATAGATTAGCACTTACCATATATCTCAGTCTTGTTCCAATGTTCTGGGGTTTAGTACCTTTTTTTCACCATCTGCTGTAATCAAGGTAGACAAGATTGTCAATTTAAGGTCATGGGATGTTTTTATTTACTGGAGAATATTAACTTTCATCTTCAGTTGGAGTATGAGTGATAAACTAAAGGTCTACTTCTTGCTTTATCAATGAATGAAGTGGTGCTTAGCAGTGTGACACTTTTTTCCTAGTTTTGGTTGTCATATTATGTGTTCAGAAACTGAAAAAGGTGTTGCGGTTTGTTTGGCCCAGACATTTGTCCTTAGTGTATTACTAGTTTTTCCATGAAATAGCACTAGATTCTGCATTCCATATGTTCTGTACCACTTACTAAACCTATGCCAACCACAGATTTAGAGTTTAACCTGATTTTTCTCTCCTCTCTCTCTTTCTTTTGGCTCCCTTCCAAACACTGGCTTATGCAGTACCTTAACAAATAGGGGTCAGTTAAATGACATGAAGTCAAGTTATAAACAAGCTACCAAAAGGGTTTTTAAAAACAGTTACGCTATAATAATGTAGGGGTCAATATGCATAATCTAAGTATAAAAGATTTTGGTTTGTCATTTGAGAGATTAAGGTATGCTTTTCACATGTCTTTATTCTTTGAACAAGATCCAGATAAGATTTCAGATAATCACAAAGAATTTCAGCTCAGCTTTGTGCAGGAAGCCCTCAGCATGACAAAGGATCAGGCCAGTGAGCACTGCTACTATTGCGAATATAAGTGGGGGAAGATGCACGGTATGAGCACTGCTTTATTTTACCTTTTTGTGAACAGTAACAAAATTTTCTTAATCAAAAATACTCAAATAATTTGCACCTTTGGCTACTCTCTCCCTCTAGGCTTTTGTTCTTTGAAAAATTCTTCACAGTTCTCAGTCAATGTTGTTTTGTTTCAAGATCAATAGGAGCTTTTATAATGAACGATGGATGAGACAAATTAAAATAAGTTTTAAAGCTTTTAATCATCTCTGATGAGTAGTACCAACTGTGTTTTCAAGCCCAGATATGCTCGTAATCTGTCTCAGAAGTGTGCCCTGCATTTTTACTAAGATCAGGAGGAGGACGAGAGAGAACACCGATGTAGCCTAAATAAAAGAGAAGACTGTAATCTACTCTAGTCGCAGCTATTTCCTATAAAATAAATGGTGGGAAAACAATAAAGAAGTAGGGAGTGAATGGAGTGAGGAGAAAATTCTAGAACTAATAAATTCACAGGTACGCCTGTAGCTGGATTCCACCATTAAATTCTACATGAAGATAACACCTAAATATAACTGTAAATCATAGAATCATGGAATAGTTTGAGTTGGAAAAGATATTAAAATCTATCCTGTTCCAACCCCCTGCCATGGGCAGGGACACCTCCCACTGGATCAGGTTGTTCAAGAGTCCCATCCAACCTGACCCTGAACACCTCCAGGGATAGGGCAGCCACCACTTCTCTGCATAACCTGTTCCAGGGTCTCACTGCCCACTTTGTGAAGAATTTCTCTCTAGTGTTCAAATTAAATCCTCCTCCTTCTAATTTAAAGCCATTCCCCCTTATCCTATTACTCTAAGCCTTTGTAAAAATCTGCTTCCCAGGTTCCCCGAGAGCCCCTTTCAGTACAAAAAGCTGCTCTTTATTCACATAGAAATGATGATAAGAGGCAAGTGTGTTTTACCAAAATTGTGCAAAATAGGAGGAATGATGGTGGAGACTGTTTCAACTCATACACTGGAATGTCAACTGATGCTGTTTCTGATCATTAGATCACCCTAACATCATAGCCATGGAGTTACATTTGCCTGGATATACCTGGGATCACATGGAGTCTTTGCACGGGAGCTTTCACAAAGACCAGTTTTCATCCTGCCCTGTACTGGTGCTTTGGATGGGCTTTATGATCAAAGTGAGGACTTTTCTAAAGAGGTAACTGAGGCAGACTTCTGAGAGGTTTAGTCTTAGTGAGATCAGACTTCTGCATCCTGGTGAAGTCCTGAAATACTAGCAAAATTAGCAGAGTAAAACGAATATTAGTGAAATCAGAATCTGGGATTTATATCTGAGGTTTGGCACTGGAGGAAGTATGTGAGATGGTCCCTGGGGGACCATGGGTCTATAAACCATTGAATGAATTACACTCATCCATGTACGTGGTTTTTTTTTCACCTGTGACTAATACAGTGTGGGTAATGTTCTTCATTTATTAAGTAATCCAAGTATAATTCAATAAATTATTAAATCAAATGAAGAATATGTCTTAATTATGTTAGCTGTTTCAGAATGTGACATAGTTTTGCCCTACATTTTCCCTCCACACTGAATATATTTCTTGATATAACTAAGCAGACGGAAATTCTTCGAGACCAAGCAAAGATTTGTTTTCACCTAGCTCACCTGAAAGTAACTTTATAAAATGGAGTGTGTTAAAAATGCCTGTATGGTCTTTTCTGTGATCCAGGAGAAAGAAATTATGAATGTTGAAAGAAACCACCAAAAGCTTTTACTGTTTGAAACTCCTGTGAGTGCATGTTGGTTTACTTCTAAGCTCCAGAGGAATATATTTGTTATGTGGTTTCAAAAGTGGTGAGAATGGACCATTCCTCATTCTCTAACAGAATCTTTTAATGCATCTTCATACAGAATCAGGAAATCTGGGTGCAATTTAAGCCACTGCCATGAACCCCTTCTGACTCTAATCAAGCTATTGAGTCAAGGATACATGAGTATTTGCAAGTCACCTGAACATTTCTTCAGGTTTATTGATAGCTTCTCATTTGAATTTGTTCTACAGCAGACTGTAGAGCCCATAATACGGAATAAGCCTTCATCTGAGTTCCAGAGAAAGCAGGGATGGTAATGTGTAGGACAAAACTTTGGAAGCCTGGCAGAAGAAACATGATGATTGAATGATGCTAGCATGAGAATGAGTGCAGCTCAGACCCCATCCCTGGAGGCAGGCGTGTTGCTTTCACAGTGTGCATGAACAAGAATCAAGGACTGGCAGAGATGATGCTGTGAGAGAAGACAGTTGTGGCTTTCTTGAAAATGGGTGGCATGTCATCATCTGCATTTTCAGATGAGGTTTGGTGCTGAGGCTTACAGCACAGCGCAACAAAAAATCTGCCTTTCAAGCTATTCTTGTGCCTTTCACTTCACTAAAATTAGTGTAAGAAAAATTGCAATCTCAATGTGAAAAATATGCCAGGACAGTTGATCAGGCATTGCCCTGCTTTATGTAGGAAGATATAGAAATATGGGAAAATAAATTGCAGGATTTTGCCAACACCACACATATATTTTGTGTTCAGTTTGAGGTACCTGTGTGTCAATACAAGATTTAATATTGTTCACTTCATGTTGATATCTGGCTTAATGATGAATCTGATGGACAGACTGACCAGACAAAACATAATCCTGACAAAACAAAAGAGGAATTCTCATCCCAAAGAACTTAAACGCAAAGATCCTCCTGGAGGAGTGTGGTATGGAGTTTCACAGTTGGCATTGGGCAGTGGCATCCACAAGGACACAATGCACTGTGGAAGAGAACAAAGTCTGCCACAATTCAAGTTTCACCTGCTGGCAAAGAGGTGAATTTGTCATAACTGAAGCTTGTGGACAAATAGTGGATGTAACTAGTTTCATTCTCATTAATGTTTCTTTCATAGATATTAATTTTACAGTTTTAGTGAAAATGACTAGATAAATTCCAAAGGTGTGGCTGTTTATCAGGGCAGTTTGTCCTTTAAACAAGCTACTGTGATCATCTGCTTCAGAAAATTTTAAATGCAATTCCATTCAGAAAATGAAACTGGTTCCAGTCATCCTAGCAGAGGTCCATGAACTTATAGCTCCTAACTGGGAGATACTTCAACATGCTTAGAGACTTTCCAACAGGAGTTTTTTACCAGGTGTCTTCCACTCCACTGCCCTGGAATATGTGCCTTTTTTGGGGAAAAAAAAAGATGTAATACTGATGAAGATGATCAGGGGCCTGAAACACCTCCCATAAGAGGACAGGATGAGAGAGTTGGGATACTTCACCCTGGAGAACAGAAGTCTCAAGAGAGATATTATAGTGGCCTTCCAGCATTTAAAGGGACTCCAGAAAAGCTGGGGTGGGGCTCTGTTTCAGAGAGTGCAGGGACAGGACAAAGGGGAACAATTTTATGCTGAAGAAGGGGAGATTTAAATGAGATCTTATGAAGAAATATTTTCCTGTGAGTGTGGTGAGGCCCTGGACCAGGTTGCCCAGAGCAGTGGTGGCTGCCCCATCCCTGGAGGTGTTCAAGGCCAGGCTGGATGGGGCTTCAAGCCCCTGATCCAGTGGGAGGTGTCCCTGCCTACAGCAGGAGATGGAACTGGATGGGCTTTGAGGTGCCTTCCAACCCAAAACATTCCATGATTCTACAACAGATCAAATGATATCATCTATGCCAAAAAAAAAGTTTTGCCCTGTCCTCCATCCTTCACCTTTTCTTTCCACTTTCTGTTGGAACAGAGGATAAAGCCGCCCTTTCCTAATTTGTTTGTAGCTTCTTTGTTTTGTCATCAAGTGTATACCACATATGGAATGTGCTTATTTTCCAGTGCTCACAACCCAGCCTTAGAGGTGATTCTTTAATCACAGGAACTTTCCCTTAAAACAGTTCTGTAGTTTTTAAAGCATAATTGCAAGGAAGAGTATATTGGTTTTCTGTGTGGAAAAAAGTGTATGTTTTTGTTGATATCCACCCTCCTGCTAGCAATGACTTGAAAATAACCAGAGGCAGGTGACTGCTCTGTGAAGGATGAGGCTTTCCTAATTCCTGTGAAATTGTCTCTGTTTGGACAGTTTATGCAGCTTCGTGGGAGGTCTGGACAGCAGGGGGAAGAGGGAGCAGGCTGCAGCCTTCAGTAGAAATCTCCTGAAGACAAGTAGCTGGTTTGTGAATTCTGACATATATCCTCACAGAGTATCCTTCCAGTGGCACAAGGAGCTGCCATGGCTGCTCCTGCCTGCTCCTGCCTGGTGTGGGATCATGAGGGGTCAAGCACTGGTACTAGATGCAGGGGTTGAGGGGAACAACAGATTTTCTGTTGACTTACTGGCTTCTCTTTTGAGTCACACGCCAAGCGTAGAGATGTTCATGCATAAGTCTTGTGGGAGCAGCTCTGAGCTGAGGAGTCTGTGGGAGCAAGAGTTGGAACAGAAAGAGATGCAGACATAAACAGAAGTAAAATGTAAAGACAGCTTAGGGAGAAGGGGTGGCCAGGAATTGAGCAGGCAGGGATCATAGAATCACAGAATCATAGAATCATAGAATGGTTTGTTGGAAGGGACCTTAAAGATCATCTAATTCCAACCCCCCTGCCATGGGCAGGGACACCTGCCACTGGATCAGGGGCTCAAAGACCCATTCAATCTGGTTTGAACACCTACAGGGATGAGGCAGCCATGACTGCTCTGGGCAATCTGTGCTGGGACCTTACCACCCTCACAATAAAACAATTCTTCCTAAGATCTCATTGAAATCTCCTGCCTGTCAGCTTAAAAGCATTCTCTCCTGTAATGTGGGGAAAGATGCCAAGCTCCACAGGAAGAGAAAGCAAGGAGGCAGGGAGAGACCCTTGGTGGAGGTGGTTTGAGGGAACAGGCTTTAGGTAGATTGAAAAATCAGAATTTGTGGCATATGGAAAAGCAATAAACCATTGCTTTAGCCATTAAACCATTGTTTTAGCACTCTGGTGTGGCATTAAATGTGACTTAAGGACTCGGGTGGTGTCTGTGTTATCTGCATGATCAGCAAATTCGTGTTTGACCAGTTTGGAAGCAGAAGAGGTAACATGATAGTTTAACCTACAGCTGTAGCAGCCTGATAATGCAGTGTTTTTATTGATTGCCTAACAGAGTAACTACACTGGGTATTAGGTTTGCTTGTCACAGTGCTTAGTGCCTGGGGTAGCTGAGCAAGTTACTTTTCCACTGAGCTGACCCCAAAGTGCCAGAGTCTTTCAATCAAACTCCTCGGATTTCATACACTGGCAATTCCTTTCCTTTTCTAATGGGTTATATTAAAGAAAATGTGTCACCTTTTGCACCATGTAATACTAAATCAGACCAGAATTCATGCACAATTATGTCAGTGGAAATCTAATATTACAGACCCGCTTATCTCGAGATAGCACATGGAAAACTAAACTTGCAAAACTGACAGATTTACTTGATTCTACAGACAAGTTATTTGTAAGTAATTGAGTTGAGGAATGTATACAGATTATTTTCATACATCTCAAAAAACATATAAGAAGAATAGCTAATAAATATTTAAGTATTGTTTCTTCTTATTCTTTCTCCTATTTCCTTTCCCTTTTTATCTTTTCCTGGCCTACTGAAGTGCTAAAGTAGCAAAACCCAAGATGGCAAAACCAGATTTTATGTTGGGGAACTGTTTTTGCTCTGAAAGCTAACAAGTTTAGAAAAACAAAGTGGACTCCACTCACTTATGTAAAGTCACAGAAATCTGAAGGCATCTGGGTAACACAGAGCTTTGAGAAAAAAAGCATTCTATCCAAAAAGTACTTCTTTTTGTTTTTCTTTAATAATGTGAAAAAGCCAAAACACCGTTGCTAACCTGGACCTTTCTTGCAATCAGAAATAGTAATTGAAGATCGATTGCTGAGCAGATATACTTTTTAGTATTTTACAGGAAAGAATGGTGCAATTTCTCCCACTTTCAGCATATAAAGCAGCACATTGTTATCTCTTTTATGTGTGGTATTAACTTTAGTTTAAAATTAAGTATAGAGAAGCTCTTTATTGGACTTTAGTTACTGCTTGATTACAATTTTAAATACCAATATGGAAAGGCTAGATGGAAATCTTTGGAATACCTTCTCTGTTGCTGAGTAGGAGGCCAATTTGTCATTGGATATTTAAAAAAAAAAAAATAGGGAATTTGAAATTTGTCCATGTGTTTATGTGGACCAAATCATTTTCTTGATATTCTGCAAGGTCCCAGGGCTGCTTTCCTTCCCACTCTCAAAGAACAAATACTGCCTGAATATTTTAGATCAATACATAACATATACTGAAGATCAAGAAATTGTTTACTCAGCTGTTTTTCTGAAGCTTATATGGACTCATGCACTTTGATAGAGGAACGGTTTGCATAGTAATAGTTGTGGTTTCTGGACCATCTATTAAAAATTAAGGCTGTACAGTCTGTTCAGAGAAAGCTTGAAGCTATGTTGCCAGAAATTACATTATATAAGTTTAGACGCCAAAAGCCAGTTTATGACTAAATCATGTTTCCAAACAGCTCTTACCTTGTATAATCCTTTTCAAACACCCTCTTCAGGATACATTGATTCAGAAGAAAATGTGTTCTAACTTTGTGATTTTTTTCAAAAAAAGAAGAGCTCTAAGCTGAATTTTGAAGTCTTAATCCAGAAATGCAGAAATGTCATTTCCTGAAAGCACTGAAGGTGTTTTTCCCTCAGTGAAATGTTGTGTCTTTATTTGATAATGGGCTAAAAGTGTTCAAATGACAGCCCTATAGTCTATTTTTTGGTTTGCTTTTGCATGTCACTGCCTGCCAACTAAGGAGAGGAACTGCAATGGCTCACTGAGAACATGCTTTTCAAAATAATCTAGTTAGGAATGTAATTAATATTGTGCTCCAGCACAACCAACCAAGCAAGGAAAGGCCACCTTATGTGCATCCCTGTGCATGCAGACCACCAGGTACTCCTTGTTCTTCAGACCAGTTGCCTTCAAAAGGAAAAGTCAATGTTTTGAGGCAGGACAGTGTTTTCCTCTGATTCCACTTGGACTTTGGGGGCTGTTCATCCATGGGCCATAGCCCCCCCAAAAGCCCCAGACAAAAGCCAGCAGATTCCAGAGCAGCACCACACACTGCTGAATCTCCCACAAAACACTTGGTGAGAAACCACTTTCACAGTAATGCAGCTGCTGTCTGACACTGTGTCTATTGACCTAGCCAAAGAACAGCACTGCCCTTCTTAGGAGCCGGCTGGAGGAGAAATAATGTTTTGTATCTCCAAATTACGTTACGATAAGGAGCTCAGGTGTCATCACATATAAACATAATCTATTGAGTCTGAATAAATGCCATATATTTTTAATAGCAGATCAGCATTAAAATTGTAGAATCATAGAATATCTCAAAGTGGAAGGGATCCATAAGGATCATCAAGTCCAATTCCCTGCTCTTTGCAGGGCTACCTAAGGCTAAACCATGTGGCTAATAATGTCATCCAGACACTCCTTGAACTCTGACAATCTTCCTATGGAAGCAATTGTCAGCTTCTCTAACCACTAGTTCACTTTAGATGCAATGAAAAGTAGCACATTACACAAGATTTCACAAAGTATGTGGAACAGAGTCAGATTTTTTTTCAGATTACCAAATCAGAGTAGTTCTTAAAGGTAGAAAGTAGTTGTTGAACCCTAGAGAGTTTTTTAAATCAAATGTATTGGGAGTTTAAGTTATTTTTCCTGCCAAGATGCTGGTTATTTTTTTATTGTCAGAATGGTGGAGGAAACTTTACTTGCTGATGCTATTTTTTCTTTTCTGTGACTTGGGGATCAAATTATTGATTTCCCATCAATCCCCAAATCCTCAAATTTTTGCTCTACAATTCATGTTTTCATGACGACTGCTGAGATCCTTAACTAGAATACAGAAATTTCTGTTTTCTTCAGTTTGTTGGGACAAAAGAAACAGTTTGAATATTTTATTTTCAGGTCATTTGCAAGTGTTACTTGAAGTACCTCAAGCACCTGGGAAAATTTTCCAGGCTTTTCTCATTTATTCTCATTTTGATACTAAGACATTTTAATGTGTGATTTCAGATTCTTAAGATCCAGCACTCAATCCACGTGTCCTGAACTAGAGTGAAGAAAGAAAGGTCTTTACTCTCTCTTTAAAAATTTCCTCTCTTGTCATTTCCTCTGCTTTGGCTATGAACAGCACCAAAGCCCTGGGGGAGTAAGTCCATGAATGGTGCCATTCGTCACAGGTATTAATAGTTTTAGGAAATTATTGCTTGGTGAGGAGCAGCACAGGTTTTTGAGCAAATATAGGGAGAGTGAGTCAGGGGAAAAGGTTTGGTGAATGCAGAGAAGAAAGAAAATGTCTGTATGCTTGCATTTCACTAGGAGAGGTGGGGACAATGAGAGAAGAACTCGCAAAGACTTTGCAGAGCTCTGTGTTTGTAGAGCTTTTCCAACGTACGGATACAATTTGTGTGAGTTATCTCTGAGGTGATCCGCACATTACAGCTTAGAAGTGGCTGAAAAGTTGCAGGAGCAGGCAAAGGATTTTGCCCTGGTACTCTCATTTGTGATGCTGCACCTTAAATCCTGGGTTCAAGAAGGATGCTGAGCTATTGAGCATGTCCAGGGAAGGCAAGTGAGGCTGGAGTACTGTCTGGATCCCAGAGGTTCTGGGAGCAGCTGAGGAATCCAAGACTGTTTAGTCTGGAGATGAGGAGACTGAAGGGAGACCTCATCGTTCTCTACTGCTCTGAAAGAGGAGGTGGTGGTGAGGTGGGTGTTGGTCTCTTCTCCCAAGGAACAAGCGTTAGATGAAAGGGAATGGCCTCAAGCTGTGCTAGAGGAGGTTTTAATTGGATATTAGAAAAATTTTGTTACTGGAAGAGTTGTGAGGAACTGGAAGAGGCTGCTCTCCTGGGCAATATCAATAACTTTGTTCGAAGTTTCATGCTAACAGAGTATGTAAGGGCAGGAGGCAGAAGAACAACCACAGACTAGGCATGAGATTATAAAGTACTATAAAGCACTAGACAGGTTACCGGCTGTAAAAAGTTTTTCTGTTTAGGAAATCTTTATTTTCTTTCTTCTGCTTCCTATTTTCCATACATAATTCCTCATTCTCTTACACTCTGGGTGGAGCTTGGAACTGTGATCAGATATGCTAAATTACCTCTACCGTAAGCTACCTATAATTTTCAGTATTCAGCTATTGCTTTTGGTTTACATCTTTAGAAATCTATTTGAACCACTTCAATGGTGACTGAGTACTTTAAAATATTTACTGAAAGTAACATACTTGCTAGCTGTAAGGAAAATTGAATGTGCTGTGGATGAGGTTTGAAGATTTATGCCATGTAAATGGAATATAGAGAAGCTGGAAAGAGATAACCATGTGTAACAGTGTAATAAATAATAGCCTTTTGCCATTAAGCAGATGTCAGCCCTTCTGGCACTGCGACTGCGTATAATGACACAGTGTTCTGCATAATGGTGCCCTCATATTGAAAGAGTCTTTTAGGCAGTCGCAAAATACAACTATGGGCACAACACAGCAACAACTGAGGAGGATGGATAGAAATCGTTCATGAAATATAAAAGATAATTATGGTTACCAGCTATGAAGAAGATGGCTATGTTTTTACGCTACTTCTCTGAGAAGTGGTGCCCATTTTTGCTATGGTTTAATTGGACTTGCTTTGTTATCTTGCATGCTCAGAGGCAATTAATAGCTTGGTGTTTAATGCTCTTTACCTTCTTTGCCCAACTCTCTGCTGCAGCCGATCATTTTTCTGTCCCCTGCTTCAAATTAGATTTACCTGCTGGGATGCTGGGACCCATGAGGCTGTGCTCTGACAGGTCCCCCTTTCCCTTCCTAGAGCAAACAACAACGAAGTCTTAATAATGACGTACATCATTACTATTTGTAATAATACCACATGTTAATAGTAATATGGCTACTAATAAAGAGCTTGATCCATCTCACTACAGTGGGAACCAACCTCAGGCACACCCCTGGAAGGGCACCCAGTTGGGCTCTGCCACCTCCACCTGCCATGGGATCTTCTTGATGCTCTCTTTGTGTTATCCTAAAACATCAGGAGAGACTCCCAGGCACTTGCAGATGCTGAGGATAAATGCTTTGCGCATCACATACTTCCGTGTTCCTCTGTTTTTCAGCAAGCCTTGTTAGCGAATTCCCTCCTTCTATCTCCCTGTAGCACTATATTAATATTTCCCACTGCATGCATTAGTATCTTCCACCATGCAGGAATCAAAAGTACTAAAGCCGATAAAAAGGAAATGACATTTTGGGGCTGAAGCAGTGCAGTAGTTTGCTGTGTGGGAGATGTTCGCTTCTGAGGGTCAGCTTCCCCAAAGCTCAGCATCCATGTGAGAGTGAAGCTCAATATCCTGGGAGGAGGAAGAAATTCCTGCAAAGTTTTGAGGCACTGCCTGGTAGAAGCCTATTTCTAAGCTTTTGTGTCATGTGAATAAGCACTAAGCAAATGCAAAGAAAAATGCTGTTATATTTTTATACATGAAACAGAAATTCTCGGGTGATTTTCCATCTGAGATTTCCCTTCTTCCCAAGATCCCAAGATCTCCTTACATGTTTGTTTTCACACATTCTGTTGTATGACCATGTAAAAAAACCAAATCTAGTTCAAAGCACAGATTGGCAGGCTTCAAGAAAAGAAAACATAAAACAGCTGTTAGAATGTAAGCATTGGTGCTAAGTGATTAATGTTACAACCACATCATGCATTCTCTTAACCCCGGTCGCCGTAACCAGATAAAAATGCAGTAAAATCAATCATTTATTCATCTGGGGTGGGAATATTTAGCCAAAAGTAGAATTTGCCAGGATTTTTCCTTCTAGGAGATATCAGGAGATATCACTGAAGTGACTCTGCTTGTTTAGAAAGTTTATTGGAAGTTTATTCTCAGTCTATGGCTGAGGCGAAAAAAACAGGAGACAGGGTTTTGTGTGTATCTGTGGAATCTTTTTCAGCAAGCAGTGCACTTCACTTCTCATTACTTTTTTTTCCTAGGCTACAGTATCAGAATTTGCACAATTCTGTCTATTGATGTGTGGTTCTACTACTGCTCCGACATGTTTAACAAAGATGCAAGTATCTCAAATAATAAACAGGGAGGGTTTCAGCTTGTGTGTATTGCATATGCTTAATTTACATAGCAACTTCTGCTCTCTCTTCTGGCTCAAACTCTTGTTTGAGTTTCACGCACAAGAGATTTTTAACTGTATAATATTTTTTTCTGAAATGACTTATAATTGTTCTACTCGCTCTTTTGATAATTTCACAAGGAAGACAATGGTGTATGTGCTTAATTCTGCTATTAGTTTTATTAAGCTCTTCACATTAATGCTGTTTTGGCAACAAGTTCCACAAGTGAATTTTGCACTGTATGGGGAAAAGAATTTGCTTTTATCAGTTTTAGCTCTGCAGCCTTTCAAGCTTGTGGAACCTTTCTTTGCATCAACTTAAAGAGTAATTAAAAGTCCCAATTTACTTTCTCTAAACCATTCATTATTTTGAATATCTCGATTATGTTCATTCATCTTCTGTGTAAATTAAAATGTCCTACTACTTTCTGTTGTTCATTGTCTTATTTTTCCTCTAATTTTTTTCTTAATTTCAATAGCTCATGTCTGCATTTTTTCTTCTGCATTTGCCTTTTTATTTTTATTTTTCAACTTGAATCCAGGACCTGAAATTGTCTAATCGGGCGATACAATAACACTAAGTAAAGTTAAACAGCTAGTGTTAGTCATTCATCTGCCTTGTTATATTCCTCAGAAATCTGACATCACTTCCTTGAGTTATTTTGCCTATAAACTTGGCATCTCAACCTTCCTTTTTTCTATCTACATTGATAAAGATAATATATTTAATATATAATAATATTTAATATATAATAAACATCAGCTCTAGTACCAAATTTTATGATTGTTTACTGTTAATTGTTTGAAATATATCTACTCTTTACCTTTTTCTCCTTTCTTTGTTATTTTAATACCTTTTTCTTTTTGGAACAGTCTGAAAGATTTCTTTTAAGCATAATATAAATTATCACTTGCATTCACAGTATTGTTTTGCATGGTTATATCAAAATTTTATTCAATTCTAAAATGTTTTGAGAAATTAGTAATGAATACCTCAAGAAGTTCTGTGTATGGTACTGGGAACTTCAGATAACAAGCTACCAGGAAGTGCTGGGTTTAAGCTCCACTCCTAACTTCTTGCATATGTATTCATTGTGGAACAGCTTGGGGGGTTTCCACAGGATTTGTGACAGAGGAGCTGCTTCAAATCAAGTGCTGGTAAAAGAAGTTGGGGAAAGAACCAACGGAAGGAACAATAACAAATTATCAGGACTGGGTGGTGTTTGCCCAGAAACTCTGAGGGGGAAATAGTTGAACCATGAGGGTGTGAATGCTCAAAGTTTATGCAGGTCCAACATCAGAGTAGATGAATTCATGGGAAAAAAAAGCCATTGAGAGTTATTTGGAACAAGGAGCTGTGGAAACTCCTAGACTGCAGTTCTCTGAAATATTCTGGGAAGCTAAAGTACCTGTTTGACCTCGATTTGCTTGTTCCTGTGGGTGTCTGCTCTGGACCATGCTGTTTCTGAACAGGCATGTGTCCACTCAGAGATGAGCCATCCTCCCATGCATTTGGTAGCAAATACCTGTAGTACAGTCTGAGTATTTCTAAACGTCACACAGATCTTGGAACAAGATGATCTTTAAGGTCCCATCCAACACAAACCATTCAATGATGTTATGAATCTGGCCCTTTACAAAGAGCTGCATTAATCCTCTGCAGCTGTTAACTGCAGTCTCTTCAGTAACTGTTGAACCTCAAAGTCTAAATACTACTATATACCTCAAGTGTCTGTGTACCTCATCTTAAACTGTAAGGTTGGAGTTCTTCTTCTATGTGTTGTGTCCAGTACTGGAATGTTCAACATAATAAGGACATGAAGCTTTCGGAACGGGTCCCAAGGAGGGCTACAAAGATGGTCAGAGGACTGGAGCACCTCCTGTACAAGGACAGGCTGAAAGAGTTGGGGTTGGTCAGCCTGGAGAAGAGAAGGCTCCAGGATCTTATGGTGACCTTCCAGTATATCAAGGGGGCTACAGGAAAGCTGCAGAGTGACGTTTTACAAGATCCTGTAGTAATAGGGTGGGGGAAAGGGGATGGAAATAAATTGGAAAGGGGACTATTTAGACCAGACATAAGGAAGAAATTCTTCACTCTGAGAGTTCACTATGATGCACTGGCACAGGATACCCAGAGAAGACGTGGCTGCCCTATCCTTGGAAGTGTTGAAGGCCACGTTGGATGGGTCTTTGAGCCCCTGATCCAGTGGGAGGTGTCCTTGCCCATGGCATGAGGGTTGGAATTGGATGATCTTTAAGGTTCATTCCAACCCAAACCATTCTACGATGCCAGAGGAGCAGCGTCAGCTTTCTTCTATGTTTTCTGTAGAAAAAGGTTGGTTACGGTGTAACCTCCCAGCCAGTTGTTTCAATGATGATAAAAATTTCACACGCTTCTCCCTGTTTACTTAGCGTCACTGTGCCCTAGATATGACAGTGTGTGCAGATCCAGGAGAAATAATGAAATCTATGGAAAGCAGACACACAGTAGAAAAAAAGATATTTTACGACGGCAGCTTTATTCCCTGCTGTTGTTGGACTGCAAATGGGTACCGAGTGTGCAACCAAGGCTGAAAAGCATTTAAACTTTATTTACTAGACAATAAATAATACAAAGACTGTTGAAAGTAGAAGAAGAGAGCTGTCATCAAATTCTTGCACTGGTGGTTGTTTCTTTTTCTGAGTGTCACTAAAATAAGCAATGAGTTTAAAGTTTTGGAAGAAACAAGGTTTTTCTTCTTTTGTGTGGAGCCCTTATTTGTCTTCTGAGCTGACAAGGTGTATGGTAAAAAAAAATACGTTATTCTAAACAGTCTGCACCTTGTTAGAGATCGTGAACTATACAGTACCCTCAATTAGGTGGAGTTGGAGAAGCAGGAGGTGGCACGGCACTCATGCATCTGTGGACAGCTGGTACTGGCAAATCTTTGAGGCTGATGTCATCCTGTATGGATCCCTGGCATTTGTGAAAATGACAGGAAAGGATCAGGGATTTAGGAAGGGACAGAAGTGCTCTCCAATTCTCTTTACAGTTTCCTGTTTTCTCTCCTGAAAGAAACTCTGTGCTCAAAGGGGTCTGGTTACAGCAGGGGTGCATCATGGCTTGAGTGCCAATTCTTTTCAGGCTGAATGCAGTTGGGTGTCCCTTTTGCTTATTCTAGAGTCAGGCTTATTCATTCATTTGCTTCATGCTCAATATCCACTGATGCTGAATTGTTAAACAGCAACAATTTGTTAATTGTTTACTGTCAAGCTCATTATTCCCTCTGGATTTCCCAGCCACCCTCCTCCAGGATTTGTAAATCTGTGAATCTTGGCTCTTAAAAGTCTTTCAATAGGCTGTTAGCAAGTTAGAATGATTACGAGAAAAAAAGTAAAGTTGGGAAATGTATGTCACATGTGCTTTGCAGATAAATTCCATTAAACATTCATTTGTCCTTTTCCATAAATTAGATGCCTCAGCTGGATTTTTTTGTCATTTGGTTGCAGGATTTTGTATAAAAAGTATCATTTGCAACCCAGTACTTCCTATGTCATGAGTGCTTAGTGGTAAAGTTAATATTGCCAGAAGAATGACAGATTTTTTGTTTCCTGTCATTCATTTTTTTCACATCTCATTCCAACACTACAGTGGATTTTGTGTTTAATTTTTTTATTTAATATTTTGTCTCCAGTATTTGATTTCCTTTTCCAGCCTAAGGTATCTCCATTCATTATCATTTCAACTCAGAAGGCTTCATTGCTCATTTCTCTGTTCGCCTGATGTGACTGAAGGCAATCTGGTAGCCTTTTCTATAAGTCTTTTACTGTAATGTAACAGATATACATATACAGTGCCCAGTCAAAGCTTTTGCTTTAGATACAAATGTTTTTCTGAAGACACAGATATTCATTTCTGTAAATATTTACCTTTGAGCTGCTCTTTTTATGTCTGGCATTGTAGACTGCAGTCCAGTACCAGAACACAAGCACCTATCACAAAGTTCGCAGTCAGAGTATGAATTACTGTGGTCCAGCATAAATAAGTGCTTTTTTTCCTTCAGAGACATTAAGATGCTTGAGCATATTTAAAATGAATGTAGAACAGCCTATTGTAGTGGTTAGACATTAAAATAACATCATTACAAATTACCCTTCGTTGTGATTTTGCATATTCATGGAACCACCCTGTCTTTACTAGATGGCTCAGCTTAGAGCTTTTTCAAAATTTCAGTACTTCCTAATAAACAAAGAAGGGTTTTCTATCCCTGTATCTGTGAAATAAGCATATAGAGAAAAGCAGCAGCAGAGACTTTTCAGGTTTTTCTCTGTGTTTTCTCTAAAGAGGCCCTGGAATTCTTGGTTATCTCATCGCTCCTCACCTGCTGTACCCCTGGAAATATTTGCAGGGATATTTTCTAGGTGTTACTCTTTTCTTCCTTTTTATATTGTTTTGCCTCAAATGCCAAATTATTTTGCCACACTATGTAATTTCCCAAAAGCACAGCTTGAATGTTTATCCAGGGGAATTATGTAAATAGGGAGTGTTTTTGAAAGTCTTCTTTCTTTCTCTTTCTTTCTTTCTTTCTTTCTTTCTCTCTTTCTTTCTTTCTTTTCTTTCTTCCTTCCTTCCTTCCTTCCTTCCTTCCTTCCTTCCTTCCTTCCTTCCTTCCTTCCTTCCTTCCTTCCTTCCTTCCTTCCTTCCTTCCTTCCTCCCTCCCTCCCTTCCTTCCTTCCTCCCTCCCTTCCTTTCCTTCTTTCTTCAATTTATTAATATTTGATAGATTCCTTGAATAATTGTAGCTACATTTATGTATGCATTGTCTTTGGAATGCTACTTAGACACAGTAGGATTTCTTCTAGCTAAAGCAGTAGAGCTAATGACATGATCACAGTGTTGAGCTTTTGGCATTTGGATGTTTATGGTTCTTCTGAACATCAGCTTGTTCATAGCTTGTTCACTATGGAATTCAATCCCAAACTGCTTCCAAGATGATTTTCTTTAAACACCCAAATAATACAAAGAGCATCACTTAGGTCTCACATATTACTATTTTCATCTCCATTGCTATCAGTCCATGTTTGCAGTGAAATATTTCACATAATCTTCACTTAGTGGCTTAAATGAGCACCAGGCCTGATGTTTTTCTTTTCCATATCAGGTTCCTTAAGAAAGGAGTTTCATCTAAATCTTGAGCCCAAGTGGTTCAGATTTTAGGACTTGGTCTTCAGCTGATGTAAAGCATCCAGGCTCTCTTGTACCTCAGCGTATGGTAGCAACATGCTGCTGCTGAGAATCTTGCATCTTGTTTTCAAGTCTCTCTGAACTTGTCCCTAAGAAAATTATTTCATTTGCCCTTTTTTCATGGCAACTTGCCATTGAGTTAAATCACTGGAATCCAAATCAGCTAAAAAGTTTGTATTGGTTGTCCCAAAAGAGCATAGTTTGGGTGGCAAATACTAATGGTAAAGGCATTTCTATAGTCTTCTGCTTGACCAGGCAGGTAATTTAGTATAAAACTGTGTGCCAGTCTGGGTAAGGAAATTTCAGGGGAAGAAATTCCTTCTGATTTCTGTGATCCAAAACCATCAGCAATTCAAAGCTTAATCATCATGTGAATTTTGATGTACAAAATTGGTTTTCTTCATGTTTGATCTAAACATATGGTTAATAATTGTAGGTATAAGAGAGGAATGTCAGAACAGTAGCTCTGCTTAGAAAGGAGTTGGATTTTTTAGCCTAGTGACTAAAGACAGAAGGGAGGGTAAGTCTTTATTGATACACAATTTAGTTATCTCATCGATAGTAGCCATATTGGAGGAGGACAGAGAAAGGCCACATTCCTCCTCCTGAGGACAACTCTACCAGGGAATAGTTAGTATTAACTTTAAAATAGAAATCTAAGGCTAGAGTGCTGAATTGCCCTCTAGATCAGTGTTTGACTCCTTTTACTGGCTGTTATGACAGCAGATTATGTAGTGGTGGTGACAGCTTTGAGGTTACTTCGTCTTGCATGGGATACGCAGGTCTGTTGGCAGCAGAAGCAATTAGAGCTGCTATCTCCTAGGCTTGCCAGGTTCTGGCTGATAAATCAGTGTAAAATCATTATCTCTGTTTGTTTAGGTGAACAACTTACATAAGAATTATAAGATCATAAAATCCTGTCAACACAGGAGTGGAAACTTCCAGAGGCAGTAAAATGCAGTCTAAATGCAGTCTTTATGGCAGAGACAGTGTCCTTGCCCAGGATGGAGGTGATCTGGAATAGTTAGTCTTTATCTTCTGTCCAAGAGCGTGTTTATCATTCTCATAGTATTTTCCAGAAGAAAATAAAAATTATGCTCTACATACCCTAAAACATCAAATTGATTTTTACATCTGCTACATTCAAGCCAATGTATTCCAGAACTGCAACTGAAATCTTAAATTACTGTAACTCCAGAACACCATAATCTTCCTTTTGTATTAATCAATAACATCTGAATAGACATTTATAGAAAGACAAATTTTGAGGCCATTTTAGACTTTCAAAACGGAGCACTCTATTATTTTTATGAGGCTCTTCTTGATAAAAAGTGGACAAAAACAATGTGTGGGTGTGATTAGATGATCATCTCTAAAACTCATGTGTTTCACTGGCTGCAGACAGCATTTCCTTTCTGCTCTCTGTGTCTCTCACGCCCATCTGAAGGCAGAATTTTTCGACTAGATGATATGACTTGTCTTCACCCAACTTTCTTTCCAGGGCCTTGCATAGCATGGCTGTGGTTATACAATGTAAATCTTTCAAATAGAGCTAGCAGGCTCTTTCATTAGCTTTTTAAGATAGAGCTTTGAGATTTAACTTTTAAATTGGTCATCCGTCACATTTGCATCCCAGAACTTGTAGAGCTGCATTAATGAACATATGGTTAATTGAAGTTTTCCATTCAGCATAGATGATAAGATCTTCATAGAATCATGGAATGGTTTGGGTTGGAGGGTCATTGCAGGCAAGGCTTACCTTGAGCTTCTCATTCTGCACCAGCCCCTTCTTGTCGGTGAGAACTAGGTCCAGCCTAGTACTTATCTCATTGGCTCTTCTATCACTTGGAAAATGAAATTGTCATTAACAAACTCAAGGAACCTCCTGGATTGCCTGCACCCTGCTGAGTTGTCCCTCCAACAGATATCGGGGCAATTGAAGTCCCCCATGAGGACCAGGGCTTTTGAACATGACTCTGTGCCTATCTGCCTATAGAGGGCCTCATCTGCTCACACAAGGGTAAACACCGTTAGTACCACTGGAATTTACAAATCCAACTATAAAATCAAGGTCGTGGTTGTTCGTAGAACCTCAAATTGGACATTAGGAAAAACTTCTTCACTGAAGGGGTTCTCAAGCACTGGAACAGGCTGCCCAGAAAGGTGATTGAGTCACCATCCCTGGAGGTGTTTAAAAGACAAGCAAATGAAGCGCTTAGGGATATGATTTAGCAGTGGGCAGGTACAGTTGGACTTGATGATCTCAAAGGCCTTTTCCAACCTAGGGACTCTATGAATCAGGACTTCGTTCTAGCACCTGCTGGATAACAGACCAAGATTTCTGTGTTAACCTTTGTCGGATGACATCAGTGTGATGGGATACAAGAGGAATATGAATGAGATCGCTATCGATCCAGTATAGTTTTATCTGGCATAAAATAAGAAAATCTCTCTTCCCTTGTTTAAATGTAGTAGAACAGGAAAGGGGGAGAAAAAGATAGACCCAAGAGAAAAATTTCAGTTTTTTTTCAAATGTGAACATAAAGAAAATGCACCTGGTGGATTCTTATCAGCCCAACGCTTGACTCCACAATGCCTTAATTCTCTACGTTCTCTTCCAAAGTAATGTCAAGACACAGAGTTATTTGAGATTGTTGACTTTTTGCCCATGAATACATCACCATGAACAAGCTTCCATCCTGTTCAAGTAATATACTTGCTTATAGGATTTATGAAATGAACCCCTTGTAAAAGTTTAACATTACCCAAAAAGTTATCATTCAAAGAGGATTTACGTTTTTGTTTTCCCACACTAGATGGCCTTCGGTGAAATGACATGTCAATGCTTTAACTAGTGCTGTCGCATTCATGTTTCTGTGTTTTATCCAGAGTATTATCATTACAGTTTTAAAGTGTTCAGTGAAGGAGAGATCAGGAAAGAACAGATTTAAACAGCATTGGGCAATACCATGGAACATAGAAAAGATGAAGCAATGGCAAAAAATTCTCTCTTTAATAAGAATTTATGTAAGAATTGCCATTAAAGTGCTATTTTTCCCTGGACTTATTACTGTACCTCTTGACTTTTTCTGTTTTGTTGATTTTATGTTTATGTTCTAGCTCTGCAGCAGTTCATTGCACATGAGAAAGCCATAATTCATTGTATAGGTGGGTGCCAAAAAGTCACAGAAGGATCAAAATGGTTTTATCAACTCTCAGTATATGTTTAAGGAAGAACAGATTGTTGAAATATTCATGCTCGGAGGCATGGTGCCTTCATAAACAGTGAATCTTTCCTGGTTTTGTCCACATGTTTGTGTGGTTTCTATTGTTGCTACTTTCTGCTGTTTTAATTATGGAGTGCTGACTAGGAAATAATGTGGTGTTGCTTCTTTCTTTAATAACTGTGACCTCAAATGCCATTTCTCTCTGTAAAACACTACTCCTCTAATAAGTATGTGTTTTTCTCTGTATTTTAGAAATCCTCAGCCTGATTTGCATTGGGCATTAGCAATTGTTTTCAGACCTATTCTCCATGCGCACATGAAGATCCATGTGAGCAGGCAGACTTTAAGAGATGTCATGTTTAGCATTGGCAAAGAAGTGATAGTGTCATAAAAATGGGGTCACTGAAGGTGTGGTGAGAGGTAATATGGGCAAAAGTGAAGTCCACCATTGAAAGGCTCAGTTCTGATTATTTTATGACCCTGGAATTCGATATCTGATGTGGAATAGTGCCAGAGCTGTAAACAAGCTTTCTCCCACTGCCCCTTTTCAGGATGGTGTGAATACCAGCCAGACCTTCTCTTTTGTTGGCGCTACGGGGAGAGCATATGCTGGTACCTGTCTGCCTGGCACGCCATCAGTCACTGTTTAAAATAACTAAAAATCTGAGGAGTTACGAGCTGGCTAACTTGAAGGGTGAAAACCTCTAAATTGTTAAGGTCCCAATGAAAGGTTTTAATGTCTTCAGGAATCTTCTCCTATTTTTTGAATTTTAGAAGTGTCAAGGATGACTGGTATGGCACTCCACAAGTGGCAGCCTTCAAGAGGGAAGAGGATTTAAAACAACCTGATGCTCTCAGTTCATTACAGATGTAGTGGGAGGGCCAGTTTCAGGTCACTCCGTACACTTCTCCTTGTCCTGTAGACCATTCAGCTTTACCTTGTGGTGGCACCTCCACAGTCACATTCAGTATAACAAAATCACCATGGTTGTCTGACTTCTTTGCATTTTCCTGAGAAACTAATAAAATAATAACTTACCCATGTATCCTTCATCAGATCTGGAGTGTTTTGGTAGATACAGAAGAGCTGGAGAACATCAAATGCCTTCAGGGCTGAAATGGTGTTCACTTACTATCTTCTTCCTAGTCACCCTTCCAGAAAACAGAAGTCAGAGTCTGGAGCCATACTACTTGCCATTAATCACCTCCATGTCCTCTATGTGCTTTAGCATAGCTTCTAGGAGGATGTGTTCCATGATCTTCCCAGGCACAGAGGTGAGGCTGACAGGTCAGTAGTTCTCAGGGTCGTCTTTTCTACCCTTTTTAAAAATGGGCACAATGTTACCCTTCTTCCAGTCACCAGGGGCTTCTCCTGATTGCCATGACTTTTCAGATATGTGTTTGGCAACCACATCTGCCAATTCCCTCAGGACTCTGGGATGCAGCCTATCAGGTCCCATAGACTTCTATATGTTCAGGTTCCTCAGGTGGTCACGAACCTGATCCTCCTCTACCGTGGGAGGGGGTCTACCCCCCTGGTCATTATCTTGCTGTCCCATGACCCAGGAGAGGTGAGGAGAGCAGTTATCAGTGAAGACTGATGCCAAAAATTTGTTAAGCACCTCAGCCTTCTCCCCTTCTATTGATACGTGATCTCCATTTCCAACCATCAGTGGGGTTACGTTCTCTTTGACCTTCTCTTTTGATTGACGCACCTGCAAAAGGCCTTCTTCTTAGTTTTTACTTCCTTTGCCAAGTCCAGCTCCAGCTGCACCTTGGCCTTTCTGACTTCATCTCTACACAACCAGGCAGCGTCCCTGTACACGTCCCAGGTTCCCCGTCCCTGCTTGCACTGACTGTGCTGTTCCCTCTTCTTTTTAAGTTTAAACAGCAGGTCTTGACTCAGTCATGTCGGTCTCTTCCCTTTCCTGCCTGATTTTCTGCATACGGGGACTGAACGTTCTTGTGCTTTATGGAAAGCATTCTTAAATATTTTCTAGCTCCATTCTGCTCCTTCGTCTCAGAGGACCATGTCCCAGGGGTCCTACCAAGTAACTCCTTGAAGAGCTGGCAGTCTGCTTTCCTGAAATTTAGCATCCTGACTATACTCCTCACCTGTTCCATATTCCTCTGGACCTTGAACTCCAGCAATGCATGATCTCTGCAGCCCAGGCTGCCTCTGATCCTAACGTCACCAATGAGTTCGCTTGTATTGGTGATCGTAAGGTCCAGTACTGCATCTCCTTGAGTGGGGTTCTTTATCAGCTGGAATTCATGCCAGGGGATTACACAGGGCCTACGGATGGGCTCTGCTTTAGATCTCAATGATTGAAATTATCTACACTGTTTTGTCATGGAAGTAGTGTTCTTCTATTCAAGTAATAGACATTTACAGGCTTCTTACTAAGGGTCAAGGGGTGATTAAAGGTGTTGCAGGTCTATGCTTTTCTGGCCACAGGTAGTCCAGCATGACAAAGCAAAGGCAAATGCACAGGAAGGACATGCACCTGTTAGAATGAGTTCAGAGGAGGCCACAAAAATGATCCAAGGGCTGGAGCAACTCTGCTATGAGGACACGCTGAGAGAGTTGGAGTTGTTCAGCCTGGAGGAAAGAAGGCTCAGTGTAGACCTTAGAGCAACTTCCAGTACTCAAAGGAGCTACAGGAAAACTGAGGAGAGGCTCTATCAGAAAGTGCAGCGATGAGCTTTAAAATCCCTTCCAACCCAAACCTTTCTATGATTCTATGATAAGAGAGAATTTGTCTTATAGCACTTACAGCTACCAGATAAACACTCTTGCGGTTAGTCACATCTTCGTATCCTCTCTCTGTACCCATCACACATTAGTCTGGCTTTGCCTTAGTCGCTTTTGTTCATACAGAGGTGCTCTGTCATACCAGCTTGGGCAACAAGGGCTGTTTTTGAAAGATCTATCTGGAGCTTCTCTCTTTCCCAGACAGCACCTCCTAAAAATCTCAAAATTTACTTCTGTTCTTGAAACTCTCCTGTGATTTTGAAACTCTCCTGTGATTTTTGGTTTTACGATCTGTGTCTTTCTCTACAACTTAGCTACTATTAATAGGACAGTTATCAACCATAAAATAATCAGAGCTTTATTTTCTGTACTAAAGATGTCTCCTTTTGCATAAAGCTCTTCTTCAGTTTTGCTGGCTTAATTCCATTAACTTCATAAAATTTTACTTTTGAGTCTGGCTTATTTATTTCTCCTGCTTTCCCTGTCTTATGAAATGTTTGTTTTGTAAATGCACCTTAATCTAGAGAAGAGAGAGGCTTGGGGGGTAGAGATATAATCGTTTCCTAAATCACTATATTTTATTGTGGGATTGGAAGCATTGTGCACTGAATGAAGATGCTCAGACAACATGGGTTGCATTCAAGGCTTCATGTGAATAAGCTCCACACATTCCAGAGCCAATCATTGACTTTGTTTGCTTCAATTTTACCGAATGTGAAGTATGATTATGGCTGAAAATCAGTACATATTATTGACCGAGCAGTATATCAATCTGTAATCTACAATTCCCAAGAAAGGAGCAGGAGGACATGGTCTCAGTCCTTGATTTGAGTTCATTCCTTTTTGTAAATTCATGTCAGATTATCCACATCCATTTGACTTTGCTATCACAGTTTATGCTAAAGCCATTCCTAGCAAACATCTTGCTTTTCAGATACCTTATGCCTGCTGCAAAAAAACAAATCATGGAAATTAAATAGCAGTAGAGCTGTTGTTAGCTTTGTATAATAAATTTTATCCACTAATTAAATGGCTATTATTTCCAGAAACTTGGCCGTTGTAGTCATACAAATGATGACATTGATTCCAGTCATTCCTTTCCATTTCTTTCTTTGGAAAGGAAGTGCCAGTATTATTTCAAAAATGAATTGTTAAGAACCTTAGTTCAGCCACGGTGGCTCGTATGTCTTATTTGCTAACCCAGCATCTTGCTGGAAAAAAAATAAATGCAGCTTTTCCATATCTCAGATCATTTTCTCCACAAATCTTTGGAGCAGGAAATAAAAAAGAGCTAATAGTTGTAGGCATGTGGAAATAGTTTAAACAAATTTGAACCCTGATCCTTCTGACCACCTCCTCTTTCCTGTGCTGTTTTGTCTATCCCTGCCTGGGTGTATGTCAACAAATATTCTGTAAACTTAGAAGGTGAAGGGACGGTGGAAATAGTGCTTCTTTCTCTGTCTTTTTCCGCCTTTTGGGGTTTTGTGTGTTTTTTTTAGGGGAATAATTTAAAGCAAATGTATTTGCAGGAAAAGGTACGAGTCTGTCTTGTAAAATATTTGTAAAGAAAAACAGCTTCAGTACCTCTGAATATAATCCCAGTTGAGTTCTAGAGATGTCAGAAGGGGCCCTGGCTTTGTTTCAGAGAAATACTTTTTTTCTCACACAACTTAATTGTAAATCAAGATCATTTGCAGAGAGGCTGCAAGATACTGAGCTGCTGGAAAGTGTCCAGAGGAGGGAAATGAGGCTGGTGAAAGGACTGGAGCACAAGTCTTATAAGAGGCAGTGAGAGAAGTGGGGTTGTTTAGTCTGGAAAGGAGGAGGCTGACGGGAGACCACATTGTCCTCTACAATCACCTGAAAGGAGGTTGTGTTGAGGTGGGTGTTGGTCTCTTCTGCTAAGAAACAAGTGATGGGATGAGAGGAAATGGCCTCAAGTTGTGCCAGGGGAGGTTTAGGGTGGATATTAGCGAAAATTTTCTTTACTGGAAGGGTGGTGAAGCACTGGAAGAGGCTGCACAGAGCAGTGATGGAGCCTCCATCCCTGGACAGGTTAAAAAGGCATGCAGAGGTGGCAGTTGGGGACATGGTTTATTAGGCATGGTGGTGTTGGTCTGACAGTTGGATTTGAGGACCTTAAACATCTTTTCCAACGTTAACTGTATGATTCTATGAGAACAGAATCTGTTACACTAAACTAAACTGTAGACATATTCAAAAAGCAGAAAACTACCTCCTGCTTATTTCTGTTCACTTCTGCTACATGAAGATTTTTCATGAATAACTGGCTGTTTTGCTGTCTTTGCAGCATGACTTTTTTTAAGTTGCACTCAGTTACTGGAAGTAGTTTTGTCATCTCTGCCTGTCTGTCTGTCTGCCTAGGTACTGTTTATTTTTAGAGAATCTGTGTTCAGTAGCTAAATATTTTCAATGTCTTCATGAGAAATCTTGAAAACATAGTTTCAGAACCAGTGTTACTGAAGTAATTTCAGATGATTAAATGTTAATGATGTTTTCCACATCCAATTTGGTTTATTAAGACAGCAAAAACAACAACAAAGTAAGTGAACAAATGTACTGTGCTAATTACATCAGGAGAAGGAAAGGAAAATTAAACACAACGTATATCAATTTCTTAGTCGCTGGGCTTTGGAGTCAATTATGGAGCCTGGTCACTCATGATGGCAAAATATGGAACAATTTTTTATCAAATATTTTACTAATCTTGAAATATTTTGCATTTCCATTTCTTATTTTAAGGATACACTAATCAAATTCAAACTAGATAGGATAATATGGCAACAATCAACTGAGCCTGTGTCTAGCCTTGTAGTCCTGCAAAAAATAAGAAGAAATTGCCATTTTTGTCCTTGGTGATGCTTCATTTTACACCCATCTAAGGCTGCATTTTTGTGAGAATGCTGTTGGTTCAGCTACTACAGCCTGCCTGGTTAAAGGTGGAGAGCTTTTGGGGAAAAACAGAACAGGTCATCAGAGTTCATAGAATCACAGAATGAATTTGGTTGGAAGGGACCTCAAAGCCCATCCAATTCCAACTCCCAGCCACGGGCAGGGACACCTCCCACTGGTGGCGTTAGGCTGCCTAAGAACCCATCCAGCCTGGCCCTGAACACCTCCAGGGATGGGGTAACCGTCACTTCTCTGGGCAGCCTGTGCCTGTGTCTCACCACCCTCGCCATGAAGAATTTCTTCCTAAGTCTAAATCTTCCCCTCTCCAACTTATAGACGTTCCCCCTCATCCTGTCACTCCATGCCTTTCTAAAAAGTCCCTCCCCAGCTTTCTTGTAGGCCCCCTTCAGGTACTGGAAGGTCGCTATAAAGTGTCCGTGGATCCTTCTCTTCTCCAGACTGAACAACCCCAACTGTCTCAGCCTGTCCTCATAGCAGAGGTGTTCCAACTCTCGCACTGTCTTCATGGACTCCTATGGACCCATTCCAATAGTCTCATATCCTTCTTATATTGAAGATTCCAGAAATGGACACAATACTCCAGGTGCGGTCTCACAGAGTGGAGTAGAGGGGCAGAATCACATCCCTTGCTATGGCATCCTTGGCCACGCTTCTTTTGATGCAGCCCAGGACACAGTTGGCCTTCTCGGTTGTGAGCAGTCGCTTCTGGCTCACTTTGAGCTTCTCATCAATGAGCAGTTGAGGAGGCCTAGTTCAGGAATGCCCCACGGAGGGCGTTGATGTAGACAGGCAACAACCCTCTTGCATTCTTCTAGGAGGCAAAAGCCTGGTTGAGATGGCACAAAGGGCACAACACTTGCTGATGGCAAATCTATCTAAGACCTCAGAGAACATCTTAATGAGGGCAAGTCCTGCTTTTCAAGATAAATGGCCACTCTGTTTTTTTTTTTTTAAAAAAAAATCAAACAAAAAACCTACCACAGGAACTAAAGAATTAGATAAGAATTAAATTACAGTTAGGCTTTTATGTTACTGTAAATTGATGGCTTTGCAAATAAAAGTCTGATACTGCAAAGAAACCTGAGTAGGTAATGAGGAAATGAAATTATTTCCTACAGTGGCAACTCCCTCAAGTCTTTCACCTGGTCCATGGTTAGCATTTTCTGTGCTTTTGGAGCCACAGGCTGCACTGACTGTATTGTAAAGACAGTTGGAATTACTGTATTTCATGATACTGGCACTTGAATATTAGTATGGAAAAAATAAGAGAGAGAGATACAAGCAGAAAGGTAGAATAGGTGATGATGGCATGCATGGGAATGTCTGACAAATAAAACACATATTGGAAGCAGAGGTCTGTAGGATCTGAGGTGTTTCTGATTTCTCGCTTGGTGCCTCCCACAAGGAATGTTTATCTTCCCTACATTAGAACAAGAACCTGCATTTTGACACACTGCCCTTATTCCACCTTTCAACTCATCGCTTGAAAGAGCACATGAGGTATGAGGTTGGCACCTTCAACATGTTTCTAAACCAGAGACCTTGCTTATTGAAGTATACAGTTAGAAACTAATGCAATGACTCACAGAATAGTGTGGGGCTCAGTATATAAATGAAAAACTTGTTTATTGTCAATATGCACAGCTGAAAGGACAGGAAAGCAATTTCTGATTGCCAGGTTTTCCCTCTTGCTTCTAGGTGAATCTGTAACAGGTAGACTTCTGAAACTTATCTAGTGGATAAACGGACCTTTTCCCACAGTCAGAAATTCTGTTATTCAACTACTCTTATTCTTTTCTTTAGGACAGTGAAAAAAAAGGCTTTATGAATAGACTTTATGCCATCCAGGAGGTGTGTGTCAGTGTCCAGAATATCCTTGATGAAGTGGCTTCCTTTGGAGAAAGAATCAAGAAGTAAGTGCTGACACAGGTGCTGGATTGCTCTCCTGTGTTGTTCATTTTTTTTTTCCAAGCTGGAGTAAAATGTACTAGACCTTAATTCATTTTGGTTTTGTTTGCGACTCCAGTTTTTTATTATCTGTTCTTGAAACTCAACTATGTTTACTTTGCTTTGTGGAGGTTCTCAGTTAGTGAAAATCCTGACACATTAACTTTGGAATTTAGAAATATGTTAATTGGGAAAAAAGAAAACCAAAACAACCCAGAACAAAGGCTTTGAAGTAAAACAGAAAGAGAATCTTGTTGTGAGGCTTAACAGCAGATATTTAAAAGTACCATAGAATGGTTTGGATAGGAAAGGACTTCAAAGCCCACCCAGTTCCATCCCCTGGATCACCTCCCACTGGATCAGAGGCTCAAAGCCCCATCCAATCTGGCCTTGAACACCTCCAGGGATGGAGCAAGTACCACCTCTCTGGGCAACCTGGGCCAGAGCCTCACCATCCTCACAGGGAAACATTTCTCTCTAAGATCTCATCTCAGTTTTCCCTCATTCAGCTGAAAACCATTCCCCCTCATCCTGTCCCTGCACTCCATGATCAAGAGCCGCTCCTCAGCATTCCTGGAGCCCCTTTCAGTACTGGAAGTAATAATGAAAAATGAATCACTGATATAGAAAATAAACAGAGCTGAGGAGGGCTTTCAGATTTTAAGGCTGCACATACGTTCAGTTGCTGGAAGTGTTGCAAAACATTTCTTTCTAGAGTATTTGTAATTTGTAACACTTAACATAAGATGCATAAGAATTTCTAAGAGATTTAGTCCTGAAGCAAGAGAGGTTCTGAGGTTTCCTGCAGGGCATTTGGTGTATTTTTTTATTCAGTCATTGAACAGCAATGTCAGGTTTATTAACTGAGATCAGACAGGTTCCAGAAAGGTGACTTCCAGCCATCAGCTGTGAAGCACAGACAGATTGACTGGACTTTCTGCCCCTGAAAACCAAGAACATCTCATTCTTGCTAGATGAGAACTTGGGAGCAGTGCCTCCACAATTGCCTTTCTACTGTGGGCAGAGGTGACAGGCAGAGAGATGACTCAGGAGCCACACCAAATTCAGAAACCTTCTCAAGAGGCTTTGCTGCAGAGTGGCACATCTTACAGGAGAGCTGAAGGCAGGGGTTCCCTTGTTCTGGGTGTGACACAGCAGCATCAGGCACGAGCCTTGTCCACTGCTTGTGCACAGATGTTCTGTTCGTATGAGACCATGTGCACAGAGTGTGATCCCAATGGAAGTACTGTTTTCTGGAAGTTATTTTTAGGGAATGGGTGTACTGGGTGGCTGTCAGCCTGCAGGAAACACAAGAGTGGTCTCTCATGTTGCTCTGCCTTTTATTTTTTCCCAAATCTATGGGCAATGGCAAGCATATTAGGATCAGAATGAAGAGGAGGTTGCCATTTAGATGTTTAAGAGCTAAGCCCGTGATAGGAAAGCCTAAGAAACATTCCTATGGGACACTTCCAAGCAGGCCATGCTCACAGCAGCAGAGGCAGACACAGGAACACTACATTGCATGAGTTTTCCAGACAAGCGAAATGAGCTTCCTTGAAAGAAGTCTTTTATCAAAAGGCTGTTCGTGGAAGCTGTCTTGATGATTAAGTTTCTCTAATTGTTCATTTTGGAAGTGGGGTTTGTTCTGTTCCATAGCAGATGAGAGCAACAGAATTTTCTAAACTGAGTGAGACCGAATCTTCCTATAAATCTTTATAATTTGTTTCTAAAACTGCAATGGGAAACCTGTACTGAATGCTGTGCTAAGACAGCACATAATGAGGTTTGCTAAGTGAGGAGCCAGTGTTCCCACACATGGCGTGTCTGTGATCCATTGCACAAAGCCGAGCCACAGGAACACAAGCAGACCCTCAACCTTCTGTTCATCCCAAATGCAGGCAGAGAGGGGGGAAAGAGCAGGTGTCCCCTGAGAAGAAAGGGAGTGATCCTACACCAAGTGACACTAACATAATGCTCACTCTGGAGGCATGTCAAAATTGCCAGGGAGGAAAGAAGACAAATAAACACAGGAAGCCAGAGCTCATTATGAAAAATATGACTAGCAATTCAGATAATTGCAATTATTCAGCCAGAGAAGCCAAAATAATGTGAACGCACTGATTGGGCACATAGCTACTGATCATACTGTAAAGAGTATCATCAGACTATTTAAAGCCAAAGCCACATTTTCCTTCTGGATAAATATCCTACAATACCTTTGACATGGTGATGCCTTCATGGAAAAATCCTGTTGAGCCACGCTCCTGTAAAACAGCGTTCCTATGGGGCATACAAATGAATTGGCTGTCTAGTCTTTCTTTCTTTGACCATAGAGGCTGGAGAGCCATAGCATGACTGTGCTTTCACTTTCTCTCTGTCCATACCTTACCCTCTGCAAAATGAGGTGACCAGCAGCTTTTTATCACTTTGTAGATTTTAGCACTCAAAAAGATGTTTTGATCCAGGGCTTTTTTGGAAAGCTGATGCCCTGAAACTGCGATGGGATCCCAGATGTTCTCTTCCTTTGTCTACATCTATATATTATCTGTCTATTTCTGTTTCATTACCTCCCTACTGTAAGGACATTGCAAGCAATTAAAGGCTGAGCAGGGAACTTCCTTCTGCTTGACATGCATTCACACACCCCAGCCAGGATCCAAAAAAATAGAATATCTCTATCTCTATCTCTATCTCTATCTCTATCTCTATCTCTATCTCTATCTCTATCTCTATCTCTATCTCTATCTCTATCTATCTATCTCTATCTCTATCTCTCTCTATCTCTATCTCTATATCTATATCTATCTTATATTATAAAGACATAATCTTCATTTGAACTGATTTTACCTGGAATGAAAACATTTCTCTTTGCTTTTCCTGCAATGTACTTTACCTTATGCCACTCCTTCTCTTTCCATCCTTTGTCTCCTTTATTTTTGAGTATCAAAAGTGTTTTCTACTTCCTTCTTTCACCCAGTGCTGTTGCATGATCCCTATCTTCAGGACCAACTATTCTGACCCCTTTTTTTCCCTATCCCTTTCCTTCTTTGGTGCATGGATCGATTTCCAGCTCTGCACGCCTACACTCTTGCCTTTTCTGGAATGTGGTGGCCAATGCAGTAGGGATCCTGGCCAAGGGGTGCAAGTGCATGTCAAGTGGAAGGAAAGGCCCCTGGTCAGCCTTTAACTGCTTGTGCTGTCCTTACAGCAGGGAGGAGATAAAACAGAAAGCCTTAGCATTACTCCTGTAACTCTTACATCCTACATATGCACCAGTGTTCAGGCAAATATGGGTTGCCCTTGTTGAGCACTTCTGGGGAGACAGGAACTGTGTGCGTTTTGCCTGATACTGAAATTGAATTTTTCAAAAAAACTCAGTTTCTGGAAAGCAGAGCAGTGCTTTCTCTGGAAGACGTGCACAGCTGGACTGGGAGAGGTGCCATTCAGTGACTGAGTATGTAAAGCCAGCACCATTTTTGTTTCCAAAGGGAGTGGGTCCAAGACCAAATTCACTCTGATTACCAACATCTATGGCTTTGTTTGTAGTTCCAGTTCTCATTGATGGAAACTGGCATTTTCCCCCCTGTCCTGCCCACTTACTGGCTCTCTTGGGTAAGAAAATTTCTGACCTATGTTAATTTTTCTTTCAGTACCTTCAACTGGACTGTCCCATTCCTGAGCTGGCTCGCAATCGTTGCCCTCTCCGTGTTCACCATCATCCTGTATTTCATTCCTCTGAGATACATTGTCCTTGTCTGGGGTAAGTAGAGCCTTTTTTAACTGTCGGCTCCACTTAGAAAAAAAGTGTTTTTTAAGGGATGGCTTACATTGTCAGTACTTTTCTGTATTTATGGTCATGAAGCTGCCCCATGATGGAAACAGTCAGGTTAGTTAAAAATCGCAACTGCATAAAGATTTAGGCCTACCTGCAAATAGCATTTTTCTTGGCTGGCATTGTAGACTTCATCATACTATAAACATGTAGCCATGAAGATTCTTCATATATCAAAGTGTAGCTTTGTCTAGATATTACTCTGATTTATTTTCACCACTTATACACAAACAGAGGCGTTTCAATCTATGTAGTGCATTTAGGACAATATGCCTTTTTTACTGCTGTACTTTATCTTGTGAAAGTGTATATAAACATAGAAACAAGAAACCTGCTTAAAGGGTCACCTTTAGTCCGACTGAAAGCTATATGTGGCATTTGGCTGGTTGATAATGAACAGAAACTGCAGGGGGGACAGGGGAGTGGGATTGTGATTGATCCAAGCTCTCACTACTTGTCCTTATATTTATTCTTTATACTGATTTTAAACAGCTACCGTTACCAAGTCTGTTGTAAATAATGTTCCATGTTTTCATTTCTACATTTTTTACACATCTTACACCACCAGCAGCTGTACTCTTATTCAGTAGTGAAGAGCACAGTCTAGATTATATCTGTGGATAGGTTTTCTTACCAAAGAAAAGAACAATAACTATGCTTTTGTAAAAAATTCTAGCTTCAACAGACTGTGTAAAACAATTGAACTGATTTCAGAGATAATAGTTGTTATGTATAGAATCATAGAATCATTAGGTTAGAAAAGAACTTAGAGGTCAACTCCAGCCATAAGTACCAGTCGATATTAGTAATGTTCATACAGTCTTCACAATTTAATGTAGCAGAATATACGAAATGGAGAACAACCAATAAAGAGGATTGGAACAAACAAATTTTATGGAGAAAGACCAATGAAATGGAGAAGAACCAGTAACATTTTATGTACTAAACAGAACATAAACATTTTATGTAACTAAACAAAGCAAAAGTGTTGTCTCATAATTTCCCCACATAACTGATATCACTTGGATAAAACCCAAACTCTTTGTTTGTTCCCAGAATTTCTTTCTTCCTAGCTCAGAGATCATTGTAGGCTTTTTACTACTGAATTTTGAAGTACTTGGACTGTGTCTTTTTTCTGCCATTTTTTGGACAGGTCTGGCACCTTGTCCACATGCTTTCATACCCCCCTCTTGGTTTCATGCAAGAAATGGAGATTATAACACCCCTCCAAGACCTACAAATCTATAGTCAGCAGTGTTGTTTGAAAAGTTCCTGGCACATACACCTGCAATGCCTCAGGAGGGGTCACGCTTCCCCAGAAACGTCTCTGTTTCAGGTACAACAGAGCCTCAACTCCCAAATGGAAGTCCACGCCTCCCCAGCCATGGATGGATAATATAAGCACAAATTATCATAAATGCACCTTGCATCCTTTCCCTCCATCTATTCCCTCCATGACCACAAGTTGTACGGTCTACCTAGGTAGACTTTCAATCACCTTTACTCACTAGAGGTTTAAGCTCCAAGTTTTGTTTCTGTGTTTTAGTTTAGGTGGTTTCTTGTTCAGCAGGTATGTGTGGAACCCTTCTTTAGGGAACTCTTTCTCTTTCCTTGTGCCAGGAGGCCAGACAGGTAGAGCTTAGCTGCAGCTTCTGCAGTCCATACCTCCTAGGAGTGGAAAGCATTCACACAGAGCCATGTCTCACCATGCATAGTTTGAGCAGGTATTCCTTCAAAAATGCAATATTCCAAATACATGCTTGTTTTCTCACTTATCAAGTGTTTCTATCCTCCCCTCATTTTGCCCTCCTGCACTTGGAAGCTAAAGACTCTTCTGTCTGACTTCTGTCCATAGGAAAGTTTCACAGAATCACTGAATAGATTGGGTTGGAAGGGACCTCTACAGGTGAGCCATTCCAACCCCCATGCTGAAGCAGGAATATCTTTAATCAGATCAAGTTTCTCAAAGCCTCATCCAACCTGGTCTTGAATTTTTCCAGGGATGGGGCCTTCACTGCATCCCTGAGCAACCTCTTCTGATGTTTCAACCACCTTTGTTGTAAAAAAAATTTCTTCATAATATCCAGTGTAATTATCCCCTCCCTTAGTTTGAAAATATTAACCATTGTCCTGCCACCACAAACCTTGCTAAAAAGTCTCTCCCCAAAGTTTCAGACCAGTTTCAGGTGGTCTGTAGCAGCATCTGTCCATTCTGTTCTTTGGGAAGACAGGATTTTATTTAATGAACCTTTATCTGTGTTAAGGCTTCTCTTTCGTATAGCTGTGCAGGAACCACCTCTATATTCCAATCTTGTTTGCCAGAGTGCAGAGTCCTGGTAACAGCTACAGCTGTTAGGTAGAAAAGAGAGTGAAGAAAATAATTCTAATCTAAAAATTGTCAAGGTTTTTGAAATGACCTGATCCTTTTTTGTTGTATATTGCCTCTCATGTAGTGTCTCGCCTCACCTGTTCAGCTCTTTTCTTTTCTAGAGCTTTGACAGTGTCTTGCTCATGCATTTACTTTCATGGGGCCACTGGTTCTTTTCTTTGCAGGAGGTGATAAGGTAAGACCATATCAGCTCCAGAATCCACTCATGGGTGGTCCAGTGGCCATATGCAATGAACAGTGGGGTAGACCTTGAATTTCTCAGCCACTTGCTGATGCAAAGTAATTTTGAATCTCAGATATTCTTTCTTAATGCTCAGTGCTAGATCACCAGGTAAAGGGATTGCAACATCTCCTATCTACACTGCAGAACTGAGAATTTATGCAGTGGGAGGCCATGGGCATTATCTCTGCAGCTTGCACACTCCATACTGAAGCTTTATGTCCTTGTTGAAGATTACTGAAAGGCTTGGACACCAAAGACTTTGTGGAAGACAAACTGTACTATCTTATCTCTGATATAGCCTGGATAAAATACACAGAACAGCACATTTTTAATGTTGTCCTGGCTTTCTACAGCTCTCATGAGAGTCTGTGCTGTTTGTAATGTTCCTGCTCGTGTTTTAGAGCTGTGTTCCCAGACCCCATGAGTGAGGTTCCTGTGTGTAAAGTTTATGAATCTGACCCAGTATATAATAAGAAAAAGCCTGCTTTCTGCTTTTGGGGAGGATTTTCTTGTTTTTTTTCTGAATGTTGATTGTCAATAGGCATTCTAAGACCATGATATCTAAGGGAGACATTGCATCCCTTCTCTGCCCTGCCGTCAGCTCATCAATATCTGTTATTCCCAGATAGAAACACATGTAAACTCATCCTAAAGCCTTCATCTGATGCAGGCTTCCCTTCTTCCCATATGCTTCACCATCCTAAGCATTAGGAAGATATTCCTGATGTCTAACCTGAATCTTCTCTCCTGTAGTTAATCCTATTACTGTTTATCCTCTCTGCTACAGAGATGCAGTATACTTTATTCCTCTCCTTTTTGTGACCTCTACATAATAACCACAGTTTCTGCTACATTCATAAAGAAGGTATTGGAGAAATTCGAAAGTGTTCCTAGAACTTTTGTATTTTGAGGCCAAGGGAACCCCCACAGCAGATTCTGATTTTCAGAGCCTAAGTATACAGTTCGTCCATTCATTCATTAATTCATTGTTAATGTCAGACTTTGAAATTAATGCTAAAATTTTTTTATAAGTTTAAGAAAAAAAGAACATTTATTAAAAAAAGAAGAACCCCTCCAAAAAAAATGGTCATAAATTTTGAACTTTCACTTTTGCAGGCATCAATAAATTTACAAAGAAGCTTCGAAGTCCATATGCAATTGATAACAATGAGCTGCTTGACTTTCTGTCTAGAGTTCCATCAGATGTGCAAGTGGTATGTATTTTTTTAAAATCTCTTTCAGTAGCTAATTTGATACATGGCATCATGACTTTCTATTTTTTTCTGAACAAATTTCGAAGCCATTACTTTTATTAAATATTATATTCTATGGGGCTAAGAAGTTTGAAACTCAAGCTGGGTATAGTCTGTGAACCTTTAGGAAGCTGCTAGTCTGTTTGCAGTGAGGAATTATCTCCTACCTTGGTTGTGTCTTTGTGGATCTGTGGGAGCAATCACTGAAAAGAGAAGTATTTGGGAGATGCTTGGGGGCACTGGAGTTTGTGCTAAGCAGCCTCCAGCACCATACAGTCTTGGTGGGGTAAGGCACTGTGTAGGAGGCGCTCGGAGATGAGGCTTTCAGGACACAAAGAGAGGGCATAAGAAGGTCCATTTCTGAGTGGAACTGCACCGACACAAAGCCAGTGACAGGCAGCTTTGCCCAGCGTCTCATGGCAGCACTCTGAGAGCGCTTCAACCTTACCTTTCCCGGGGTGGAAGTTTTTGCTTTGGTCACAGTTCAGCTGTGCCCACAAACTCCTGTAGAAATCAGCAGACTATGGTTTGCAAGATTTTGTGATGCAGGATACAGTCTCTGGAGAAGTGCAAGCACTAAGACAGAGTCAGGCACATAAATCACCTCCAGTATTGCAAACGTTATACACTTTCCATATTTCTGGGTAATGGTTTTGGTTTGCAGCTGATATAATTAGGAGGTGTGGGTGCATGTACACTATCTGGGTCCAATCCCCTCTGTGTTTGGCCTTTAAAAATGTCAAGGCTTAACCCCAGTCTGGCCTAAACTGGCAGCTAAGTAAGAGCAGTGTTGGCGGTCCCAATTCCCTTCCCATTCCCAGGGAAATGAGAGAAAAAGACTTATGGGTTGGAAACTTAAACTAAAACAGTTTTAATGAAACAATAATAATAATAAGGAAAATATTATTAATAAGAAAATAATAATAGATACCTAACTATACAAATTTCCCACCTCTCCCTGCCCCAGTGGCTACATCACCACAGACGCTGCAAAACGGACACAGAAAAAGGTTTCAGACTGAACTCAGAGGCAGGAGGGAACTGAACTCAGGAACTGGATTCAGGAGTGCACAGTTTCAGGATCAGAGGCAAACAGACAGATGAGGTCCTCACTGGATGTCATCCGTTGAACGAGGGAGTGGGACTCTCCTGATCCCTCAGATTTATCCTGAGTATGGTGTGTATAGGGTGGAATTCCCTGCAGGTCAGGTTGGGGTCACCTCTCCTGTCTGACCCTCTCTGCAGGTGCTACTGTTTTCCTTCTCGTTCCCTTATGGATCCACCAGCTCCAGGATGGTCTTTTTTTTTTCATAGGAATAAGTATAAGCAATGACATTTCTGCATCCCATTGCCCTGTGTTATCACTTCTAGAGAAAAACACTGGGAAAAACTTGCAATTCACTTTCAGAAAATGAAGTTACTCAGATAAGACTGAGCTGAAGTTAGAAAAATGATTCTATTTTATCTCAAACAAGAACAGAAAATAATCGTTTCAGAAGCATTGCAAAGAATATTTATCCAGTTCATTAAAAAGGATACTGTTTGTTCTCTGTTAGAGCTCACAGAGAAAACAAAAACGTAGCCTTCTTAAAGCTAATGTCAGCACACTGTTTGACTTCCTGGCAAGGATCCTCCTAATACTGTTTTTCCTTCTTTCCCTAGATCTCTCATTCTGTTGTTGTTGAATCACAGCTGTAGATCCCATGCAGTCTGCAGTGGGATAGTTTTCTTTTTGCCCTGGGAAGAAAGCTAGAAACCCTTCTTTTTCCAGCAATTCCACCTGACCCATTTCTTTCTGAATGTTGTGTTTAAACAGGTGCAATACCATGAACTGAAACAAGATCCCAGTCACAGCCCGAGCAAGAGGAAGAAAAACAACCCTGGCTAGCCCACTCCACATGTTGGGGAGACTAGCATCTGGGAGAAGATAAAAGAAGAAGCCTACAGCCTAAGCAGAGTTTCCTTTCTCTAAGCTTTTTATTTATTTTGCCTTTTTATCTAACAGGGAGGGTTTGTAAATATTGTAAAAAGGCAATTCTCACTGACTGCATACTTCGCACTGTAAAGAGACATTTGATGAAGGTTTCAAGTAGGGCTTTTGCTCTTTGAAAGCCTTGTTAGAAACAGGAATCAATCGCAAATGACAAATATGCACTGCTACTAGATGGTCAAAGATACCTGAGATAAGCAAATTATACCGACTAAATCTACAAAAGGTGTAAATTTAAATCTGACTCAAAAATTCAGTCAGATTTTATTTGCGAGCATTAATATTTTTATCCAGTAAGTGACCATTGCAATTTTCTATGTTTTATACATTTCAAGAGAAATACAATGTAGGGGAGCCTACTGCACTTAAGTTTTAGCTGATTTTTTTGAACTCCAGACCCTGGTATTCACTCCTGGTACAATGTTTTCCTGTGCAGTAGGGCTGCTCACAAGATAATGAGAACCACCAAGTGCAAATCTCTTTCTGGAGCTCCCAAAAGAAGTTCCTGCTGTTTTTATCATTCCATTATAAGACCTAAAAATCTCTGTCTCTCTCAAAATACTGCCAGGTTTGTAACTGATTGCCTATCTGATTTTTCTATATGTACCGGTAATCTTCATTTGTACTACATAGTTTAGTGAATGAAGTTCATAGTTCTGCTGTAATGGAAATACTATCAAACTAACTCCATATTGCTTTGGGTGTCATGCTATGAACACCTTTTGTGCACATAACTATTTTAATATGGAAATCTTGTAGAAAATGTTTTTTGCTTTCAAATCACAAGATCGTATTAATGCGCTTTATGATATAACACATTACGTGTTACCAATGTGAATTATAGTGTAGAGGAAAAAAATGCAGTTGTGGTAAAACTGATATACTGGGTTTATTTCCTTACCTAATAATGTAATCAGTTCTGATACGATTGTGCCCTACTGCATGGAAACAGCATTACTTTATAAATTACATGGAGCATAGACAAGAAACTTTTACATTTCAAATGTCTTAGTGGCCACCGCATAATGAGTACTTGGGGATATATTCTGATAGCTGCATGTAGACTTCCATGCTCAGCTCCCTGCGTAGTAAGCAGAGACTTCATTCCTAAGGGACTACCTGTGCACAGCTCTTCGTTGTAGCTCCCGGTGACATTAAAGGGGATTTTTGCCCAAGGGAGAATGGCAGGACCACATCCTCAAGGCTAGCTGTTCCTGTGATACTCTCTGGGTTATCTCTTGTTGGTTGCAAAAGTTATATTGCACTACTCTGACAATACTTTTTGAAAAGACTATTTAGAAATACTTCGCAAGCAAATGCATATATATTTGTCTAAAGAATTCTATGTTAGCTGCATTGCTCATGAAAGGTCATCCCGGATTTGTTTGTTTTACAGGTACGTTGATAGCCAGGTTCTGATGTGACAGTTCTTTTGATCTTTCTGTTTGTATATTTGGAAGAATGCTGATTGAATTACTTTTCTGTAGAAAGTCTTAGACCCAAATATGCTCTTGTTACATCATGACTTGAAAAGAATTTATTGGCTAACCTTGTGTAACCACTTTTTTGCTGTATGCTGCCAGAAAAGCAACATACTGTTGATGAAGTCAGAGTCACTGATAAGCCTATTTTGTTAAAAAAAAGCCAAACTTTTGACTTGACAATGCGCAAATGTTTGTTGCCAGTTGTCAGTTTTGCAGAGCTCTTGAATATGCTGCAAGCCTTGTACCTTCTCAGTGTTGCCCATCGGTCTTCGTGTGATTCCTTGTTGTCTTTTTTTTTCTGTATTATTTCAAATGTCTACTTTGGTGGTTAATGTCCCAGTTAGTTACACACATTTACCACATTAAACACAGTTTTAAGCATCTCTCTACTAGGTCTTAGAAAGCCTCTTTCTTTGAAGTCCAATGTTATTATTTTCCTATGAGTCATTTGAAGGCCAAGTGAACAAAACCCATATTTCTGTGTGCAGGATTGGAATATCTGAAGCCCCAAAACATGTAAGGGGAAGGGATAGGGAGAGAAAAACATGCTTGTTGAAAATTTGCAAACTACGTTAATGCCTTAGTCATTTAGAGTTGATGTCACTGAAAATACAACACGCAGAGGCAAGAATAACAATGCATGTTGATTAAATGTGATTCTCTTGCCACAACAGGACAGGTTTAAATCAAATTTTAAAATAATTTGTCAGCGGACCCATTTTCACTATCTGCAGTTTGCCTACTCTGCTTTGTGTGGGTGGTCTCTGCAGAGAGTCAGCCCTGCCTTATGCTGTAAATATTTGAATGCATCACCCATTTCTAGATGGGTTATGAAGTCAATTTCCAACCTGTTAGGTTTGCCTAGTACTATTCCAAACCAACTTGTCTGTTCATAAATAATCACAAAACAATAACGTATCTCATAGTCATGAAACTCTTTCTGCTCATGGAAAATAAAATTTAACAACTTCATTTGGGTCCAGTGACAATGAGTAAATTAATTTCAGTCCACACTTAAAGTGGGCATCAGGGTGCTCAGGATCCATCAAGGCTGATTGTCTAAGAGGTTCTAGTTACATTTCTGCTGATAACTCACAGTACAGAGCTTGCTTATCCTGTTTTTATAGATGTTACTACTTGAGGTGAGGAACAACTAAGTGTTTTCAACATAGCCTTGAGCTTTAACTCAAATTGCTACTGTATTTAAACTTAGATTTTTAAATCCAAGCAGGAAAAAACCCAAGATTTTTCTACTGCAATTAAAACAACAGTGGGATAATAAGAAAGTAATTAAGCCTGCTGCATACAGAATATGTGCTAATGTGGATCATAAGAGGATCTACCAACACGAGGAAGAGCTGTTGGGCCTACCAGCAAATGTACCACATGATCATAGAATCACAAAATGGTTTGAGTTGGAAGAGACTTTAAAGCCCACTCAGTTCCACCCCGCAGCCATAGGCAGGGACACCTCGCACTGTATCCAGCTGCTGAAAGCCCCATCCAACCAGGCCTTGAACACCTCCAGGGATGGGGCAGCCACAGCTTCTCTGGGCAACCTGGGCCAGGGTTTCACCACCCGCACAGGAAAACGTTTCTTCTAAAGACCCCATCTCAGTTCCCCTCTTTCAGCTTAAAACCATTACTTTTGTCCTGTCCCTGCACTCCATGATCAAGAACCTCTCCACAGCTTTCCTGAAGCCCTTTTCAGTACTGGAAGCTGCTCTAACATCCCCGTGGAGCCTTCTCATCTCCAGGCTGAACAACCCACTCTCTCAGCCTGTCCTCTTATGGGAGATGCTCCAGCCCCCAGATCATCTTTGTGGCTCTCCCTACTGGACTCACTCCAACAGATCCATGCCCTTCCTGTGCTGAGGTCTCTAGAACTGGACACAGGGCTCCATAGGAGGTCTCATGAGAGCAGAGCAGAGCAGAGTTTCATTCTAGGACACCCAAAAGCACAAAATGAGGGAAAGAAAGGAAAAAATATTTGTCACATCAGCTCTACATCATGTACCCACCACACAAAATGTAATGAAGCCTTTGCAGTCTCTCCCCAGCAGGCAGAGATCCCTGCCTCATGTGAAAAGGGCGGCTTCCACCTGTGCCTCATTTCCTTGCTTGGCTATAGGAGTCTTGCTGACAACCAGACACAAACTTTTTTCCATTTCTGAGCCTGCTTCTCCTTTGGGGACAAAATTTTTCCTCCCAACTGGGCTAACTTCCAGATTGCTGTGCAGCTGCCTCTGTAGAGACAACTCATATCCCCACCCGCCACCAAAACCCATATCGCAAATTCTTAATTAACACCTCCTCCTCCAGCATTTTTCAAAAATATTACAAAGGTGAAAAACTAAAACTTTTTATATCAAGCAGGTTGCAATTATAGCTATTTTTCAGTGTGGAACACTGGATTTCCATTGCTTTCTGCCTAATTAAGGTACAGCATAAAAGGAATGTATCTTCTGACTCTCAAAGAGGAAACTCAGCTACTCCCAGATAAAATGCAATCTCTAGACATCGACCTAGAAAAATGTGAAGGCTTTCACAAAGCATCCCATTCCCTACTCTTTCTCTTACAGAAGTGGATGAAATGCAAGTGGTTGAAAGGGTCATGCAGTCAGTAATCAGTTAAGGGCGAAGCAGAAGGAAGGAGGGTGAGGAGAAGCCTGGAGAAGGGTATGGAGACCAGGAGAGAGACCTTCACAAGGGCTCACCTGGAGGTAGTGTTCTCCCTCTGCACATGGTGGGGAAAGAGAAGATCCTTCATACCAGGAGACTAATGTAGATATCCTAAACCACCTTCATTTCTCCATGCTGCTCAACAATGTTTCTCATAACCTAAGAATTTTAGATCTTAATTTAAAAAAAAATCCATAAGCTCTCATTTAGCAAAAAAAAAAATAAATCAATCTTAACTGTCCATTGTACAAGACATTGTATTTCTATATAATTTGCATTTTCTCTGTAAGAATTAATGCTCAAAAAAGTCAGATTCGATCATATTTTAAACAGGACAAATTCGCTAACAATTAATCTTGAGCATCCAATGTAAATTTCTGGAAATTTGAAATTGAGTGCTTTTACTAAACGGGCCCAAAGAAGTATAACTTTGTTTTTTCTCCCCATCAGCCTTAGTAGTGAATGAAATTTAAAGGTCAAAATCTTCTTTATGGCTCAGGTTGCACAGTATAGAAGCCTGAAACCCTTTGTAATGAATGATACTGTAATAAATATTTTCCCATTTTAATATAATCCAAAGAAACTCAAACCTGCTTTTCTTGCTTAGCCTTTGCTTAAATTTCAGCAGGTGACTAAAGTAAAGGCTAAAATGTTGATTGCTTGTATATATTTTGATTAAAGACTGCTGATTAATATTTTCTGCAATAATTTAATAAGTCAATATTGCCTAACCTAAGGACACATTACTAAAAGTTTCCTTTTTCTATAATTGCATAAGATCTTCTTTAGGCATGTCACAAAAAAAATCCGAAGCTTTTTAGATCCACAGCCAATGAAGAAAGATTCCCAGTCAAAAGTAGTAAAGAATGGTCAAACACTTTGAAGGACTATGCAAAACCATAGTGAAAAGTGTAGGCAGTGTTAAGCACTGCAGTCACACAGAAACAAACAGTTGCAACTCGTGATCTTCCCACCTTTTCTTAGTGCATGCCATTGCAATTGCCACAAGAACTAGAACTTTGAAAATAAAATGAAAAAAATCATAGAATCATGAAATGGTTTGGGTTGGAAGGTACCTCAAAGCCCATCCAGTTTCACCCCTTGCCATGGGCAGGGACACCTCCCACTCAAAGCCTCATCCAACCTGACCTTGAACACCTCCAGGGATGGGGCAACCACCACTGCTCTGGACAACCTGGGCCAGGGCTCCCCACCCTCACAGGAAAACATTTCTTCCTGAGATCTCATCTAAATCTCCCCTCTCTCAGCATAAAACCACACCCCTCCAATTCTATCCCTGTACTCCCTGATGCAAAAAAATAACTATCTTGTCACATCATGCCATTTCTAGATACTACTGGAGGAAAGGAGGAAAGTGGTTTGAATAACTTGTAGCATTGGTAGTTTAACACAGCTGGAACACTTTCCTGCAGAAGATCCTCTAATGACACTGACCCACTTAATCTGTACCACAGCAGCCACAGACTGCTCTGACCTGCTTTGACAACCTCACCTAAAGGTAACTGAGAAAGTGATCATCCTTTTCCCGAACTAGGTGCTGGGATATCTTTTTTCCACTGGCAATGTTATCATTTCATATTGAGTGGGTGGAGCATGTCTAGAGAAGGGCAATGGAGCTGGTGGATGGTCTGGAGGACAAGTGTCATGAGAAGCGGCTGAGGGAACGGAGACTGTTCAGTCTAGAGAAGAGGAGGCTGAGGGGAGAACTCATGACTTTCTCTGGATCCTTGATGAGATCGGAGTTGGTCTCTTCTCCCAAGTAACAAGTGACAGGACAAGAGGGAACAGCCTTCAGTTGCGTCAGAGGAGGTCTAATTGGATGTTGGGGAAAATTTCTTTACTGACAGAGTGACGAAGCCCTGTCAGAGGCTGTCCAGGGTAGTGGTGGAGCCACTACCCCTGGAAGGGTTCAAAAAGCATGTAGACATGGCATTTTGGGGCATGGTTTAGTAGGCACGGTGGTGTTGGGCTGCCAGTTGGATCTTAGAGGTCTTTTACAACCTTTATAATTCCATGATTTTATGACTCTACTATTCTATGATTCTATGACTGCCCCGCTAATTTACGGTGCAGTGCACTGACCACATCTCTCATTTGCACAAGTTTACATCTCAGAAACCCACCTGCTCAGTAGGTGTCTGTCCTTGAGTTACAACACAAAGAAAAATGTTTCTTTGCCTCCTGAACAGAAATGGTAACAAAAGCAAAAAATCTTTCCCTTCCCTGCATGGTTGCTAGCCCTGGGACATGTGACAAACTTGACAAGCAGACAAGCAGTCATAATCATAGAATCATAGAACCACAGAATCACTAGGTTGGAAAGGACCCACTGGATCATCAAGTCCAACCATTCCTAACAATCCCTAAACCATGCCCCTCAGCACTTCATCCACCCATCCCTTAAACACCTCCAGGGAAGGTGACTCAACCACCTTCCTGGGCAGCCTGTTCCAATGCCCAATGACCCTTTCCATGAAATTTTTTTTCCTGATGTCCAGCCTGAACCTCCCCTGGCGGAGCTTGAGGCCATTCCCCCTTGTCCTGTCCCCTGTCACTTGGGAGAAGAGGCCAGCTCCCTCCTCTCTACAACCTCCTTTCAGGCAGTTGTAGAGAGCAATAAGGTCTCCCCTCAGCCTCCTCTTTTCCAGGCTAAACAACCCCAGCTCTCTCAGCCGCTCCTCGTAAGCAAGGTCTGTTCTCCAGACCCTTCACCAGCTTCCTTGCTCTTCTCTGGACACACTCTGGAGTCTCAACATCCTTCTTGTGGTGAGGGGCCCAGAACTGAACACAGTATTCGAGGTGCGGTCTCACCAGTGCTGAGTACAGAGGGAGAATAACCTCCCTGGACCTGCTGGTGACCCCATTTCTGATACAAGCCAAGATGCCACGGGCCTTCTTGGCCACCTGGGCACACTGCTGGCTCATGTTCAGTCACTGTCAACCAACAACCCGAGGTCCTTCTCCTCCAGGCAGCTTTCTAGACAGACTTCTCCTAGTCTGTAGCACTGCACAGTGTTGTGGTGCCCCAAGTGCAGGACCCGGCATTTGGCCTTGTTAAACCTCATGCCATTGGTCTCAGCCCAGCGGTCCCGCCTATTTGGATCCCTTTGCAGAGCCTCCCTACCCTCCAGCAGATCCACGCTTCCACCCAGCTTAGTGTCATCTGCAAACTTGCTGAGGGTGCACTCAATGCCTTCATCCAGGTCATTGATAAAAGACATTGAACAGGGCTGGACCCTGTACTGAGCCCTGAGGAACCCCACTTGTAACCGGCCTCCAGCTGGAGTTAACTCCATTTACCACCACTCTCTGGGCCTGGACATCCTACCGTTTTTCAACCCAGGAGAGTATGTTCCTGTCCAGTCCAGGCATCTAATAGTATCAGGAGGAACTGTTGCTCATGGACATGAGTTAAGGGCTTGATCAGAATGAGTAGGTCTGGAGACAAAAGCAATTCCATCCCTCAGGTACATTTATATTCCTTAGGCTGAGGAAACACACGTATTGGGTAAGGGGGAGGAGAAATGGGGAAGGGATTAGATTGTTAAATAAAGCATTTACCTGTAAATTTGATAACTTACAAATATAATTTCAAATTTTGCAGAATTTTTTCTTTTATTGAAAAACTAGCATTTATTTAACAGGCAGAAGTTTGTCTATACTATATTTCTACAATTAAATGTCTCACTGACTTAGAAGAAAGGCTAGCCACAGCAGATTGCTGTGCCAATATACAGTTTGGGAAACCAGAGAATGGATTGAGAGCAGCCATGAAGAGAAAGACTTGGGGTCACTGGTGGATGAAAAGCTCAACATGAGCCAGCAATGAGTATGCATAGTCAAGAAAGCCAAACATTATCCTGGGTTATGCCCAAAGAATTGTGGCCAACAGGGAGAGGGAGGAGATTCTGCCCCTCTACTCTGCTCTCCTGAGACACTACCTGGACCCCTCAGTCCAGACCTGAAGTCATCTGCACAGGAAGGACATGGATCTGTTGGAGTGTGATTCCAGAGATGATTTGAGGGTTGGAGCATCTCCCATAAGAGGACAGGCTGAGAGATTTGAGGTTGTTCAGCCTGGTGAAAAGAAGGCTGTGGGGAGGCCTTAGACCAGCTTCCAGTACTGAACGGGGCTGCAGGATGGCTGGGGAGGGACTCTTGACGAGGGAGTGCAGGGACAGGATGAGAGGGAACAGTTTGAAACTGAGAGTGAGGAGATTGAGATGAGATCTTAGGGGTAAATGTTTTCCTGCGAGGTGGGTGAGACCCTAGTCCAGGCTGCCCAGAGAAGTGGTGGCTGTCCCATCCCTGAAGGTGTTCAAGGCCAAGCTGGATGGGGCTTGGAGCAACCTGATCCACTAATAGGTGTCCCTGCCCATGGCAGGGGGTGGAACTGGATAGGCTTTAAGATCCCTTTCCACTCAAACCATTTTACGTTTTTGTGGCTGCTCTTGGCACACCTAGCTTGGGCAGACTGTTTCCCAGTGGATACTTAACATAAAACTCAATAACTTGGATTTAGCAATCTTACAGAGTGCCTCTTCTCTCTGTGCTTAATTATGGACTGACAAAAAGCCTTTGGTTTTTCATAAATTGTAAAAGATTTCTGGAACATCTTCCTATATCAGAAAAACATCTGACTCAGCTAACAGAGGCAGGAGGCAGTAGCTGTGGGGGAAGTTTGCTAAGGCCCTAAACACTGTGAAAGTCGTTGTTTACCTGCAGCAGGTCAGTTTCAGCAAGGCTTCTGGAGGGCAAGTAAAGACATTCAGAGGTGTAATGATGACAACTGCAGCTCAGGTAACAGGAAGGTGACCCTGCTGCAGCACCATACTTTCAGTTTAGTGGTCAAAGCACTTGTCCAAGGCAGAAGAGAGACCTCAGTTTTACTTTTTGTTTAGTCGGGTGGACCCAAATCCATGCCGCATTTTTCCAAAAAGGATGATGCAGTAGATATAAAGGTATTTGGATGAGGGGAAGAGGCAGATGGGACTACCAATGGTGTAGGCCCATCATAGAAGGTCACCAAATCTCTCAGGCATGATTTGCCCTTAGTGAAGCTGTGTCGGCTGTTGTCAGTCATCTCATTTCCCATGCACCTCAGCAGAGTTTCCAGGAGAATTAGGGAGAAGTAGAAAATGTTGAATATTAAGACTGAAGTGGTAAAGTAAGTAATAAACCAAGAGGCTGAGTTTCATTATTATTTTAATACATATGTGTCCAAAATAGTTTATTTTTTCTTACTTAGCTTTGCCTTCCCTGAATCTTCAAGAGCACCACTGGTTACAGATGACGGTGAATATAGTTATGTGTCTAGTTGCATACCTTAGCCAAACATTCACTACTCTCAAACACAAGAGCAAAATGATGTAGGTGCACTAAGAGCTAAACAAGAACGAGACCTTCTTTACATGATTCACCTGAAAAACTATGACATTTAGCAAATGTATAAGAGCTCATTTAGGCATGGCAATGATTAGATTGTTTAGACTTCAGCTGTGTGCAAATGACAAGCCCCAACAGGTAAACCTCCCTGTGTCAGCCCTCGTAACAGTTCGTACAAGCTGACTACTCACTCTTCCACCGTTTTATTTTCATTTCTCCTATATTCAAGACTAATGACAATTTTCCAACATCAGTAAGACAGCTCTGCTAAAAGATTAATGAACCTTGCAATAAAAAGGACTCTAAAGATGATTCTTAATTTCTTAACCGGACTTTAGAGTATTTTTACGCCGTTCTTCTCCCTTTCTTTCCTCCCATCTTCAGCCAGCAACTTCTTTCAATTTGTGTGGGAACATTGACTCTCAATGTTGTTAAAAGCCAACAAAAATTCATTTATTTTAAAGGAAATCTGTATTACCACCAGCTTTAAGCAGATGGAAGCATTATTTTTCAGTATTTCTTATTATTTTTGAGTAATTCAGTTTTGGTCTCCAGACTCCTGGTTCACAGGTTCTTGTGTAGATAGTGTTAGTGAAGATGTGCAGCAATTCTGTTTCCTCTCTTCTGTACCAGATTACCCACCTGAAGTCCGCTAAATAGTCCTCAGCTCATCCTTTTTTTAAAAAAAAAGGTATTTTGCATTTACTAACTGTCTAAAATATGCTACGATAATAGTATCTATTTATATCCTGACTTACAACAACTTCTTAGACAAACTAGAATCTGTGAGTTTTTTCCAGAGAGATTACAAGTTTGGTTGATAAATTAGGTGCATTTTCACTGTCTTTATCTGAATTTGGGAGCAGAGACGAGTACTTTGCGAGGTGTTATTTGTAGAGTTCTTTTCCTGAAGAAGCATCATTTCGTATCCTGGTAAATATGATGATAAATTTATGAACTTGTAAGGCTCTTTATATATTACAGTTTGATGATTGTAATGATTTAACATACACTTAACAAATTAAAAAAGGATTTATCTGACAGATTTTAAAGAGCGTGCATCTGGGAATAACCACTGAGCACGAAATGTTTGTCATGGGGTTGGCACTCAGGCTGGTATATTTCACCAGCAAAGGCACAGTCCTTCATACTGATTTTGGCACGTGGTACAGGAGGTGATAAAATGACCACTTGTATAGATTGGCCTTCACGTGGTCAATAAACTGGACCCCTGTTAAAAAAAAATCTAAGAATCACGAAATGGTTTGTGTTGGAAGGGACCTCAAAGCCCATCCAGTTCCAACACCCTGCCTCAGGCAGGTACATCTCCCACTGGATCAGGGGCTCCAAGCCCCATCCAGCCAGGCCTTGAACACCTCCAGGGATGGGGCAGCCACCACTTCTCTGGGCAACTTGGGCCAACGCCTTGCCACTTGCATGGGAAAACATTTCTCCCCACGATCTTATCTCAATCTCCCCTCTTTCAGCTGAAAACTGTTCCCCATTGTCCTGTCCCTGCAATCCCTGATTGCCCTTCCCCAGCTTTGCTGGAGACCCTTTTAGTAGTAGAAGTAGCTCTGAGGTGTCCTTGGAGCCTCCTCTTCTCCAGGCTGAACAATCCCAGCCCTCTCAGCCTGGCCTCATAGCACATGTGCTCCAGCCCTTGGATCATCTTTGTGGCCTCCTCTGGACTTACTCTAAAAGATCCATGTCCTTCTTGTGCTGACAACTCCACAACTGAATGTAGGGCTCCAGGTGAGGTTTCACCAGAGCCAAGCAGATGTGGAGAATACAATTTCTTGCCTTGCTGGCCACACTGCTTTGGATGCAGCCCACGACACAGTTGATTTCTAGGCTGTGAGCACATGTTGTGGCACATCTTGAGCTTCTCATCCCCAGCACCTCAAGCCCTTTTTCTCAGGGCTTCTCTCGATCCTTGATTTCAGTACACGATGGGGGATGACGTGATTGAGAGCTGCCCTGCAGAGGACTTGGGGGTGCTGGTCAATGAGAAGCTTGACATGAGCTGGCAATGTGCACTCGCAGCCCAGAAGGCCAACTGTGTTCTAAGCTGCATCAAAAGAAGCGTGGCCAGCAGGTCAAGGGAAGTGATTCTGCCCTCTATTCTTCTCTTGTGAGACTTCATATGGAGTATTGTGTCCAGTTCTGGAATCTTCAGCATAAGAAGGATAAGGAACTGTTGGAACGGGTCCAGAGGAGGGCTACAAAGATGAAGGCTGGAGCACCTTCCCTATGAGGACAGGCTGAGAAAGTTGGGCTTGTTCAGCCTGGAGAAGAGAAGGCTCAGAGGAGATCTTATAGTGACCTTCCAGTACCTGAAGGGGGCCTGCAGGAAGGTTGGAGAGCTATTCATAAAGGCTTGTGGGGATAGAACAAGGGGGAATGGGTACAAACTGGAGATGGGCAGATTTAGACTAGACATTAGGAAGAATTTCTTCACCATGAGAGTGGTGAGTCACTGGAACAGGTTGCCAAGGGAAGTTGTGGATGCCTATCCCTGGAGGTGTTCAAGGCCAGGTTGGATGGGGCCTTCGGCAGCCTGATTTAGTCGGATGGCCCTACCTATGGCATGGGGGGGGGGGAACGAGATGACCTTTAATGTCCCTTTCAACTCTAACTATTCTATGATTCCATGTTCCCGGAGTGCTCTACCTCACACTGCATCTCTCCTGTCTGGGCAACATCTGGCACGTGTAGAAAAGTGACATTCTCCAACTGTATGTGGAGGTGGTAGGAATGAAAAACTTCTTAAAAGCCTGGGAAAAATATGATGGATTGAGGATGAAGATGTTCTTTCACGCTTGTGAAGTGTGTCGGCATGTGAAATGTGGGCATAGAGAGAGCAGGGCTGACTGGCTGAATTTGTTTGTTCTTTTAATGAAGCTGAGAAGTGGGAAATACCCTACCTACCAGGAGCGTTTTAAAAAGCAGACAGTTTAATCACTTAATAGAGCTCACTTTATTGCAATCATGATTTCACAGGAAAGTTTTGCTATTCCAAAAGAGAACAAGTACTCTCTAATAAATTAGATGAAGCACATAATTTTATGTTAAATACGACTGAGATATACTTAAAGATTTTTTAAGGATATGGAGTTTGCAAACTTCAGTATATATAAAACTGAGTACGTATAAAACTAAACCCTGTGAAGAGCATAACTGGGAAATAACAGGAATACGTTCAACACATGATCCTTACTTAAGCTGAGAGAATATTAGAGAGAACAAAACTATGTCATCGTATAATTAAAGACTGATGATGCACACAGACAATATTTAAGTTGGGCCTACATGTGGAATATTAAATTCGACATTTGCTAACTTTTGAATGCTTCTCTTGGCACTCAATAACATTCATTTAGTGCATGTTATTGACTTTTCTTTAGAGTGTCTTGGAGAGATGTATTTGAGATTACTTTAAACACCTAAGTATAACTTAAAAATGAGTGATGTGCTTTTTTTTCTGTCTAAATGACATTATAGAAAATAATACCTTGGATATATAAGCAGAATCACTTTATAAGACTAAAACAATGCTTTTCCTGCTTTCATTTCAGTCACTGATGTATTATATTAGAACCAGAATTCTTTTCCTGTGATTCTCTGAGTCCCAATTGTTTCAAATTCTCAGTTATCTATCAAACTCATAACTAAAGAAAATGTTAATATTGCCAATTTAAATTTATATTTTGCATTCTTTAGAAAGTTTGAACATAATATTTCTTTCAGCACATCCTGCAACAGGGAACAGAGACATTTATTAGTCCATCTCGTATGTGACAAAGGATTTTTGGTGTTGCTTTCTTACTACAGAATAATCAAAAGTGCACTAACAGAAACAAACCCAACATACACTGACCCTCTATTCTCTTAGAGCAGGCTGTTCTGCATGCATGTATAAAAATAATAAGCAGTCATTAATAAACACTGAACATTTGTAATGAAGGCCTGGTTCCAAGACCAACACAGTCTGAACATCTTCAGCGGATTAATTGCTATGAGATCATATATCTCAGCTGCAGAAAGGCTAAACGGAAGTTTTAATGTGCTGCAAGCCATCTGCATCAATATAACTTATTCTCTCTAGTCAAGCAACATCAATTTCAGAAGCAGCTATTATCCACACCCTTTCTTTTAAGGTTCTTTTTTTAATATTATAAATTGCTATTACTGAAGAATTGGAATTAGAAATGGTGCTAATTAGTACCTTCCTTTTGAAGGCTAAGACTTTAAATTACTCCTACTACTGAACCTGCTAAGGGAAAAAAAAAAGTCAGGTATCCTCATTCTAAAGCAGCACTTCCTTCTCTTCCCATGGAAAGGGAAGGGACAAACTACCCTTGGAGGTGTCTTTCTTCCCAGACCCTCATCTGAAATCAGTTTGGCACTGGATCTCTACAAAGATGCAAGGCAGAAAGAGTAGCTGTTTCCACATAAACACGGAAGAAGGGGTCTCCAAAATATGCAAGACCTTTATCCCCCAACCCCACGCAGCACAATTTATCTGCCTCACGAGCCTCAATACCTTTAAAGAACAGCACAGGATTTCCTCTTTTTCTTAATTAATTAAAGGACCATCTGATAGAATATGTAGCACACAATCCTAAATTAGGTTAGAGGATTAGTTTAGGGGATTTATCATGTGTAGTTTGCATGTATTCATAGAATGAAGAACAAAATTCCTATATTAAATGGGGTGTAATTTTTAAGGAGATCCATACTTAGTGTCAGAATCTGATGCCCAGTACAGACTTAAACTGCCTCGTCTAATCCTTTGTAAATTCCCCTGCCAACATAACTCGATTTATGCCACTGCTTCCACCGGCATCTTTAGTTGAGGGAATCCCAGGAGCGTTACCAGATCATTTTACACACTGCCAGTGTAATGGTTTTATCAAACCCCTGCATGCCAACACAAGTCAGAGTGGAGCCAAGGACACCAACAGTTATGCTGAGACTGGATCTGGCCCTTTGTGGCATCACTGGCCCATTTCTATCAAACTGACAAAGATATGGGAAATGCTAACACATGGATTCTGCAAATACCAATACAGAATCATGGGACGGTTTGGCTAGGGAGGGACCTCAAAGTCCATCCAGTTCCAACTCCCCTCCCTCTAAATTAGGGGTTGGAAGTTCCATTCAACCTGGCCTTGAACATCCCCATTTTGAATTTTACAAGACACAATTCATTTACACAACATAATTGTAATTTTCATAAGATGGGAATAAATAAGACATAAATGGATAGAAGGAATCTGCTTTCTGTGTATTTTTGTTTAATGACAGATACTTATAATATCAGTTTTATTAAACGAAATCAAAATATGTAGGGATAAGCCTTTATCATGGAAATACTGCCAAATGTTTCAACTTTGTCTAAATTTAGGGTCACTACCTCTGGAAACCATAGAGAACCTCTGGGAACTACGTCATAAGGTAGGTAATAAAAATTTTGAGGACAGGAAATACAACGTGCAAATGATGTAGCACCTTTCTGAGGCAGTCACAAGCATCTAGATCTGTCAGACAACTAGAAGGCATTCATATTGGACACATTTTCCCCCCAAAATGCACTGAATCAATTCATCTGACTTGCAGGTTCAGGTAAAGTATTAACTACTTGGGAGATAGTAACACGTAAGGGTTGTGCAGGATTGTGAAATAATTTGTATTTCATTGGTTGTCAGAGAAAAGTTAGGCCAATACCAAGGGTTAACAGTCAAAATTCAAGTAACGCAGCTCGTTCGGAAGCTGTAAAAAAGTTTTAACTAAAAAGCTGATATGCCCCTACCATAGTTTCCAGAGTTGCTAATAAAGCCTTCATCTGTTCTCCAGAGGAAAAAAACACGTTCGCAGATATTTCTTGAAGAAACTGTGGTAGCTTTTGAAAAGTTTCTAGCTCTCTAAAATAGGTATCTACTAACCAATCTGCAGAAAATGCATTTTTCATCTCACAGTTACCATGAGCCATTATGGGAAGTACATTTGAACAAGTTCCCTCTCTGAGAGTTAAAGTAAGGGGTGAAGACAGATTATAAACGGAACAAAAATTCAGCAGCATCTTATTAAATAAAATCATCCACAGTTCCCTCTGCTGACTGCAAGAATCCTGTTCTATGTGTTCATAGAAGGTTTCAATGCTCTCTTCTGGATGAACAATATGTAAAAGTTCTTCCTTTACCAGTACAGATTCAACATAATCCAGTGGCAATTTTCCTTTGCAGTCCCTCTGCTGTAGAAGGGTTGGTCCTGCAGGGAAAATTTAAACATTAATAATAGCAACACATGCAATGTGACAGTTGAACAAGGTTTTAGTCTGAATTTTTTGCCAGAAGCTAGCAGTCTGTTTAAATTCCTTTTTGTACTCAGTTATGTTGATGTAACCAACGAGTTATGCATTTGCAATACAATCTAGAACATTCAGAGAGAGCCTTCATAACAGCTCCTTCATGATATTGTCTTAATTATCTTCCCAGTTTTGCTAGGTTGAAAGCCAAGAATTATTATATAGGAATGGAAAAGAAATTCAAATGTCGCTTATCCTAAAACTTCAAGTAACTATTCAGGGAGTATGTAAAAATGAAATGTTACTACTGTTGTAAAATTCTGTCGAGTATTGTACAGATCAGAATAATTACCAACACTGCCTCCAAACTAAAGGCACATTACTAAGATGGCTTTTTTTTTACTTTTCTGGGTGGTGTTGCCAACTTTCTCCAATGCTATACACCAAGGTAAACTATTGAGAGATAGGAATATGAGTATCCTCCAACAAGGGAGTTTCCAAGTAAAGCAAGCAAATGGGATATGTTTTAGCAGTTCAAATTATAATATGTTCTTTTGGTATTTCCTGTTTATTAGTACAATGGAGCTATTGATATTTAAACAGTTTAGAGATGTCTTAATAACGCATCAGTGAGAAAAAATGAAGGCAGGAAACGTACTACAAGTAGTGTTTTTCAAAGATGAGCACATCAGGAATGTTGTTACATAAATCTGGGTTACTGTGCTAAAGTAATGATGTCATTTTAACTTGGATACATTTTCAGAAACATACTGTAATCACAAAAGGAAATTCATCACATTATGTATCCATACTAGAGGTTTTAACTTTGCTGTGTTTGAAGCTGTGTTGTTTTACTCCATTACTGTTGATGCAATATAATAAAGATGTAATATAAATAACTTTTGTAAGGTGAAGTGGCTTTTTTTTGAGAAAGAAAGTGAGAAATGGTTTTTTTCAGCACTGTGTTCTAAATTATCGAGATGGGTAAATCCATGCTGCATGGGTAACATAGCCTTGTCAGCTCTTTGACAGACCGAAACCCAACATGTGACAAAGGCAAAGATAAGGGCACATGCAGCCTTACGGTTGTTGCCAAAGAACCTTGATGAATACAAGTGCAAGTAGAGCTCTTCCCCTAGGACAACAGGACCATCCACTACCTATTCCTCACAGCAGCCGAGGAAAAATGCACATCTGTCAGCGCAATGCCATTTCCAATCGAGGAGCTGGGCTGATGACAATATTGGCTATTGCATCACTTAGAGCGATTGAACCCAGGCCAGGTATTGGCTTGGCATGTCAGATACGTGGTTTAAGGGGATACATAAAACATCTGGGAGCCACAGGACTGAGGCTCAGCAAACACAGAGGTAGAATTGCAGAGGACTGTATCGATCACAAGCTGGTGCTTGCGCAACAGACACAGAAATCGCCTTTAGGGGGCAGGAGAAGACTGTAAATACAGACAGTCTTATGCCAAGAATGAAATAAAATGTTGCTTCTCTCCCTTAATTAAGTAACAGGCCATCTAAATACAGTGCATTCCTCTGCCTCACGGCTATATGCAATGATTTTTATTGAGAAAATATGGACTCAGCATATAATGCACAGAGATTAAACTGACACAGAAGGTCAATGGTACGGATATTGCAAACACTCATTTCAGCAAATGAATTAAAAGAAGGAAGAGTTGATATCCAATCATTCTTTGCAGTTGTTTTTTAGAGAAACATGCCAAGTTAATTACATTGACACTTTATATTTCAAGACAAGATACAAGTTCCCTGTCACTGAAAAAAAATGTTGTTCAAAACATTTATCATGTGTCTGCCTAAGGGGCAATGTATTTTTTTTTTTTTTTAGAAACTAAGGCATCCCTCCCACTATTATCCCTAAACAGCAGTTATCACAATTACAATATAGGTTCCTTTCTTAAACTAATTACCAAGCTAATTGTGTTCTTCAAAGATCATCGCATTAATTTTCATAAACACTGAACAAATTTCTGTTGAAATACATAATTGTATAGAGATTTACTGATCTATTTTTGCTGGTAAAAATAGATCAAAACAAAATAAAATTCTCAGCTTTTGCTTGGTGACTAGGTAATCTTTATCTTGATTAATGAGTTTGGAGAATATAGTTACAATGCATATGGTGTAAAATGCAGAATAAAAACATTACCATATTGGAAAAAAATGTGAAAATCCTGGTTAATTTCATATTCAGCTGATCAAGATAAGTGTGAAAACAGTATTATTTTTATTGTGACCAAAACAGCTTGGCTTAAAAATATTTTAAAATAAATATTTCATAATAACATTGTATCTTAAGCAACAATTAAGAAAAACATCACAAACTTCACATGGACTCAGAGCACTGGATAATCTCCCTAAGCCAGTTTAGCATAAATGCACTCACCCCCGTGCTGAAGTAGCAGCTTGCCAATTTCTACATGTCCATTTGACAGTGCATCATGCAAAGGAGTCACCCCGTCCACTTGACTGAGCAGGTCTACCTCTGGACAGCGCTGCAAAATTTCATGGACACACACTGTGCTGCCATGGTTACAGGCTTCATGCAAAGGCGTCCAGCCAGCATAGTCTGAATTATAAATCAAGGGAAGTTTTAAAACAGCAGAAGTAGTACTAAAATGTTAATAATGTAATTCATTAGACAAGAAAACATTCTACTTTTTAGCATTGATCATGACTACAGTGGCAGCTTGTGTTTTCAAAACAAGAAATTCTATTGAAAAACATCTGAAAAAAAATAAATAGCATTTTTAAAAATTGATAGAAAACACTACGTTAAAACACACTTTAGTTATAAATTAACCTTTCCTTAATGTTTGGTACGAAGTCCTCATTTTGTACTGTTCAAAATAATGAAGACAGTTTTAATGGTATAAACCCAAACTTTATTAATGAACAGGTATTAATACTGTTCTTTATCCTCCTTAAGTTCTGTAGAGAAAATGAATAACTTACCTTTAACATTAATGTCTGTTCCAGGGTAAGAGAGAAGCTGAATCAATCTCTCCACTTTGTTACTTATGCAAGCTTTATGCAGGGCTGTCTCTCCTACCATAAAAAATTAATAGATTACACTAGACTAGGCAAGATAGCAACTAAAGAAAATAATCAAAGTGCCTGGAACTAGGAGACCTGGCTATAAGCCAGAAAATTCAATAATGAGTAAGATTTTCCTTTATCCTGTTTAACCATCTTTTAAGAAAATTAAAAAAACCCAAACCCTAAGAGCTTCTGTTCCACCCGAGATCCAGCAATGAAATTGTATTGCAAACAGTTTAACACAGGAATTATCTCCCCACAGTTCAAGGTTTAAAGCTTCAATCGCACCATAAAAGCACCAAGTGATCACAGAACACCAAAAAATACTGGGTCTTGAAGCAATAAAACTTTAGAGTGCAGTCGCCCTCCCTTAAATTTATTCATGAACCTACGTTAAAATGTATGGTTCTTTTTACACAGCATTTATAGCTTAATTCAAATGAATGTTTCTGGCTAAGCACGAGTGCCTCTACACACTCAAGTATAATTCAGAACTTCAAATCCATTAACAGATGGTTTGCCGTTCCTCAATAGGCTGTCTGACTTGGCTACAGCAGCAAGGGAGGGGGGATGAGAGGGAAATACACGAAATGGTCCTGGCAGTAATAATAACAATAATAATAATAACAACAACAACAATAGCAACAACAACAAAAAGAATATCCTCTGGAAAAACAGCCCAATCCTTAGTGACATTTAAAGCTGAAGTAAGTGTGAAAAATACAAACAGCAAGCAACAGAACTGCCACTTGTATGTAAAGATACCGTTAGATCCTGCAAGATAAAAACTTCAGACCCATTCTAAACGCTGTGTTGCTTTCACTAAATGTTTAGGTTTGAACAAGAGCCAGAGGAAAATCTTGATGTCAGGTGAAAGATGATGCAACAAACATCTTAGAAATAAAAAAAATATCTCAGGCTGAATCTCTCAGCCCTTGCGATAAGATTTTCATGGTATATTTTGTTATATTAATACCTTCACTATGTAAATCTGTCACCACCATGCTCATTCTTTCAATAGAAGATAGTACTTACAATTTCGGCAGGGGAAGCATAGGAAAAAAAGCAGGCTTTTTTTCTATGCTCCCCCTAGTCCTTCAGCTCACTTTTCTTTGTAGAAGTCAGCATGTAATAATTCACATCAATTTCACTTGCAAAAGCAATAAAGAGAAAAGGAACCAATTTTAAAAATGCATGGTCTGGCTCTGTTACTGAAGCTCTCTTAAATCCCAAAACAGGGTGAGTTTGGTTTTTTTTTGTCCTTCAGTGTTTGTGATATATTTCTGGTTTTAATTTTTTAAGCAATCCTAGCTAGCTTTTTCCAGTTGTTTTCCCTAAGCCTTCTCTTGGGTGCCATGATTAATACAGTTGTCTTTTTAAGTGATATAGGCAAATTTCTGATAATGAAGATGACAAAGTAGTTCCAGCAAGTAATCCTGTTCAGGTAAAGTACAATTTATTAAATTTGGGTAATAAGCAGGAACTGAATGGATCACTGCAGTGCTGTTTTATTCCTTAGGTACTTGGGTTCCAGTATAACTAAGACAAAAGCCAAATGCCTTTCATAGTCTGGGCTGAATGCCTGGAAGAAAACAGTCCATATGCTTAACACAGCTATGTAACATAGCATACTCCTCAGTCTTTGTTCACAAAATGTCTAGGACTGAAAGAGATGAAGACTAAATTATACTTTCAAATCAGAAGACGTTGATCCTACCAAGCACAGGTTGAGGTGGATTAGCAAAGTAAGGCAGGCAAGACTGGAATGAGCTCACGCAAGCTGTACACTGTATTTAATATCTGCGAGGGGGAGGGGAACGGAGAAGGCAGCTTTATTCCACCATATATACAATTCCTCCTTTTAAACAGACAGAAACACAAACCGCAAGAAAATAATTCTTGGGCATAAGCCATTGTTTTAGTTCACAATTGATCTGGATAAGATTTTTAAACCTGAAACTGATGATACTAACCATAAAAAGTTCTTTAAATGAATTAGATGCATAAAATACCTTTAATATTTCTCCTGTAAGGATGTACCTCTTCGGCCAAAAGGCAGCAATTCTCTTTGGTGTACAAAATCTCAACTTCTGCTTTTACTCTACGTCTTTTTGCCAATGGGGGGCACTTATTAACGATTAGGTCACTGAAAATAGAGCAAAGGGGACACGTCTAAAATCACTATTTCATTTTAAGATAATGTATATGTACTTAATGCTTTTAAACGTGTATGTACAGCATACTTAGATCTACCCATTTCAGAGTTAATTCTGAAATATCTTAATTACATAATTTCTATGTCATTTAATTATAACCATATTTAAAACAGTAATACAATTAAATTACCCACAATTAAATTTCTTTAAAGGTTCTATGAATGGTTCAACTTCTCTATGTACCCTTTACATTTGATATCGGGGAAACGTAGCTACATCAGCCAGTGTATAGACTGAGATGGAGGATGGGGAGTAAGGGGGAACCCCGGCCCAGAGGTGTTACAGGTTTACAACAGAGCTTTCTGTCAGTTCCAGTAATTTGTAGACAACAAAACAGGTCACATAAAGTTCAAGAAATGTGTCAGGTCAGAAGCTGTCCCCCAAAGCATAATAAAACTGGTGATGTTATAGGTATTACTTACGGTAGATCAGGCAGCACTTTGACTTGGTTCTGCTTATCGCCATTTAGCATCTGTAATGCCCTTTGAGACTCGGGGCATGGCTGTGGCCCTATTTTTGTTCTGTTTTTCTTTGCGTTGTGTATCTTTCTTGTCTCAGACATCCCTAAGTTTTGCAAAGCAGGAAAATAGGAGCAGACCTGTTGCAAAAGTAACATTTTTGGTTACTTCATATACTGTAAATTAAAACGCAGTTGTTCTCTTTCACTGCACTTCATGCAAAGCACTCATCCACCACCCACAGCTTGCTGTATCTACGATTTTAAAAATACAACCCCTAACTGATCACATACACAGATCGTCTAAAGTTGTTTTCTGCAATCTTTTTCATATTCTTGTAATTCGCTCTTTATACTGGCTTTAGGTGAGTAGGTCGTGTCTGAGCCACAAACTGGGAAATCCTAGACCTTTTTTCTTAGCTGAGAAAGCTTTAATCACTTTATCTGGACCTAAGACAGAAACGAAGGTTAGTCGATTCTCAGGTACTTAACAGAAGTATTCTCCTGAGACCCCACCTGGAGTCCCACATCCAGTTCTGGAATTCCTAACATAAGAACCATATGGAACTGTTAGAACGAGGCCACGATGATGATCTGAGGACTGAAGCACCTCTGCTATGAGGACAGGCTGAGAGGGTTTGGGGTTGTTCAGCCTGAAGAAGAAAAGGCTCTGGAGAGACCTTAGAACAGCTTCCAGTACTAAAAGGGGCTCCAGGAAAGCTGTGGAGGGACTTTTTACAAAAGCCTGCAGTGACAGGATGGGGGGGAATGGCTTTAAATTGGAAAGGGGAAGATTTAGATGAGATCTTAGGTAGAAATTCTTGATGATGAGGGTGGTGAGGCCCTGGCCAGGTCAGGTTGCCCAGAGTAGTGGTGGCTGCCCCATCCCTGGAGGTCTTGAAGACCAGGTTTGTTGGAGCCTTGAGCTCCTAATCCAGTGGGAGGTGTCCCTGCCCATGGGAAGGGGTGGAACTGGATGGGTTTTAAGGTTCCTTCCAACCCCAACCATTCAGTGATTATATGATTTACAAGCTTCCTGTTCCCAACCCAGGGAGCAAAATCCTGTGAGCAATTTTGTAGATAAATACTCACTCCCTTCTTTCATCTCATCTAAGATGAGGGGGTGGATTAAGCCCTTGAGAACTCTAAAGGTTATAAACTAGCTATCTCTAAGGTGCTCTGTCATTATTATGATAGCTATATTTGTTGTAGATATTTTGCCTTCTTCGCAGCAAAAGAGTTTCCAACTTACTTACACCCCTAATTTTAAAATGCCGTGTAAGTTCCTGCAGTTTGGAAAGAGCATAGGAAAAAGGCTTTAAGTATCTTGTAGGTTGCTGTAGATTCTGCACATAACCTGCAATGGGTGAGGAACTCCTTAACTGCACCCCCACTGTACATTTTCCACCAGGGAACAGAAGGGCAGTATGCGAACCCCTAGAGAAGCCAAGATAGTAGGATGCTGTACAAGAAGAGAGAGAAAATTGTACCACAGGAAAAACAGTAATGCTAAGGAAAGCTACAAAAAGCAGACAAAGTTGTTTCAAGCACAAAACCAATTTACATTCAGGTCGTTGCAAAGTGATCACTACTCATAGCAATACTAAAAATAGCAATTGCTGCTGTATATGTGTTGGAAACATACGTTAAATATTAGATATAGAGTTGCTGTATTTTTAAAATTCTGACAGTCTTCTGTTTGAACTCGATTTAACATGATGCATTAATAAACAATGATCTCTCTCAACAATAAATTCCCTTAAAATACAGGAAAATTTGTGTACAGGAAATGCATACAGGTGTAAACTTGCTTCTCTTTGACACTACCTGTAGGATTTTAGGCCGTATAGAAACAGTGATGGAGTCCATATTCTGTTTGGTTGTTAGCATTACCATTACTGAAATGAGGCTTTAAGTTAGAAATGTAGAATCGCTTGGCTTGAAAATACCTTTGAGACCGAGTCCAACCTGTACCTGTCCACTACTAAACCAGATCCCTGAGCACTTCATAATTTAAACACCTTCAGTGGTGGCGTCTCCACCACCTCTCTGGGAGGCCTCTGCCAGGGACTGAGAATCCTTTCAGTGAAGAAATTTTTCCTGACATCTAATCTGAATCTGCCCTGGAGCAACTTGAGGCCATTTCCACTAGTCCTGTCCACTGGGAGAAGAGACCAACAGCCATCTTGCTACAAACTCCCTTCAGGCAGTTGTAGGCAGTGATAAGGTCCCCACCTCAGCCTTGTCTTCTCCAAGCTAAACAACCCTAGGTCTCTCTGTTGCCTCTAACAAGGCTTGCTCTCCAGACACTTCTCACCAGCTTTATTGCCCTTCTCTGGATGTGCTCCAGCCCCTCAATGTCCCGCTTGTAGTGAGGAGCCTAAAACGGAACCCAGGATTCGAGGTGTGGCCTCAGCAACGCCGAGTCCAGCAGCAGAATCCCTTCCAAGCTCCTGCTGGCCACGCTATTTTCTGATACAGACACCACTGGCCTTCTTGGCCACCTGGGCCACTGCCGGCTCATGTTCAGCCACTGTCAACCAACACTTTCAGGTTCTTCTCTGCCAGGCAGCTCTCCAGCCTTGAGCGATGCATAAGCACTAAGTTATCTCCCCAGTTTGCTCACATCCTGCCAGCAGTCATGGTTTTGAGAACTTCTTTCACTGCTTTCATCATGTATTTCATTGACAATCACAACTTGTGATTTGAAAGCAGGAAAAAGTTTGCAAGTAGGAGGAAGTTTTTAAGAGGGGAAAGTCACAGGAATAAACTGTGTTTCAGAAACGTAAAATCTTGTATGCAACAAATTCTTGGACCTAGGATAACAACAGATTGACACCTTTTAAAAAATACTGAAGGAAAAGATATCCCAGGAAAATCATACTTTATTTGGCATTTTCCTTAATTACAAATTTAACATTGCCATGAAGCACTTATATCAGAAATTATTTTAAAAAGATTTCTTTGAGTCTTTTCATATTAACTGCATGCAAGCAGATTAATCAGGTGTTATACATTCTCTGGCGAGAAAAAAAAATTGTTTTGAACCTAGATCTTGGGAAGACAGAAATTCAAATGCAGTAGAGTATATCTATAGTTGGAAGACAATGCATGCCATGAGCACTTTGTTAGAAAAGACAGATATTTTCCAAGACTTTCAAGAATCAAATTACTTGTAAAACACTTAAGTGTGATAGGTTATTAAGGAATACAAGAGTTACTTACTATTTTCTGTAGAGAAAGAGGTCCTGTAGAAATAGTTATATTCCTCTGTAAACACATGTTTTTAAATACTGCTTCTGCAACAAACATTTGAAGCCAGAGGGATGGTATAGAGCAAATGAATATTTTTAATTCACACAAACTAAAGTCTGGATAAAAATAGAGAGGAAAAAAAACCAAAAAAAAAACTTAAAATGAGAATATAGAATTGTTCTTTTAGAGTTATCTAGAAGACAGCACTTCCAGACTTGTTTTTCCTGCTGCTGCAAATTTACAAATTATTCTCCATGAGAATTCCATAAAATACTCAAAAAAAGAGATTTTATCCCCTATCTGATAAATAAGAGCTGCTCCTGAGAGAATGGACACTAGATTTTAAAAGGTAAAGCACTACTTTTTATGTGAAACTTTAAAAAAACTCACTTGCTCTGAATACAATCTTCTAAAAGTTACAGCTTGCTTTTGGGAATGTAATTATTTATTTGGGAAATTACACGAGCAATTACCTTTAAAATCCATAAATGATACAATACAAACACAATTCAGACAGTATGTATAACACATCACTCACCCCCTCAAATAAATTCTGTTAAGTCTAAGGATTTGGAATTTTTGCCTGAAATGTTTCCTTTAAAGTCTGTATGGGTCCGAGAGCTCAGCATAGCCTTTGGACTTACGGTTGAAGTGCCTTAGCAAACAAGATCAAGTTTGTGGCGTTAAATATTTCATCCGAGAACTGGCCTGAGCTAAGGTGTCTCCAATTGCCACTCTGAAGTTGTGGCTTATTAGTAAATGCTTAAACCTCTTCCTAAACTGACTTCCACAGACTTTTTTTTTTATTCACACTGCGTAGTCTTGCTTTTGAATTAACACCTATAGAGATTTATTTAGAGGGATTTTAGTAGCAAACCCTGTTCTATTTGGTCTTTGCTTGGGACAGACAGAAACATACAAACAACAAAACAGAGTTCCCTGCATACCTTTGCATCGCACGATTAACACCGCACAGCTGTAACACAAAGTAAAATATACCTTGAAAGTAAACCAAGGATTTTAGGTAGGACCTTTAATATATCCGATTAAAAGACTTTTAAGAGGCATTTCACTCACCATCACACGAAATGGCAATGTAGTGTGCTAGATCATCGGCTATTTGACGAAATGCATTTCTGTCCATAAGCAAACTTGAGATGATCCAGTATTCCACCACAGTTCCAAGAATTGCATTCAGTAGACCAGCTATTTCATGACTGAAAGCCTGAATGGGTGACGAAAAACGAAAAAGACTATCTAAAGACTTGTACTGTATAACAAATTCACACTGATGATGCACAAGTAATAACACTAGAGAGCTTCTTTAGCTAAAAGCCCACTGTGTTGCCACATCACTTCTTCACTGTCTTTTTCTGCTCAAAACTGTTGCAGTCAGGTCAACAAAATTAATATGCCATTCATACCACATCAATTAAAATTTGGCATTGGAGAAATACAAGTTATTTGAAAACAGACTGTCTAAACCAACAGGCAAAACAGGATCAAAGCTAACAAGAATTCCAGAAGCATTTGGCCAATGCCCTCAGACACATGGTGTGAATTTTAGGATTGTCCTGTGCAGGGAGAGGAGTTGGACTCAATGATTCTTGTGGGTCCCCTCCAACTCAGGTCACTCTATGATTCTATGAAGTACAACGTGTGGTTTCTTTTTAAATTAGGTTTTGTTTAACTGTTAAGATTTCAAGTACTGCATTTATGCTAGTTAATCTTGTGCTTCATCTGACAGTTAGAATGTTTTCCCTGCCCTATTCAGATTCTCTTTTCCTAAAGATTTCATTATAAAATCAAAGCTCCTTTTGCGACTAACCCTATATAAAAAGGTAAAGGATGCAAGGTGTTCCTTTCTTGCACAGATAAACCTTCAGCAGCCAGCATCAAAAAAAAGAAAACCAACAAAACATTCTTCACCAACCAAAAACACCAAAGAGTTTTTGCAGCTGCAAATTTAGAAAAAATATTATTATGGGCACTAGCTTTACAGTTTTTCTCCCCTGAACCTACACAAAATAGTCAGGTATACATAGCAAAGCCAAAGCATGCTTTTTCTGAGGAGGCATCAAGACAAGACACAGCTCTTTAACATGCTACAATATAAGTGAACAGCATGCTACAGCAGCAAAGGCAGCCAACACGAAATTGAGTTGCTTAAAGACACTTACCTAAGGCTCTATGAGAGAATCACTGCTGTTAGACTAAATACAAGATGACAAATTGCATTTAGTGAGGCTGGAATCTCCAAAACAAGAAGGGCATGGAACTGTTGGAACAGGACCAGAGGAGGACACAAAGATGATCCGAGGGCTAGAGCACCTCTGCTATGAGGCCTGGCTGAGAGAGTTGGGGTTGTTCAGATTGGACTGATAAGTCTCTAGGGAGAACTTAGAGCAGCTTCCAGTACTGAAAGGGGCTCCAGGAAAGCTGGGGAGGGACTTTTTACATGGTCTTGTAGTTATAGGATGAGAGGGAATGGACTTAAATTGGAAGTGGAAAGATTTAGACATTAGGAAGAGATTATTCACAATGAGGGAAGTGAGGCTCTGGCACAGGATGTCAAGAGCAGTGGTGGTTGCCCTGTCCCTGGAGGTGTCCCCCTGATCCAGTGTGAGGTGTCCCTGCCCAAGGCAGGGTGTGGAACTGAAAAGGCTTTGAGATCCCTTCCAACCCAACCTGCTCCATGATTCTGTAATTACTTTGCCTATGAAATACTTTTAAGGAAATGTGTGTGTAGCAAAAGCTCACCTCGAGGCAGGAGACTGAACTAATGACGCTCAATACTACAAGAGTTAATAATGTGTTGCAGTCAGATATAGGCTGCATATTAAATGTAGCTGACACACTAGTTGCAACTACATTTGCTCAGCTCAGTATGTCTGCATGCTGACAAAGACAAACCAGATACTACCAATTTGTGTAGGCTTGCTTGACATTTTGGTAAAATAACAGTAGTACACACCACGAGCTGCTCCTTAATATTTTGAAATAAATGGTACAATGCTACAAATGAGGGAGAAATGCTCTAATTTACTGAAAGTATCATTTGTCCTAAAAATATTTAAATATTAACATCTTTAAAGTATTTTCATTTTCAACCACAAAACAATATAAACGTAGAAATGAAAGCACATGAAATATTAAAGAAGATGAAGAAGCATTTTCCATTAAAATTGGGTACTGCTATCATGCAAAAAAAAAAAAATGTTGTGTACATAAATAGCTTCTGCTATCAAAATCTAGATGCTAAATCTTAAAAACAAAAGTCTCTTCTACTGCTTTACAACTCCGCTGCTGGTTTAAAGCTGCAGCTTTTCTGAAATTTAGATGGCATTTTATCAAACTAACATAAAGGAAAAAATACCAACAAAAAGTTTTGTCAATAATGTTTTTAGAATGTAAGAATAAAGTCTTAAAAAGTTAAGCAATTCCTGCATGGTAATCAGTGAAAAAGTAAAAACACAGAAACCACGTGATTTTTTGTAGATATAATAAAACACTGTTCAGAACACTGTATAGAAACTCTTATTCCTGGATATATGAAATAAGTTACCCATACAAATGACGTGAATTGCTATTTTATTAACAAATGTGATTTTTGATTAAGTAAAACCACATATAAATGGGAGTCTTTTGTTTATACCGTCTTTTAGATAATGGTGTGACTACCAGTCATTGGAACATGAGCCTTCCTGAAACATGGAAGAAAACAATTTAGAAATCGGCAATATGGTGCAGCTAAAAACTTTTTCACTTCTTTGTCTGTCTTTGTAAGACAGCTTATTTTGAAAAAAATAAACCAGTAGCATCAGGGATGAAAAGCACTTCTGATGCCATTTGTGACATCGCGAAAAGCCATGCAACAGCTCAATGCTACTGAAGTGTTATAAGCAGCAAACATATTCCTTTATAAATTCCAAAATTGAAATATCAGCTTTGATTCAAGGAACCTTGACCAGGAGTTTCTGCATCAAACCTGTTTAAGTAATATAATAAATAATACATATTATTTGCATTAAAATTATTTTCAATATTGTCAAGTGATGGAAAAACTTTTACGTACTTTGGCAGTGCATTTTTAAGTACAAGGATTGTGTATCAGTTTTATTCCAGCACGCTAACACAGTTATGAGTGAGGGCATCCAACTTCCTGTCACTAGTTTTACATTCCGGTTCTTTTAAGACAAAGTATGTAACACAAGAAAGCAAGCACACTCATATATCTAACTTAAAAGTCTTTAATGCCCTTCACTCTTTCTGTTTCTTTTTTTTTTCCAATATAGGTTATAATAGACCTGAAAAGTGAAATAACTCCAGGGCACGCAAGCCAAGGAAACCAGCAACTCAGAATTTCAGGAAGTATTTTCTCACTTGTAATACTATAACTGCTTCTGGATTGCTCTTTTTACGCATACACACATGTAAATGTATATGCATATATATATATATATAAAACCACAATTTTGCAAGAGATCAGCACTAGAAGGGAGGAAATGGGTATTTTCCCTCTACTCTAGTGCTGACTTGCTCTAATCCCTTTGAATCACATAAAAAGATAATCTGATCCTAAAAAACTAAAAAAAAAAAAAAAATATTGCCTACTTACACCACTTAGATGTATTACATATGGCCAGAAAAATACTTTAAATGATTAATCTTGTTTTATTTTACAGGTATTTTCTCTGGAGAATTGTATGGAACTTTAGTATATCACAACTGGCATGCTTGTTTCTTCCCACGAGCTAACACGCTTGTGTAAGCTGGGAAACATGATCTCCTCTTTACACTATGCTATAAAACCCCTAATTTCTGTGCCCAGGCCAACAGTAAGAATACCCAAAGTCATTCCTTTCATTTAGGTTTTTGGATGGCCTTAAATGTTTCTTGCCAATGTGTTGCTTCTTAAGTAAACAGCTTTCAGAAAACAGAACTTTTAACAATGGCTCACATACTGAAGACAGGAAGGAAAATTTTGCACCCAATATACTACATTTATTGACAAGGAAATGTTGTAGCTTTATCTATGCACCTCTAAAATAACAGGAAAAGAAGGAGAAAAAACACAGTCTGCCCGCGTAGCTGGAGAGGAGCTGCTCCTTTGGCTTTCTGAGTGACCTTTTCAACTACGTCCTAGAATTTTAAGTGGAGTTGCTGAATATAAGAAAAATCAGTATATCAAAGTGCAGTATAATAAGATTGAGAATGCAGAAAGGGATAATGATGAGTCGTGAATGTAAAAATATGGTGTTTTGTTTTAGAGTTGATTTTTGCCAAAAAATGCAAAAGGAAAGAAAATGCAATATATAAATAGAATATAAAGAATAAGGCTGTAAGAAAGAAAATACAACAGTACAGATATTATGAGGCAACAAGCTGCTTTTTAAGGTTAGAATTCATATCTGCAGGGATATTGTACATTACAGTGCATAAGATCAAAGCTGGAAAGCAATAGGCATCTCAGTTTTGTGCTGAAAGTACAATCCTTATACGTATGTATATAAAGAAAATAGAATCTAAACAAGACGTAGGTCTGTGTTTTGTGTTAGATTTTATTCTTTCTTTGAAGTTTATTTTTCATATATGTACTACACTCCACCTGACACAAGTGATTATTCTGCTTATGCAAAGAACAGTTTATGAAAAAGGTATGGCTTACAGCGCTGGAACTTGTCAAAAGAAGGCACAGTGGAAAAAAAAGAAAAAGGTGTCTACACTTAAAACTGCAGATGCAACACCAGGAAACCTATGAAAGCAGTCTCATTTTCCAAAGAAACAGAACGGCCACTGACATCAACTGAATGTAAGCCTGCTTGGTGCTCAGTACCTTTGAAAAGGTAGGTTGTTTAAATACAAATATGGGTATAGAAGCCTAATTTTAGGCACTTTTTTTAATATCTTGACCAAGGATAAAAGGCAGCACTGTATCAGAATGTCTTGCTTTGATAGCCCTCAAAAAAGGTAGGAGGTCTGGCTAGGGAAGATGAGTGAAGCTCTCATTATGTTTAATCTTTCTGCTTTCTTAACATAATGAAGAATGACTAGGTATTATATTGAAAGTGCTTTTTTCTCTGGAATACTTGATTTTCTATTGTTGTTCTGTTATGGTATTGAAAAAGTGAATGAAGTATCTATTTATTCTGTGCTTTCACAATAATTTAAAAGAAAGCACAGTGACAGCAGTAAGTTTGTATTTTATGTGTGAATCTAGAAGTCAAAGATGTTTTACAAGGCCTCTACTTTCTGAAAAGAAAGAGGAGGTACAGAGGACACTCGATATCTCTCAGGTCAATGTCCTGCTGGTCAGCAGGTCACAGAACAGCAATTAAGTTGCCTTCAATTCCGTTTCTATGAAAAGACCTAGGGAAGATACCAAATGAAACTAAAAGACTTTGGAAGAAAACTGGGGCATTTATTAAAATAAACTAACGCATTTCTGTTGAATACAGCAAAAACTATTAGTTTTGTTAGCATTTTCCTTCCAACATATCCTAAATACAATCACTGTAAAATAAGATAATCACCTTTTTGGTTACACCTTATTGTTTGATGGGACGTGTTAAGCTGGTGTCCCTAATGACTACAGTAATACCTGCTGGCAAGGGCATGTGAACATCTGAATGTAGCCAACAAGCTACTCATGACTCGTTTCTTCTCTATAGATCAATATGAGAATCTTATGGATCAATTCATTTCCTTTAGTGGGGCAAAAACCAGCATGCTTCACAACAAAAGGCAGCTATAACAAGCAGCTGTGGTACTTACATCTAATTCCTCACAAAGAAACGAACAAAGGAACGCCTTTAAAAAAAATATGTCAGCCTTCATTATTTTTAAAGCATAAAATCCATACTCACGTCATTTTTTCTGTTCAATTCTCTATAGGAAAGTATGACCCAATCCACTAGAATATTTATGTGTTTGGTAAAAAGCACTGAGGTTTCACTTCCCAGCCATAAGGTCTTCAGGACCGTCTGTGGCACGATTTGCTGACACTGTGAACTGGTACCTTCAACCAAACTGTAGAAAAAGAAAGTGAAAAAGGGTAAATTTTTATGCCACTTTATTACTAGAGTTTACCATTACTACAGTTTTTATCATAACCAGACAGAAACCTTCTTTTCTGTCAAAATGCCAAAGGTTCGGCAATTTTTAGGCATTGTAAGATCAGACATAACTTCTCATGAATAAGTAAAATAACGATGACTATTACAACCAAGCTGAAGAAATTCTAATATGCTAATGTTACATGAAGTAAAGGCTGCCTTTACTATATAAAGGCAGGACAAACCCAAAACTTTGGTTATTCTTCATAAATTAAGATAATGGTCTCCCTAGCAAAAGATAAGTTAATTGATTTTTAAGAATATCAGTATGTTCAAAATGCCATTTTTCTACCTTAAAGAATGGATACTGAAGCACAGCAGAGCTAAAAATAAAACTTTATGAGCAAAATTCAATGCTTACTGAACTTGGTAATATAGTGAAATAATAGGCTGTTAAAAGTTAGAAGCCTTAAAACACAATTAGAAAAAAACCAATATAAACTACAATCAACGAACTAAGAACTGAGAAATATAAAAGGAAATGCTAAACAACTGCATCTGTGTAGAACAGTATCTTATTAGGAACATATAAATATCTGGGTACAACCTGCTTTTGATATAGAAATATGTATAAAATCATAAAAAAAGTAATAACAAAGTACTATTCTATAAAACTCACCTTTTTGTCAGAAACTCCACTTCAGCTTTTACTAAATCAAAGAAGAACTTCAATAACATTTTGTGAACTATCCTCTGTTCATCTCCTCTCCCTGAAACTGGGACTGCATGACAAATGGTTTTGCAATAAAGGCAAGACCTGAAAAATAAACACTGAAAAATCCATCTGTATGACAAAAATCATAGCCTGATCTACTGGCAAAAAAGTCAGCTTTGGCTTTTGACAAGTTTGACAAGGAAATACCTTGCTCCCCAGCAACATTCATCATTTTAAAGCCTAACTTTCTGGTGTTAAAGCTGTATTTTCCAAAGAAATGTAACATGTTAATGACTGGAGCTTTGCGTTGCAGATTAAGATTTTTAATTATAATGTAAACTAAATAATTTCACTGTATACCATTTTTGTGTTTCTACTTGAGGTACTGTACAATTACTGAATTTAACAGAACTTCTTAAAAATCTTTTAACTACAAGCTAGTCTTGTAATATTTTACAGACCTTATGACATCCTACAAACTTTAGATAATAGTTCATAGACACTATTTGATAAGATTACAGCTTGTGATCCAGTCTAATGGCTGTTTAACTCGATAATCTTGAATTAAAGCCCAAACACATTTTTTTGGCTAGAATTTTGAGTGCCGGAAAGAACATATACAAAGAAACCCACGAAGTACACCGCTGGGTACTCACATTCTGCCAGTAAATACTCAAAGATAAAACAGTTTATCTAAAATATAAATTCTCTTCCATCCTATGTGACATGTTACTAACAAAAACTACTATATGTCAAATTACAGTGATTCAAGTACTGTGATTCAACGCCTTTGAAGTCTATGGACATGCCTACAATCACACGTTACAATATCTGCAATCACAGTTGTATCAAGGTATTTAAATGTTAGTCAAGTTTTTATGACAGCAGTAAGAAAAGGTACACTTCCTTTTCCAAATTAACAAAGAAGTTTCCTTTGATGTAAATTACAAAAAAATAAGTTCTTAAGCTAAAGCTTAGACTAACTACCCAAATAGCTCCTATGTACCAAGTCTTGTATTTGTAGGTGTATAAGAGATAATCAGGCTTCCTGAACAAGACAGTAAAGTTTACAATCAAAATCCAAATACAACACGAGGTTTCCTGTTTTCTAAGGTAAGACTGGAATTTGCTGTGTAACAGCAGATAAAGTGTGTATATTTATATACATACACACCAGAACAGCAATAGTACATAAATTATGCTAATTTGTGGAAAACATAAAAAAAAGTTTAATCTTTTCAGAATGGGGAAAACAACAAGATTATGTACATTTTTGCTTTCCAAAAATGCCCCTCTGCCTGTGAGTAAACGCCCAGTAAAGCACAAAGTGAAAGGTCCAAATCTCAGACACAATGCTAAACCTTCACATACAGTTAACTTGTTCTGGTGAAAATGTGACTTTGATACAATACAATCCCAACTCTCTCCCCCTCCTCGAGTATGGAATAATATAACTATTGCATCCAACACCTTATTAAACATTCCTACCTTATAAGAGTCTCTATGAAGGACCATGTGCCTTTCTTACAGACAGGACACTGTAGAAGATCCAAGTAATACTTTACCATAGATGGGGACTTCCAAGGAGGATCACATTGGAGGATGAGGTACAAAATGTGATTAAATTTAGCATAAAATATCACATCAACATTTTCCTGTAAGAAATTGAGAAAACAACATTGGTTCCATAATGGATAAAGATGGGTGATTGCTAAGAATTCATATACTTTCTTTATCCCTTACAATCACAAACTACTGAATTTGATCAGTGAGCTAAGATGCAATATAGTGCATAACTACAAGTGGCTACAAGAAAGATGGGGAGGGACTTTTTTACAAGTGTCTGGAGTGATAGGATGAGGAGGGATGGCTTTGAACTGCAAGGGGGAATATTTAGATTAGACATTAGGAAGAATTTCTTCAAAATGAAGGTGGTGAGGCCCTGGCCCACGTAGCCCAGGGAAGTGGTGGCTGCCCCATCCCTGGAGGTGTTCAAGGCCAGGTTGGATTGGGCTTGGAGAAACCTGATCGAGGGGGAGGTGCCCCTGCTCATGGCAGGGGGTTGGAAATGGATGGACTTTGAGGTCCCTTCCAACCCAACCCATTCTATGATTCAATGGAAGAAGGAGAGGTTGCTCAAGTGTGATATTCCAGCTGAATGCATTACTGCTTAGAATAAACCTTCTCAACGGAGCTGTCTGTATGTGACCTACTAGGTAAAAAGAAAAGTCCCACAAGTGCTCTTTCTAAAAGTAACAAAAACCTCCACCTGAGCCAATTCTTCCACAATATTTAGAGCACTACAGCCACACAGCTTGTAAATATATAATAATTTAAGAAAATCCTTAAGTATTACATTCTTTCCTTTCTAACAGAAACATACCGATGAACACAAAGTGCAGGGTGAATACAAGACTAAAAAATACTAAACACGATACCAGGAGCAAAGATCATAATACTTCAATTCCTTGCTTTAATATTTATAACGCTTTTAGTCTCCATCGCTCACCAGCAGGATGTATTCTAGAAGGGAATGAAGGAGTTCCAAGGGAGGTGTAGAGTACTTCTGACAAGAAGCAAGTTCTGTGATCACATCAGGAAACAAATACTCTTCCACTAATCCTTCAAGCATACACCACATGCCTCTGGACAGGCGAGCATCTTTAACCTAGGAATGAGATATCTTTGAACAGCTTAATTAAAAAAACCTTACAAGAACTAACAAAAAATCTCTTAAGTAAGACGATGCTAATATAATAGAACAGGGAGTAGATTATAAATTAAACCAGAAATATTATTGCCAATAAGCTGGTGTCATCTAGAAAAGCCTTCACTTATGAACTGGGCTTTCATTGAAAAGATAGTAGGTTTCAGAATGTGCTTAGAAGATCTGAATTAGTCTATGCTTTAAAGAAACAAATTACAATTCACACACTCAATAACTTGCCTATAATTTATTCTGAAGAGGTACGCAAAGGACTGTTAATATTTCCTGAAGTGTATGTCCCACAGCGTATGACTGAAGCTGTAAGATAATTAGTACTGCTGAACAGCTAAAAAAATTAAAGAAAAATGTAAAATCATGAAATACATCATTTACAAGTACACATTATAAAACCATAAACCATGTAACTGTTTTATCTCCCTAGTTCTCCTATTCCCATATAGCATGTCAGAGAAGCAGCTAATGCTGCAGAGAGCATAGGTATTGATCCCAGTGGATTTCAAAGCTCTGAAGATCTTCTTAATGGCACAGGGCTTCCTTCTCATTCTCTGCCACTCATGACAGCAAAATGCTTAACTTTGCAATCTTTCAGAGGACTCAGAAGTGATGTATGAAAGCAGACAAGGGGGGCTGGGAGCATTCGCTAGAGCTTGGCGTTGTTCGCCTTGAAGACCTTGGAAGTTGATAACGAAGGAGCCAGCTAGCAGCAGTTTACTGATAAGTGGGATGCAGAAAGCTGGCTGCATTTGGTTCAGGAGTTTGAAAACAGCTAGAGGAGACTGAATCTGTGCAAAGTTCAAAAATAAATATATTCATCCCGAGGAAGACTTCCTACTTCAACCCTAAGACCCCAGCGCACGACCATCACGAGGCACTACGCAGGCGCAAGACTGGAGCGAACTTTCCAGATATAATACGAAGCGGGGATAGGATATGAATATGTAGTAGGCGCTTATACCTATGCATGTCTTTACACTATAAGTGGCTGCTTATTAAGCTATACGGTGTGCAAGCTAGGAGGAACCCCCTTGCACTCCAGCACTGGAAATAAACATACCTGCTTTAAAACTCATTTTTGGTTATAGGGTTTGATTCCGCAAAACAATTTGGCACTCCAGATGGGACACCCTCTCTGCCCGGCTGCAGGATCGGTGGGGAGTGGGACATTCTAAGGCGCGCCCCGGTAAGCTATTTCTCCGGAGAATCTCCCATCTCTACCCGATCGCTACGGGGGGAGAGACGGCCCATCAGCGGGCAGAACAGGTATGTGATTTATGTATGATAATTTGGATGTACCTGCAGGAAAAAGAGGGGACGAGTCTGTAAGTCGTGGAAGGGACGCCTCACGCGATGACGAGGGGTTAGGGTCATTTTTCTGAGACTCCGTAAGCTTGTGAGGGGCGATATGAATCCTCTACTTGAGCTGGGTGAGGAGGTGGCATTGCCCGCCCCTGGGTAAAATAGTGAATTTGCTGCTGTGGTCTGGTATGGGTGCTCCCTGCTGTGATAGCAAAGCACCAGGTAAAATATAATCCCAAGATTCCTGTTAGACGGAGACGCGTGGTGAGGGATTACGCTATAATCCCAAGATTCCTGTTAGATGGAGACGCGTGGTGAGGTGTTACGGTATTATATATGGTATTATAGATAAGATAATATTATAGTATATACTATTATGAATTGGGTACTCCTTGCTGAGGAAGCAGGAGTGCTGCGTATAAGATAGCTATCATCTTCTACACCTGTTGCAAATCTTCAGTATCAGTACTGTGTCTATTTTAACATCGTTAAGAGCTCATTTTACACTTCTCTTATGTTGTGGAGTGTTTGTATGTGAGCGCGTGGGTGCATGAGATGCGCAATTGAGCACGAAGCGAGTGCGGAGTTCCGATCCGCGGTTCTGCTCTCCTGCAAAGGAAGCATCTGGAGATGAACGAAGCAAGTGATCACTGCTACACGTTTTGTGTTTCATGTCATAAGTATACTCTGTGAATTGTTTGATGTATAACAGAGTACCAGCGGAATTGAGCGGGATAGCTTACCAGGGGACGTTCTTCCTCCATAGACAGGAGCCAGAGGTGGACTGAGCTCAAAATGTTGAAAGACTTGCAAATTGTTTAGAAGCCCTGTTTGTCTTGATCCTTGGAATGCACCTATGAAGCCTTTTAATTCCAAATGTCCATTGAGCCGGCAAATGGGTATATTTACCTCGGACCTTTGGAATGGAAGGCTGCAAAGGATGAAATTTTAAAATACCTAGCATAGAAGAAGGAAAAAAGTAGAAAAACGGGAGAAGCGGATGAGAGTGCCCCTCCCTTTTCCCCCCTTCCTGGTATGCAAGTTATGTGAGTTAGGTGCTGTGTGTGTGAGTTAACCCTTCCCCTCCCGGAATGTGAGATAAGTGTTCTGTGTGACAGAAAAGAATAATTTGAAAGTGTAATAGCAAAAGGTTTGCGTAGACAGAGGGGCCAGAATTGTGCAGGCTGCGGGAATGGATCAGATTTGGTGTTTGAACTATCATAAAGTTTTATTGTGCTATTCAGCTAGGTTGGGATCACTCTATTGTCCTGAGTGTCTGTAATCTGTAGATGGGAATTGTTGTTGTGACTAGTCTTGTAGGAAGTCCCTGAGAACTTAGAGACAGGATGTTTGTAAATGTTAATATGGTTTGTGGAGGTTGGAGAAAGGTAGAGTCGGAAGGTAGTATAATGGGGGCAAAACCGAGCAAGAATTTCCTCGGGCAAGCCCATTTGGATGCATATCATTGGAAGGAATTGGCAGGGGAGCCAGAGGCTCCATGAGTAAGAAGAGGATTGCAGTAGCATTTTGCAACTAATTTTGTTTTTAAAGAGAGGAATGAAGTAGAATGAAGTGGTTTTCACCCTCTGAAACCATCTGGAGTGGCAAGGGATGGTGGGATTTTGTCACTGCAGGACCCTATGGTACTTGCCCTTAGGCAGGAAAATAACAATTTAAAGGTAAACCGAGGCAATGTTGTGTGACGTGCAGTATTGAGCAAGGGTGCACTAGAATAAACAAAATTCACTGGACAGCAGAATAGAACAAGATTTATCTGATTTGCTTAAGCTTCCCCCTCGATCACAGGAATGGGATACGGGCTCAGACGGGTCCCCCGAATAGCCCGGTATCTTCCTGCATCAGGGAAAGGTCTGCTTTGACAGTTTTACAGGCACCTCTCTGGGAACAATGAGACGATAAAGAAAAAAAAAACAAAAACAAAAACCAAAAACAAAACAAAACTGACTATGTAAAACTGTAGGGGATCTGGAAAGAGTATTTCCGACCCAATGTGGGATCCAGACAGATCTAAACATGTAGAAAAATTACAGGTATATCAGGAGTGAATCTCAAAGGGAATGAAAAGAGCCATTCCCAAACAAGTAAACAAGGTCCCTCTAAATCACCATCTGAATTCCTAAATTGACTGAGGGATATAATGTGCTGCAACACTGCTGGATCTTGGGTCAAGGGTAGGAATATAACAACTATGTTTTGGGTTGGGCCAGTCTAAAAGAGGAATAGTGGCTCATGTGAAGGAAGACTGACGGGGACCTGGGGAATCCACCCTAGCGGATCCACTAGTTATAATGAAGGCAGGGAAAGAGGAGAAGAAAATAGAATTTTAGTTGACACAGATGCAACATATTCAGTTTTGAACTAAGCTTTAATGTCCCTAGGAAATGACTACATCGTGGTAAAAGGGACAACTGGCCAAAGTAAAAAGGTGTATTTTTGTGAACTTCTAAGATATAAACTGGGAATACAATGGGGCATCCATAGAATCTTGTATATGCCCAACTCCCTGAAGGCACTTTTGGGGACAGATTTATTAGAACAATTGGGTGCAATAATCAAATTTGAAAAGGGAGAGATTACTCTGGAGGTAAACGACCAGCAGTATATGCAAATAATGGGTTTATCCTTAGTCAGTGTTCCCACAGAAGGAAAAATCAGAGAAGAAATCACGAACCAGGTATACCCCGAGGTATGGGCCACTGATGTTCCCAGGACTTATGGGCTGTAAATAAAATTACAAAAACCCTTTACCCAGTGGAGGCAAATCCATATACCCTGTTAACTGTATTAATACCTGAACTAACCTGGCTTACTGTTTTAGACCTGAAGGATGCCTACTTTTGCCTCCCTCTCCATGAACCCAGCCAGAAAATATTTGCATTTGAATGGAAAACCCTGAAAGCAGGTGCAGAACTCAACTCAACTATGCAACTCAACTGGATATTTTGTAATCAACTTGCAAAGGATCTTGAGGCCTGGAAGCCCCACCTGAGGAAGGGGGATTATTGCAGTATGTAGATGATACCCTGATTGCCACCAAGACAACGCTTGCATGACCTGGATGGTGAGTCTGTTAATCTTTTTGGGGCTCCAGGGATAACGGGTATCTAAAAGAAGGCTGAAATAATGCAATCTACTTGGGCTATGAAATCAGCGCTGGACAAAGAACTTTGGAACAGGCCTGAGAAGAGGCAATATACCATACCCCGAGACTGTAAAGAGTGAAAGAGTTATGAACTTTCTTGGGGATGACTGGCTGGTGTCAGCTATGGATCTATAACTATGGACTGCTTGTTAAACCCCTGTATGCACTAACCACCACCGAACAGAAATACCTCCAACGGAGCAAAGAGGCTGTGCAAGCCTTTGAACAGCTGAAGAAAGCCCTGATGTCGGCCCTGGCCTTAGGACTTCAATATGTGAGTAAGCCATTTTTCCTTTTCTCTCATGAGAAGCAAGGGATTACCCTAAGGCCTGGCTGTTTACGAGTGGTTGCAGCAGTCATGCTAAACATCCAGGAGGCATGAAGATTTACCCTGGGCCAGAAAATGACTGTGTTAGTGTCTGGAAGTGAGAGATGGACACTGAGTTTCTCCGCAAAGGTTCCTAAAATACCAAGCTATAACATTGGAACATGATGTGGGAATTGTGGTTACTAACATCATCAACCCAGCCTCTTTTCTCAGTGAAAATACAGGAGAACCAGTGTACCAGGACTGCTTAGAGACCATCGAGGCCACACACTTGAGCCATTCGGACCTGAAAGACCAAGTTGTATAGGGACTGTAGTACAACAGATCAGTCACTATTTGCGTATGAAATCGTGACCTCCTACATGGTGGCACTGGACAAACAGCTCCAAAAGATTGAAAATCATGAGATTGAGATGTGAAATAGGGGTTTGGATGAACCTTTGCAAAACATACGACCTGGAGATTATGTATATGTAAAGTCTCTTGCAGAGAGGACTCTGGAACCACAGTGAGAAGGACCATTCCAGATGTTCCTTGCCTCCTTCACAGCAATCGAAATCAAGGAGCAGAGTACATGAATCCATCGCACCCGAGGGGAAAAGGCACATAGATCTCCACGAAGGGTCACGCAAGTCCAACCAGGAAAATTATTTTTCTCATGATTATCATTATAGTCCAGGGAGGGAAAGGCACCTCTAGCCAAAACAATACTGAGTGGCCTTGGTCTCAAACTTCTATTTGGTATACTGGAGCCCTGGGAAATATTCCTACTTCATCCCTAAGACCCAGGCCCACGACCATCACAAGGCACTACGCAGGCGCAAGACTAGAGTGAACTTTCCAGATATAATTATAATACGAAGCGGGGATAGGGTATGAATATGTAGTAGGCGCTTATACTTATGCATATCTTTACACTATAAGTGGCTGCTTATTAAGCTATACGGTGTGCAAGCTAGGAGGAACCCCCTTGCACCCCAGCGCGGGAAATAAACACACCTGCTTTATAACTCATTTTGGGTTATAGGGTTTGATTCTGCAAAATAGAAGGATCTAACGGCTTTTGTGAAACACTGTATCTGCCCTGAAATTTCCCTGTTATTCCCTGTACTCTCAGCTTCCCAAATGTTTATTTCCATGGATTAATGATACGAAAGGGAAGTTGTGGCTGTCCCATCCCTGGAGGTGTCCAAGGTCAGGCTGGGTGGGGCCTTGATCCCCTGATCCAGTGGGAGGTGTCCTTGCCCATGGCAGGGGGTTTGGAACTGGATGGGCTTTAAGATCCCTTCCAAACCAACCCATTCCATGATTCTATGATTCTGTAAAAGAAGAGCTGTTTATGATCTCAGTTACACTGGTATGTATGTCTTTCCTCTAGATAAGGTTCAATCTAAAGTTAATGCATCTAGGACAACTCCCAGTGACACCTCTACACAGCCAACTCTCCACAGGTACAGCGCTATGCAGTGGCAAGGACTGCTGGTTCCTCACATTCCTGGTTGCCTGGGTCTGAGAAGGATGCTGGGATGGTGGAACAATGTGCACGTAGGTCTCTCAATTTAAGAAAGCAACACCACCAACTCAAAAAAAAGAGAGCAAAAAACCAACGCAGTGTGTGGGACTCCTCATGTAGACTTGTTCCTGCAGAGTAAGCCATGTAGAGTGGCTCCATGGAGAGTTGTCCTGCAGGGAGTTGGCCATGGAGAGCTGTCCCTTTCCTAAAGCTAAGATGCACAAACCAATTGCAATCACATTACTGACTGAAACACAGCTTCCCTCTGCCTGATCATGCCTGAGGCTGTGATAAATTCAAAGAAACTGCGATAGGCAGTCACAACAGAGAAGCAGAATCTGGAAGATCCCTGGCCAGACTGCTGGGAGTTAAACTGTTATATCAATTTATTATTACTTCAGTCCCTAAGAACTTGCAGACTTTATGATCTCTGTTAAAAAATCTGGTTCCTAACACAAATCAGATAAAGCTACTCTAGAAATCCTACCAATTTCTAAGATTTAAATTAACAGAGACTTTAAGTCAAGTTATGGTTTTGAAGTCACCAAAGCAGACTGCTATTAGAAAGATAATGTCCAAAAATGTTTTAGGAATAAACTAAAATCATTAAGAGCTCAGCTCAAACCTGAAAAACCTTCTGTAAGAAATTATAATCACAGTGAAACCAGAGCTAAAGTCTCAGTGAATGAACTCTACCTTAGCACTGGACGTGTAGTTTCTCTGCAAATATTTCATTTCTTGGATTCCTAATGGCGTTACATTAACAATAAATAAAGCTGCTCATCTATCCAGTTTTCTTTTAATTATGTCTTTGTGCATCTAGCGTTCACAACTCACATTTATTTCAATTTTCTCATTCATACACATACTATTAAAATCTTCACATTATTTCCTTCGGAAATAATAGTTGCATTCATACTTTTGTAATGCTAATTATATGCAAACAGCACATCGAAACACAAACTGCAGAAACACAACACCACATCGAAACACAACAGCACATCAATCATAAACTTTTTAATGGCAGTCAAAGAACAACTGCTCTGTTGCCTGCATTTAAGATGTGTGAAGACGTCTCACTGCATTGTGAATGTACAAGCAGGCTACCACTCGTGATCTGGTGTTTGTACCAGCATTTGTCTTTCCATAAAACTGGAAGTTGTACCTCTGGAAGACTCTAGTACTTGAAGAAACAGCAATACTGATGCATTATTTGGAAAGCACACTGAAATCAAGCAGTTTTGGGAAGAGTGCGAGGCAGTTTCTTGTGAGGAACTGCTGGTACCACCATTAAAACTTTGAGCAGGAATAAATTGAAAATGAAGGTCTGCAGACAATAAATTGTGTTTTATATGTCGTGATGGGGACAAAAGAGAAACATATACTTCATTGAAGGTGGCAGATAACAGAATACTTATCCATGTCAAGTCTTCATAACAGATGCAAACTGAGATGACTGTGTATCACAGAATCACAGAACGGTGTGGGCTGGAAGGGACCTCAAAGCCCATCCAGTTCCAACGCCCTGCCATGGGCAGGGACACCTCCCACTGGATTTGGGGCTCAAAGCCCCATCCAACCCAACCTTGAACACCTCCAGGGATGGGGCAGCCCCACTTCTCTGGACAACCTGTGCCCAGGCCTCTCCATTGTCACAGCAAAACATTTGTCCCCAAGATCTCACCTAAATCTCTCCTCTTTCAGTTGGAAACTGTTCCCCCTGCACTCTCTGATCAAGAGCCCTTCCCCAGCTTATCTGGAGCCCCTTTCAGTACTGGAAGCTGCTCTAACGACTCCATGGAGCCTCCTCTTCTCCAGGCTGAACAACCTCAACTCTCTCAGCCTGTCCTCACGAGAGGTGCTCCAGCACCCAGAACACCTTTGAGATCTCCTCTGGACTCGCTCCAACTGATCCTCGTCCTCCCTGTGCTTCCTACATACTACAGTATATAGTTCTAATCTATTCATTTATTTCAAAGGTTTCAATGTACTTCGCTAGTATTATTGGAAGTGTCTATTGGAGCTCTTTATAAAAGGCATGAATGCACTGCCTATAAAAGTCCACATCAGATGCAAAGGCTTGCAATGGGTATTCCACAAAGCAATAAAAGACAGTGGCAGATCACACTGTATTAGAATTAAATTTTAGAATTAGAATTTTAAATTATATTTTAGTATTGGAATTAAAATTTCTTAAACATCTTAATTAAAACTAAGGTTCCTTAAAATTTCCCAAGAAAAATGTCTATTAAGAGTACAAAATAACAATTGTTAAGAAAGCTAAACCAATTTTCCCCATAAGCTCAATAAACCAAACATTAACATTAAATTTCAATGCAAATCTGTTCAGTAATGGAAATGCACACAGCATTTTGACCATTAATGGTACCATTGGACAACAACAGAGGCATTTCAGTGCTCATTTTTTAAAAATAATTTTCTCCTCACTCCCTGACTGTGCCGATAGAAAGAAATCATATAAAAAGAGATTTCTGTGAAGCCTGAGAGCTCATTTTGTCAGACTGGGACCTCAGTTATATATCAAGTAACTATTTATACAGTACGGCTCATGAAGATATAAATCTTCAGCCACCAAGAAATACAGGAAGCTAATAGATATTCCTTAAGTGTTTCCAATTTCACCTTTTAAATAACACAAGTTACCATATAAAGTACAGTAGCTCATTCCTACTACATATAACACTTAGTAAGTACTAAGAGGTTATATTTTAACATTATTTAAAGATTTATTATTAGCATTATGGATACAAAAGGGAAAATTTTGGAAATATTTATTTACTTAAGATATAACAAAGACTTAAATCCTGTTGCTGACTTGATTATTGTCATATATTTGGCTTACTGAGAAAAAAAAAGAAAGAGAAATTAACTAAAGAGTACAAAACAGAAGTTATGTCAGAGTAATTAGGAAAACAGGACTAGAAAACATAATGTGTTCTACTTGAAATCTGTGCTTCAGTACATTCCAAAATACGCATGATGATGTTTAAGGCCTATGCTGTAAGAGCAACTACTCTTTCTTCAGCTAATTCTACTCCTACCAGGGGACTAGCATAAACAAGTCAGCACAGCAAAACATTGTGAACATTTTCCCTCTACAGCACAAATATAGTGCTTGAATAATTTAAGATGCTCTAAATCACATTAAGGTATCTTTGCTTCTTTTCTTTTAACATTAACAGGTAAAGTTCTAACCAGCAGGATTAAAGAGTTTATTTGGAATAAAGGGGTTGTAATAAAGCTTCGCAAGAACAAACAAAATTCAACAGTATCCCAGTGAAGCTCTTTAACTCTTCATTAATCATATAATGCCAGGCTGTAAGGGGACTGAGGGATCACCCAGTTCAACCTTTTAGGTGATAAATAGTTTAAGTAGAGTTTTGGATAACATAAATATTTTTAAATGTTTCTTTGATAGTAAGTTTCACAATGAAATTATGTTTTCCTGATTCCATAATAAAATACCATATATGTAACACGCCTTCTTTGTAAGAATCCTTACCTCTGGATTGCATTTACTCAGCTGGTCTTTTTGAGCACACTCATGCTTAACGGCCTGTAAAAGAGGGTAAAGTCAACCTGCAAACTCCATACAAACAAACATATTCAGTAAATATTACATAAACCCCCAAAAGTAGCAACTTTTGTTAAATACATTTCAAGTGAAAGAGTCAACACAGCAGTCTATTTATAGCTTTCTTTTTAATATTTGGATGGCAAAATTATGAAACAGAGGATTAGCGACTTAAGACGAAAATAATATTGGAGATTTTCTCCCCCCTTTTTCCTGTTATTCTCTATTTCTTGTTTATGTGGCTGCTGCAGAAAGACAGTTTTACTAGATTTGGCCCACTTAGACCCAATAAAAAATATTTTTTCAGCTTTTCTATGGCAAAATGCAAATTTTGGACTCTCTTTGCAATTTACCTATAATGTGAAGATATGGCAGTAGGTGGTAAAATGCATTGCTATTATTGATACATTTAGTTATGGCCTAGTGCTACAATCGTACTAATACATTTTACCAAAATAAAGTATTTTAGGAGAGATTGTGTTTAGGATTATGATTACTCCATTTGCACTTAACTACATAAAACAGTTTGAGGAAAAGATAATCCTATAAGAAGTGCACTTGCTCTGCATAGTATACATGAAAACTCAAAGACATTTACATCTTAAAGGTCTGGAGAGTATAGCCTTCATAAAATGCCCCTGATACAAGATATGGTATTTGAAGATGTATAGATTTGAGCAAAATGAGTCTTCTATTTGTTAACCTTGTGTTTAAACACTGAAGACTTAAGAAGTCTAATTATTTTGCTGCTATGAACCTAAATTACGACACGGAGGACCTGATTTTGCAGTTACAAATCACGCAGTGCTTTATGTAAGCAAGGTCCTACAAAAATACTTCACACCATCAACTGCATCATTGTAACTTAGAGCAATAATATATGCTAACTCAAAGCAATTAATTAATAGATATGAAATGATATTTTGAATTACTAATGTAGCACATTTATCAGGATTATATGTGTGACAACATTAAAACAAAGGAGTCTATTTAGCTCCATTTTTTACTTCTAACAGAAAACACTCAAATGAATCAACAAAATACTTGCTCTAGGACATGGCTTATTTTAGAAATGTGTTAGCCTGATTCAGCTAGATAACAGGAAATCCACAGAAAGACTATAATCCAATGGCATTTTGTTGAACATGAGCTACTACCTATCACATATATTACACCAAGATTTCAAGTGTCCCATGCTGTCTTCCACACACCCATGCCTTCCAATTACCACTATTAAATTCTGTTTTATCTAATGTTAGGTGCACTAGATATGGGTTTATTAAACACTGCAATTTAAAAGGCATTATTACTGTTACAAAAGATGCTAAAAAATCGACTTTATTGGCTCAGCATTATAGTGAAAAATAAATTAAATAATACACGTTTTACATTTTATGCTAGGAAAGCATCAACTGATGGTTACTTACCACAGCAAAATACATATGTTTTATGATAGCATTTTTCATTTCACCACGCTGCACGCCAGACATGATTTTGTCCATTTGTTGTGCAGCAGAGAAACAGTTCATCTGGATATTTTCAGTATTTCGTATTTCATTCTGTGCAGAGCAAAAAAAAAACCTCTTCTCTTTAGTTTTAAAGCAAAAGCTGTTTTAAAGCATTAATGTGCCAAGTCCTTCTATAAGTGCTAAGTCTTTCTATACAATCTATTGCAAGCCCTTGTGTTCATACACAAGCTTATGTAACTATTCAGGGGTCTATGTTAAGTCCCAGGTAAAAAGCTGGTGGTTTGGAAACAAACCACTGATGTAGTTGGAAGCTATAGTGTTGGAATTATCAATGCAAGCTTCCCCATAACTGTTGTTCCTAGCTGACTTTAACTCTGAACCACTCCCTGTGGCTGGAACTGGAGCTGTGTTTCCATAATGGATTCTTCTGTGAACTTTCAGGAAACCTAAAACCAAAGCCCACACTTTTTCAATTAATCAAAAATGCAGTAAGGATTTTTTTAAGACATTTTTTCATCACTTTGCCTATGATCATACATTAACTTTATGGAGGTCCCTACAATGAAACCTTTTCAGCTCTTGCCCATAAGCCTGAATGAAACTAGCAATTTAAAAATTTAAAAGGTGAGTTTTTTTAATTAATTCATACTCTAACATCACCTATTGTTTCAACCTATTTCTTCAGTACAGGGAATCAGAAAGTATTTCTCAAACTGGTTGCCAGCCCACACTGAAAACTCTCAGCAAAGCCACAAGAAATTTTTTGTCAGTAAAGAATAACAACAAAAAATTAAAAGTTACTTCAGGATATGAGAATGACACATTTCAGTACGTTTCAATGTATGCTTTTGATCAAAGATAAACAGAATAAAGCACCACCTTTGTTTTAAACAAATTCACACGTAACTACAAACCCAGCCTCCCCCTGCAGCTAAAAGCGCTAAGAAAGGCGATTCAAATGAAGCGTTCCTCTTCATTAGAGCGCTAATGGCCAGCTTTTATTAGGATCAGGTGGGGAAGCCTGGAGGTAGCGTGCCTTCTAATTCAAACACCTACAGCTAGTGGATGAATCAAGTATGGGAAACACGGGAAATAACAGTAGGCAAAAATCCACACTAAAGCATGCAATAATAAGATGCAAGCCATGAACTGTTTACACTTAACGTTTTTCAGATAAAGTTTAAACCTCTGCACAGGTTTCCTTTTTACAGATTTTTCTCCCTTAAAAGCATAATTTGAGCCAAAAGTATTTGGCATGTGAGTAACAATATTGTAAGTACTGAGCTTGTTGCATATTACAGAAGAGACTTGAGTACTTTTGGTAACTAGAAAAAAGCTCTGAACAGCTTTGATGAGCCAGCAGTTGCTGAACTCTGCACTATCTAGTCTTTACTTCTTGTGGCACCATCTGCACATTATTTTCAACATGCTTATAAGAACACTTAGATACAAACAATTTATGGTACCACTTTGGCAAAACTTGATGAATTCCAGTGTTCATCCAATAAAGCATTTAAAGTCTCTGTTTAAATTAAAGTATGAGACTGGCTCCCTTGAACTGATAAATTTGACACATTGTAGGATCAAGTCATTAATGACAATCCCAGAGTATTGCAACACTAGAAATACGAAGTTGAGATTATAAAAACAGATAAAGACGAAGCAAAGACTAGCTCAAAAAAAAATCACAGCAAAAATAGACAATGTCAGTGCAGCTCCACACTGGAAAAAATGAAAATACTGCTTTGCTGAATTCAGCATCTGAACATGTATCTGGGTGTTTATTTTTGCTACAAGGAATAGTCAAAAGAGCAGGACTACAGCTTTACAAAGTCGGAATGTTCTAATGAATAATATGCCAAATACTTCCACAAGGGAGAGAAAAGAGCACGTCCATAACATTCTTTGATAAAGCCTAGTATAGGTGGACAAGTGTTGTGATTTGATAGCCTATGTTTTATTCTTTTCCTTTTAAGACCAGGCGTTCCGGCAGTTTTCTGAGTTCTTTAGATGCATTTAAATAGAAAGCTAATGCTCTCTCAGCCTCCAAGGTGAGTTACTTTAATGAAATTGAAGAAAAATAGATATGTGCAAGATAATGGACTGGTTGAGACGGGAACTTGCTACCACATCTGGGAGGAATACAGGGTGCACAGCAAGAAACACTTGATTCTCATAGAGATCAATAAAAGGTGAAGTAGTCATAAAACCTTGACACTCATTCCTCTATTCAATGTAAATGTCTATCTTAGCTGAAAGGTGTAATAGAGAAAGTCTCCCGCAACAAGTTTCATTAAGAGAGCAAGCACTAGGCTGAGATCCCGTGTTGGTATGCATCAAGGCCTTTCAACTCTCTTCTTACCTTTTGTTAGCAGATTTACTGCTCATTAAAACAGGAAGAGTAAAGTATATTCTTTGATTTGAAGAATCCAAAGGATTTTCAAATGAAGTAGGTTATTTCCAGTAACAAGCACAGCTTTTGACCCTACTTGCTTTCAAAGGTAGTGTTTCCAATCAGCAGCTGACTAAAATCATCCCAGTCTGAAGAATCACCACACTAAGAGAGTCTCCCGAGTCCTTTGAGTAGCCTCAGGTCACAATCCTTAAGAGTTCTGAACAGAGCACCTCAGTCACAGAATAGAGTCATAGAATTGCTAGGCTGGAAAAGACCTTTGAGAACATCAATTCCACTGTACCTGTCCACTGCTAAATCATATCCCTAAGCACCTCATCTGCCCATCTTTTAAACACCTCCAGGGATGGTGACTCAATCGCTTCCATGGGCAGCTTCTGCCAGTGCTTGAGAACCCTTTCAGTGAAGAAGTTTTTCCTAATGCCCAATATGAACCTGCCCTGGCACAACTTGTGGCCATTCCCTCTCATCCTATGACCTATCATTTGGGTGAAGAGAGCAACACCCACCTCTCTACAACGTCCTATCAAGTAGCTGTAGACAATAAGGTTTCTCCTCAGTCTCCTCTTCTCTTGGCTAAACAGCCCCAGTTCCCTCAGCTGTTCCTCATAAGACTTGTTCTCCACCCTCTTCACCAGCTCCATTGCCCTTCTCTGGACATGCACCAGGACCTCTATGACTTTCTTGTACTGAGGGGCCCAAAAACGAACCCAGGATCGAAGTTGCAGCCTCACCACTGTTCAGTACAGGGGCACAACGACTTCTCTGGTCCTGCTGGCCACGCTGTTTCTGATACAAGCAAAGATGCTATTTGCCTTCTTGGCCGATAGTCAATAATGAGTAGTGCACCTGGTAAGCAAACAGCCACGAAACATGAAGCTTCTCTCTCGCTTAGGAAATGGTAAGAATAAATTCTAGCTCTAGCAAATTCTGTATATACAAGAAAATTCACTGAACAGTGACCTGTCCCCTCATAGCAGGTGCAAAGATGAAAGAGAAACAATCCGCTTTTCTCACTTTGCTCAGTCTTTGGAATCATTGCTAGTTTAACTTCAAAAGATCCAGTTTTGGAGCAGAATAGTAAACTTAGGGCTCTGAACCATTTGATATTGCACTGGCTGCTTCATCTGACTTAGCCACTTCAACAAAAACCTCTGTCTCTCTAGAATGATGACTTCTAGTGTGGTTTCTCTCTGCAAATAAGGTCCACCAAGGCCCTTAGGTGTTATTGGATCTGATGACATATTGTCTCATTTTCTACTTTAGTCAACAGAAGAAAACTACTGCAGGGACCCTGAAGAACCCTCTTCAACCAACCAATAAATACCGAGCTTGCATTCTCAAGAACTTAACGCCTTTGAACAGTAAAAAAGTTTTGTCATGAATGGTGACAGGTTTTCTAACACGGGTAGAGACAAAGTTGAATCTAGTCATTTTTGCAGATATGAGCATCATGTGATTTGAGTGGTACGGACTCTAACGTTTTTTGAAATGCAGTCATTTCTGACCTCATGGATGAGAGTTCTGCAAAAGGAGAAGCATTACAGTATATAAACTGTTGGTATACGAGACAATCCCAACAAGTCCTCTCGGCATGCTGATCTGTCTCATAGTGGTGCTAATTTTAGATATGTTCTTTAATTTACTTACCTCAAAAAGGTAATCTCCTAGATATTGCAAAGGGTAGTATTGAGGTTTGGAGAGACATTTTCTGTTTTGCATAGGAAAAATTTCGTCACTGATGAATATATGGGTTATATTGTGCTCTGCATTTTGAGAAGAACATATGGTTGCCTTTCCAGCTTGAAGAACTCTAAAAAAAATATATTCAGAAAGATGTATTTACTGCATTATATTAATACTGCCCAAAGCAACATTATGATTCACAAACTACAATCATGCAACTACAAGGGTTCTAGATTTATGACACTGCCCAACTTTCAATAGGACGTTAAAGAGATGCCTAATAGCCTTCACAAAAGGAAAGAGCCCACTCAGCAAGACATCCTTCTCTTCACAATGCAATGTGGTTAACTATAATCAATGTACATCTCCCACATGTGCTTTACCTGCACACTTTTCAAAGATCAAACTTGGCAATAGCAGCTATAATGCAATAAATTATGTCCCCCTCAATGATGACAGTCTTTCAATGTTTTGCAATAAATTAAGTAGGTTGCCAAAAATGGAATGCTGCTTCTCTGAACTGTAACGATATTTTCATTATGCAGGTACACTTTCTGACTTAATTTTGGAGTCATCCACAGCATTTGGTGCTCTCCAATATAATACACAGAAAATAGATCTGTTTGTCTTTGGGACACCATTACATTAAGAATTTCTTCAGGGGCAATTTCAAGGGCAGTTGTACTGCAGCTACCAATCCGTCTTTCAGAAAAGACGATAGACCACAATAAAATGGTAGAAGAAATAAGGTCTCTTGGCATGCTAGATACACCTTTTTTCTGGGTATGTAAAAAGAAAAGGATGCTGTTCTCACACACTTGCCCCTCCAACAGCTAGGCACAAAAGACAGGAAAAGCATAGAAAGGGGGGAAAAAGACAGGGTGTTGTAAATATTAGCGAAAAATCAAGCTTTCTCCAAAGTATTCACAACAGAAACCAGTAATTGCTGTAGACAAAAAATATCTGTTTCTCAGTTTTCTGACTAAGTAAAACGATCCCCATGTTGGTGTATGGGAAACAGGAAAAAAGAGATTTCTTCCACAAAACTGCCTGTTCAACCTGTCTGTAGCTCCTGTTAAAAGTTATTTCTACTGCAAACAGAGAGTTCAGCAAGACAGCATTTCAACAGTGTTATCATGAACTCTGCATAAGCATTTTTTATGGAAAAAGAAGCATCAATTTTCACTAGTGTAGCAGGATAAGCACATCTTTCTGCAAGACATCACACAGTAAATCTTTCTGCTTAGGCAAGAGAATGGCACAATTATAATGTTGGCAAATCAGGAGATGGTTACTTCAGCTACACCTCACTTCATCTTTATGAACTGCAAAGAGAGATGTTCTGTAAGGCAGCATACAGCTCTGTCCCACTGTCAACCACAAAATCAACTTCTCTGCTTGCCTGCACATCCCTGGCATGCCCAGACCCGAGGAGAGCTCCTAACTAACTGAGATTTCAATAGAGGAGGAGAATAGGGCAGTACCTGCTCCTGCACTGAATTCACTGAAGTTATAAATCGTATCGGGGGTGGGGGTGGTTTGCTTTTACGGTACCTGAAGCAAACATTACTCAACATGCTCTGTTTAGGATGCAATGTAGTATTTAAACCATGAAATCCAAATGTGTAAGAAGAATGGAGTCCAAATCCGTAGAGGGTTGGAACTGGATGATCTTTAAGGTCCCTTCCAACCCAAACCATTCCAAGATTCTATGAATAAAAAAAAAAACCAACCTAGTAGTCCCAGAATTCCTGCACTTTAGTTGTGTTCCTTTTTCTCTGCTTTTCCTTTATGCTTTCATCCTATCCCTTCCAAACTACATGTGTTTACATCGTATCAGACACACCTGTTACAGTACAGATCAGGTCTTCAGAGCTACAAGAAGCCCTTGCATAGATGTGACACAAAAAAACCATCACAATGTGGCCCAGAACTGTAGGACACATTTCACAGCTGGCCCAGAGCACCCATCCAAGGGAAATAATGTATCCTGTGCTGCTACCTTTTCCATGTAACATTCATAAAATAAACCACTACTCATAAAAAACGCAAGCCTATATTTCTTGCCTCATGAAGAAAGTTTCTGCTAGCAGTTTACTTAGGATGAGAACGCAACAGAACATGTGTTGTTTATGACACTACAGTAAAAGAAAGCAAGACAAGCTGTTAAAGTTATGTTAAAGTTAATTTTATGACAAAAAGTATCAAGTATATTAATGAAGAAATAAGTCAGAGTTTGAAGAGCCGGAGGTTGTTATGGACTGAATAATGGGATAGAAGAACAAAGATGGGTTCAACCATACAAGAGGTTTCCCATCATTCATTATTTAAGCTTTAAGACATGCTCTTCTACCTTCTAATAGATGCCATTCGCTTATCGCCTTCCTTCACAGGGAGGATGACGTTCCATCTGTGGAAGGCGCCTGGAGCATAAGAGTGTTTCAGTTCTTCGCGCCATCTTTTAGGTGCAGATTGCATTTGAGGTGAATAATGGGTGTCTTTTTCAATTTCATATCCCCATTCATACGTCGTTTCATCAAGCCATCTACCACTTTCGGCACTATCAATTATGTACTCCTTAGTTAGTATCCATTTCCCTAAAAAGCACATGAACTGTCAACCACAAAAGATTTTTTTGTTCAGACAAATGGCAATCAACTTAAGATCTAATGTAAAATTAACTTCAACCTTTCTCGTGCGAATAAAAGTTGGAATTCTAAGTACCATTTTAAAAACTTCTTCCTACAACAATTCTTTTCTTCACACTTTAGGATCAGAAATCTAATCTCAGAATGCCACTAGAAACGAACACTTTGTTTTCTTTTAAGCGTCTTATGCTTCTTGGGACAAATACTTGTCTATCTCCTCAAAAACCTGCAAATGGAATCTTCCGGCTTCCCAGATTGTTTTCCTATGACTTCCACAGAGCCTCGCTTATCCCTTTGTTTTTAATAGCATCTGACACTTTTATAAATGTACTAAAACTCAGTAAACTGAAGATACATTTCACTGCCAACGATTAAAGAGGAATGAAGGTTGTGGCAGGCAAGCTGCTTCTTTTATATACTCTTAATGTTACTTGCACTGTGAATGCAGTGAATATCAGTACTAGGGGAATATGGTTTTAGACTTTTGTCTTCCCCGTTTCTTCTTTTCACATCCTTTTCTCTCATCCTTTGGCTCCACCTCCTCCGCCTCTCCTCTTTCATCTTCTGCATGTACTCTTTTGATACTGTAAGTAACGATCTTCCCCTTTTTCTCCGTCTCTCTCTCTTCTTACAGGTTCAGGTCAAGAGCTGCGGTTAGTACCCTGCTCCTGTATTGAAACACTGCCTACAGAAGATACTGCAAGAGAAATAGACTTGAATTGTATGAACCTAATTGGTTTCACAGAACAGCGGTGTTGACTGGAAAAACGTAACCATACAAGAGCGCAGATGGAACTTCTATGTAACCTAGCATAGGTACCAGTAAACTTCGGACTGCAAAAGGGACGCTGTGCAACACTGTCCATCTCATCAGCTAAGAAGATCATCAAGAATGGCATCCTTGTTTGTATTTCTGTTCTCCTTTGGGGAGTTCTAAATGGGTCTGAACATGATCTATTGCACTTACTTGTGAAAAGCTGCAGTACAATGAATGCGCTTTCTCTGCCATCGAGGGCAAGAGTAATGATTAAGCAAAACCAGCACCTCTTCTAGGACTAAAAAGTATCAGATGGTATTGGGGAAGATTCACCACCACAGAAACATGACAGAGATCTGCATTACCACGTGGACACTGCATGTTTTATTTGCACTCAGTTCAAGAAAACATCTCCATATGTTTTCAATCCCAAAAAGCAAGAAAGCACCAATTCAAATGTTTATAATAGTTTAAATAGTGCAGGGATAGGATGAGGGGAATGGTTTTAAGCTGAAAGAAGGGAGATTTAAATGAGATCTTAGGGAGAAATGTTTTCTTGTGAGGCTGGAGAGGCCCTGGCCCAGGCTGCCCAGATGAGTTGTGGCAGCCCCACTCCTGGAGGTGTTCAAGGCCAGGCTGGACAGGGCTTGGAGCAGCCCGACCCAATGGGAAGTGTCCTTGCATACAGCAGAGATGTTGGAACTGGATGGGCTTTGAGGTCCCTTCCAACCCAAACCATTCTGTGATTCTATGAAGTGCTATGCCGCAAATCTACCTGTATTTTAATGCTTGTTTCCCTCATGGAAACACTTGGTTTACTTTTCTTTCTATTAGAGTACAACCAGAACTTTACATCAGTACAAGGAGTCTTCTGTGTGTGTATACATACATATACTCTAGCTATGACAGATGACCAAAAACACCTACTAATATGGTATATACGTACAAATATGAAATAAAGAACTTTACGTACACCTTTAAACCCAAATCTTTATTTAGTTTGTTGCCTGTTACCTTCTAAATTTAAGATTACTCAGGCAAAAAGTGCTTCAACTCTTTGGTACAATATGATAGAGGGAAAATAAAGATCATGTTTAACCAGTTAATAGATCGATATTGCAAAACCTCATAACACCACAAGATTTTCTAGAATCACTATAAAATTCTTTCAGGTAATCTATGAACAAATAAATCTTAAAATACAGAATGCTCATTCCAAAAGAAATTGTTTATGTATGGGATTTCAGCATAGGCCCTAGGAAAAAGTAAAGCAAGAGGAAAGACCAGAGGCATGTGTCAGAAAGGCAAAAGCCTAGTATTCTCTCTTGCTGCACAAACAGGAACTTTCAGGTGGTGACCTTGACCAGCAAACGTTGTGTGTGAATCTGGCAAGAAAAACATGCTGACTACAGGTGCCCATAGTCTTTCCATCCCCTTTTCAAGCGATCTGTTTTTAAGTGCCTGTATCCTTTGGATATGACTTTGTGATTTAAGTCATACATAAAAAAACTTTCTGTTTGGGCAAACATGCAAAACAAATAAAGGAAGGTGGCAGGAATAGAATTTAGGGAAAAATCCAGACCAAAAAAAAAGTAAATCAGAACTTGAACACAATATTATGTTAAAAATTAATATTAATGGGGAAGAATAATGAGAGATCATAATACAGTTCATTCACAAAATGAAACCAGGTACCCAGAAACCTTTTATGGGTCATTTCCACATTAAGATCCTATGAATTTTTACAGCAAAGCTTTTACTCACCAGCAGCACAAGCAGCTAGGAACTTCTCACTCTTGCACAGTCTTTTTGCTATAAGATGCGTACAGTTTCTGTATTGCTGATAAAACAAAACCAAAACAACACACTTGTATCACCGGAAACAGCTTAACTTCCTTGGGCGTTTATACAGAACCCTAAAGCACCATGCAGTCCTTCATCTTACGGCTTACATCTTTTATTTCTGCTCTAACCATCAGATGCTTTAGCGAACAGTACCTTATCATCCAAAAAGACACAGTCCAGGCGGAACAGCCATTCTAGCAGTGCCTTTTTCTCCTGTTTTTTAAACCCAGTTAACTGGATTATCCGCTTCTGGTCGTCACTGGCCATCTGAGAGCAGAAAAATAACAAAAAGGAGACATTAACACACATAATGCACATCACCAAATGCTGTTTCCATGATGTTTCCAGAACTTCCTACTTTTCCAAGAAAAAGCGGAAACACTCCATGAGGAACGAATGCAACTTGATGGTGGTACCTGGCATCTGGAGTTGCCCTGCCTGCTCCAGCCAGGATACCCAGGTGGTGGTAAGGGGGGGATACCCAACATCCACAGCTGCCTCTGCCCGCTCCAGCCAGGATACCCAGCATCTGGAGCTGCTTCTGCATACTCAAGCTGGGATATCCGAGCAGCTCGGCATCGAGCCTGCTCCAGCTGGGATAACTGGGCAGTACCTGGTATCAGGAGCTTGCCTTGATATCCAGATGCAGAGGATATCCAGAGGAGCAGTAAGATGGGTGGGGAAAGTGTACCCGGCATCTGGAGCTGCCCTACCAGTTGGGATACCTGGGCAGAGGGAAGAGGGGATACCTGGCGTCCACAGATGCCTCCGCCTGCTCCAGATGAGATACCTAGGCTGTGGGAAGAGGGAGTACGAGCATCTGGAACTGACCCTGTCTGCTCCAGCCAGAAAACTTCGGCAGTGGTAAGGGAGCAGGAGACTGCAACTGGAGCTGTCCTGCCCTCTCCAGCTGGGATACCTGGGCACTGTGAAGAGGGGATACCTGGCATCCACAGACGCCCCTGCCTGCTCCAGCTGGGATACCCAGGCAGCGAGAGGAGGGAAGACTGGATCTCAAGATGCTCTGAATTTGGGAGGCTCCCTCAGGGAACAGGCACCGGGATGCAGGGGGAGAATCCAGAGAGGGTATCCGGGGGGGTGGGGGTATCCGGGGAAGGGATGCAGGAGGCGAGATGCAGGAAGGGGATGCAGAGTGCGGGGATGCAGGAGGGGATGCAGTAGGGGTGATGCGGAGGGGGGGATGCAGCTGTGGGTGTGTGTGGAAGCAGGGGAGGACGCAAGGCGGGATGCAGGACGGGGATCCTGGCGGGGATGCAGGGAAGGATGCAGTAGGGGGGATGCAGGGAAGGATGCCGTAGGGGGGATGCAGGAGGGGATCCAGAGGGGGATGCAGTGGGAGGGGGAGGTGGCGGGGAGGCGGGTATCCCGCCTGCCACCACTTACAGACGCCGCGGGGGTGGCGGGGACCCCCCGGTCCGGTCCCGTTTGATGCCTCCCGGACCCGTTTGATGCAGTCCGGTCCCGTGCGACGCTGCCCGGTCCCGTTCGATCCCGTTTCCCATGCGCTTCCCCCACGCTCATCTTTCCTCTCCCCCTCTTCCCAATCCCCCGCCCCGCCAGTGTTTCCCGCCTTCCCGTTTTCCCGTCCCGCCCCGGATGTGTCGGCGCGCTCGTTCCGGGCTGTTGTCACTGACGACCGCGGTCGCCGTGGGTGAGTGCGAGTGTCCCGCGGTGCACCCGCCCCGGGCAGGGGGAGCGGGAGGGGCGGGGGGGATGCGATGGGAGAGGGGGAGCACCTGGAGTGGGAGTGGAGGGTCTTCAGTGGCATGGGATGGGTTGGGATGGGATGGAAATGAAGGGGCTTCAGTGGGGTGGGATAGGATGGGATGGAATGGGATAGGGAGGGATGTGATGTGATGCGTTGAGGTGGGATGGGATGGGGTGGGATGAGACGGAGTGGAAAGGGGTGCTATGGGTGGGATGGGGGGAATGTAGGGGAGCAGCTGGAATGGGATGGGAAGGGATGCAGAGGGATAGGGTGGGATGTAGTAGGATAGGATGGAATGTGATGCAATGCGATGGGATGCAGTGGGATGGAATGCAATGGGATGGGACAGGGTGAGATTCAATGCAATGTGATGGGTTGCGTTGGGATGGCATGTGGGTTAATGGCTAGAATGGGAATGTAAGGTCTTCAGTGGGATGGAATGGGATGGGACGTAGTGCGATGGGACAGTGGGGTGGGATGGGATGAGGGAGAACAGTTGGGATGGGAATTGAAGGGCTTCAGTGGCATGGGATGGGATAGGATGGGATGGAATGCATTGGGATGGAATGCGATGGAAAGGAATGTGAAGGCATGGGGTGGGATGCAATGCAATAGGATAGGGTTGAATAGGATGGAATGGGATGGGATGCAGTAGGATGGAATGGGATGTGGGGTAACAGCTGGGATAGAAACAGAAGGGCTTCCGTGGGATGGGATGGGAAGGAATGCAATGGGATAGTGTGGGATGCAATGCAATGTGATGGGTTGAGGTGGGATGGGACAGACTAGAATGGGATGCAGTGGGACGGGATGGGGTGGGATGTTGGTGGGCAGCTAGGATGGGAATGGACACAATGGGATGAAATGGGATGGGGTAGGGGAGAGCAGTTGGGATAGGAAGGGATCAGATGCGATGGGGTGGAATGGGATGGGATGAGGGGGGAGAGTCTGAGCTGGGATGGGAGATGGTGTGTAGCTTGTGAATTTGGGGAATGACAGATGGGATGAGGTGGGACGGGTTATAGTGGAATAGAATACAGTGGGATGGGATGGGGTGGGATGGAATGCGATGGGATAGAATGTGATAAGATAGGGTGGGATGCAGTGCAGTGGGATGGGATGGGATGGATGGGATGGGATGCAGTGGGGTAGGGTGAGATGGGATGTGGGGTAACAGCTGGCATGGGAATGAAAGGCTTCAGTGGGATGGGATGGGTTGGAATGGGATGGATGGAGTGGGATGCAAGGCTATGTGGTGGGATGGGGTGGGATGGGACAGAATGGAAAGGGATGCAGTGGGGTGGGATGGGGTGGGATGTGGGGGAGCAGCTGGGGTGGGATGGCAAGGGCTGCAGTGGGATGGGATGGGATGGGATGCAGTGGGATGGGGTGGGGGAGAGTGGTTAGGATGGAATGCGATGGGATGAGGGGAAGAGGCTGGGCTGGAAGGCTATGGGGTGTGTGTAGCTCGTGGATTTGGGGCATGACAAATGGGATGGGATGCGATGAGATGGGACGCAGTGGAATGGGGTGGGACATGGTGGGATGGGATGCGGTGGGATGGAATGCAGTGCACTGTGGTGGGATGGAATGTGAAGTGATGGGATGGGATGCAGTGGGATGTGATGGGATGTGAAGTGATGGGATGCAAGTGGTGGAACGGGATGTGATGGCATGGGATGGGATGGCATGCAGTGCAATGCAATGCATTGTGATGGGATAGGGTGAGATGAGGTGCAGTGGGATGTGGTGAGAGGCAATGGGATGGGGGAGAGCATCTGGTAGCCCCTAGATCCCTGTTGCCCCCCTCTCCCCAGGGCTAGAGGAGTGGGAAGTGATATGATTGGGAGTGTGCAAAGACAAGGAGACCCAGCTGGAGCTCACAGAGGTGCAAGTTGTAGTATGTCTCCTCTGCAAAAGGCTGGAGAAGCAGGAAAGAATCAGAACTATGGAATGGTTTGGATGGAAGGGACCTCAAAGCCCATCCAGTTCCAACCCCCCTGCCATGGCCAGGGACACCTCCCACTGCATCAAGTTACTCAGACCCCCATCCAGACTGGCCTTGAACACCTCCAGGGATGGGCAGCCTTCATTACAAGAAATGTAGTTTCTGATAGCACTTGGACACTTAGAAAATCTTACACTGTCATTTCTCAGGTCTTCCTGATCTGTCACCTACAGTTTTGATTCTACCTCTTAATTTCAAATATTTAAAAAGAAATCATATTACATTGGCACGAAATTTACTTTACAGACTTGTGATAGACATTCTTGAAAAATGAAGGTCCACAGACAATAATTTGAGTTTTTTATGATGTAATGTAGAAGAGCAGCTGACTAAAGAGGCATAAATTCTTCATCGAGGGTGGCAGATAACAGAACAGAATTTAGATGAGTTAAACCTTCCTACCAGATGCAAAATGAGACAATCATAGAATGATTTGAGTTGGAAGAGACCTCAAAAACCATCTACTTCTACCCCTTTGCCATGGGCAGGGACACCTCCCAGTGGATCCAGTTGCTTAAAGCCTCATCCAGCCTGGCCTTGAACAACTTCAGGGATGGGGCAGTCACGACTTCCCTGGGCAACCTGGGCCAGGGCCTTCCCACCCTCATCATTAAGAATTTCTTCCTAATGTCTAATCTGAATCTTCCTTCTTTCAGCTTAAAATCGTTCCCCCACATCCTGTCCCTGCACTCCCTGATCAAGAGCCCCTCCTCAGCTTCCCTGTAAACCCTTTCAGTTCTGGAAGCTCCTTTAAGGTCTCCCCAGAGCCTTCTCTTCTCCAGGCTGAAAAAGACCAACTCTCTCAGCCTGTACTCGTACAGGAGCTGCTCCAGCCCTTGGATCATCTCCATGGCCTCTTCTGGACCTGATTCAACAGATCTATGTCCTTCCTTTGCTGAGAACTCCAGAACTGAATGCAGGGTTCCAGGTGAGGTCTCACAAAAGCCAAAGAAAGGGGGAGAATCCCCTCCCCCACTCTACTGGTCACACAACTTTGGATGCAGCTCAGGGAGATCCCAGGAAGGGACCAAGTATTCCTGGTCTCCAGCACCCTTTTCTCTGTACCTTAGAGAAACTGTCCCTCATGGCAGAGATGGCTGATCCTCAGGGAAGGTGTCCAGGGGCTGCTGCTGAGGCTGTAGTCAAGCCTGATGTTTTGATGAAGGGGATCCTGCTCCACTTGCCTCATTGGTCCATTCTGGAAGTAAATGTTTGATTTTTTCAAATTACAAAACAACACAAAAGGTCAGGATAATGTTCAGATTGTACCAGAATCGGGTTGCACCCAACTTAGAAATGCCAAGGTTACAATTGTGAAACACTGATTTGGTACCTTCTGTGTATAAGATATGAGTTTTGATTGGTTCTTGTGTCATGGAATGCAGGTGGGGGCGAAGTTGGATGAGACTTTGAGCAATTTGTTCTAGTGGAAGATGTCACTGCCCATGGCAGGGAGGTTGAAACTGGATGGGTTTTAAGGTCCAGCCAAGCCAAATAATTTCATGATCCTATAATAGTACACAAGAATTTCATGATCCTATAATAGTACACAAGAAATCTGTTGGCAGTTTATAATGAATAAAATTAGCTTTGTAGAATGTTTAACAAGGCCAAGTGCTGGGTCCCCCACTTGGGACACAACAACCGCAGGCCTGGGGAAGAGCAGCTGGAAAGCTGCCTGTCAGAGAAGGATCCGAGAGTGTTGGTCAACAGCAGCTGAACATAAGCCTGCAGTGGCCCAGGTGACCAAGATGGCCAACAGCATCCTGGCTTGGATCAGCCATTGGGTGGTTGGTAGACCCTTGTACTTGGTGCTGTTGAGGCCACCCTTCAAATCCTGTGTTCTGTTTTGTGTCCCTCACTGCAATAAAGACATTGAGGGGCTGGAGCGCATCTAGAGAAGGTAACAGAGCTAGGGGAGGGTCTGGAGTCCAGGAGCTGAGAGAGCGGCTGAGGGATGTGGGGCTGTTTAGGCTGGAGAAAAGGAGGCTGAGGGGAGACCTCATTCTCTGCAACTCCCAGAAAGGAGGTTGTTTCAAGGTGACTGTTGGTCTCGTCTCCAAAATGACAAGTAATAGGATGAGAGGAAATGACCTCAAGTTGTACTACAGAGGTTTAGACTAGACACTAGTGTGGCGTATTAACATGCACGGACTCAGCTTTTGTTTCAAGCTATGACCAAGTTTATTGTTACAAGCTCATATTTATACCTTACTAAAAATATCAACACCAGTCCCACAAGTCCTTCATAAAAATTTACAAAGCATGTTCTTCCAAGCTTCTCGTGACTACTGTTATTGTTTTCATGCCTTCTTGGTTTTGCCACTTATGTTGATTATTCTCAGGCCAGCAGCTCACTAGATATCAAATGGCTGCTCCAGCGGCCCAACAACACTCATGGCTATTTCTTGCTCACCATCTCTTCTGACACATTAGGAATTTTTTTTTTTTTACCCGAAGACCGGTGAAGCATTGGAAGAGGCTGCTCAGGGCAGTGGCAGACTCTCCATCCCTGAGGGGAAGACTCTTTTCCAAACTCAATGATTCTGTGATTCCCTTTTTTACTCCATTTTTTATACAGTTGGAGAGTAGAAAGCACACATCCTGATTCAAGCCAAAACAAAAAGGATAATTGACTTGCCTTCTCAGAGAACTGAATGTCCTCTCTCCCGTTCCATTAAATTCCTCTGTGACATTGGACAAGTCACTTTGTACCCATTGAGACAGCTATTTCATTGTTAAGAACTATAAACTGAAAAATGTGTGGCAAAACCTTCACAGGTTCCGCGCATTTGTCACTGCAGCTTAGATCAGTGGACACAAGAGACACGTTGATATTCCCGTGGAAAGAAAACCCAAACCAACTAGCTGCAGACATCTGGAATTTGGCAGCACATTGGACACTTGGTTTTTAATCTATCTGAAAATTCCAAATATGAAAATGGAAAAATAGTTCTGCTGGACCTTAGCTGGGTCTTGCATTGCTGTTTATAAAGTATTCTTGTACTGGGAATGCTCACTCAGGCTTTTCCCATCTTCTGATTCCTTAAAATTGCAGCTGTATTTTCGTATGCAAGCACGAAGACGTAACCACCAGCTCTGCCATCAGTCATTGTTATTAGTGCTGCTGTAAAATCTTTAAACATCTACTTGAATACTCAGATATAAATGGTTCCTTTATTGCTTGCATTTTTAGATTGACAATGAAGATAGTTTTATTTTCCATTTTGTACCTGCTGCACCTTCGCTTTTTCATGATTGAGTTGTCTGCTCTGTGAAGGTCTTTAATTCTTGTAGCTAGAGTGCAGAAAAGCAACACCCTGTGTTTTACAAAACGTTACCTACAGTTATTACCACGCTTAACCTATTGTCTCTAAATATCTTTGTTTGATAGTCAAAATTTATCTTATTTAAAATCTAGGAGCACAGTTAATAAGAATAAATAGTTCTGAGTTTATTCACTCTGGTAAGGCTGATAAATAATGATGTTTGGATTAATATATTTTCAAAGTAAACTTCTTAATTCATATTAACTACTGCTAACTGCTAATCGGTGCTTAATTAATTACTAATAGGAATTCTATACCACAGGCTGAAGAAGTCTTCAACATAAAGTGTTATAAATTTCAACACAAAATGCTGTAAACTGGCAACTAGTGAAGAAGTTGCATACTGATCTGATGACCATTTGTTACCTTTGAGGGAGAAATATTTTCTAAATAGGTTTATTTTCTTTGTCTGTGGCACATACAATATATGGAATCAAAAGAACGGAAACCTCAAACATGTCATGTCTTTTTTTCACTTTAAAATACATTATTACTGAAGTATAGCTTTAAGAAGTTCACCTCAAAAGACCTTTGACATCATTGAGTCCAACCTTACCTGCCCACAAGTAAACCACATCTATTTGGAGGACCTCACCACTTCTCCTAAAGCTCCTGGGACTACAGATCTCAAAAGGACATTGCCACCTCTTTCCCTACCATAGAATCATAGAATAGAATGGTTGGAAAAGACTTCTGAGATTATCAAGCCCAACTGTACCTGTCCACCGCTAAACCACATTCCTGAGCACCTCATCCACCCGTCTGTTAAACCCCTGCAGGGATGGGGACTCCACCGCCTCCCTGGGCAGCCTCTGACAGTGTCTGAGAAGACTTTTGATGAAGAAATTTTTCTTATGTCCAGTCCAAACCTGCCCTGCTTGAGGCAATTTCCTCTCATCCTGTCACCTGCCACTTGGGAGGAAAGACCCTCAGCCTCCTTTTCTGAGGCTAAACAGCGCCAGGGCCCTCAGCCGCTCTTCATAACTCTTGTTTTCCAAGCCCTTCACCAGCTTTTTTGCCCATCTCTGGATGCGCTCCAGCGCTTCAGTGTCCCTGAACACCTCCTAATTCATTACATTTTTTCTTATTTACAAGGTTTAATATTATCTGTGGTAGGTTTATGGAGCAGCCTTTTTAACTGACATTGCTTTCAGTAGCTCTAGATTTCCTTGTTCTTTTAATTTGTTTGTCAAATATATGGTTCAGTGGCTCACTATTATAAACTAAGTTTAAGCTGTTTGTGTCTGGTTTTTACACGGGTACCTACTTTTATGCTTTCTCTTCTGAAGTATATGTGGCACCTTTTACAAATATTGAAAAGGGCCTTGCAACTGTTTTTTCACTTATAAAGTTTCTAATTACATTTTAAGCACCATCAAGAATGTCTGTACAGCTCCCATGTCCTCAGTTCTTTAAGAAGTCAATATCATAGCAAAAAGCGTTCCCTTTTCTCTTTCATAAAAGATGTTTAATGACAGTGTTTCAGGTGCCCATCTCTTTTAGACTTCTGTAAGTGCTTCTTTTTTTTTTTAATTTTATTTCCTAGCAAGGAAAAAAAAGTGAAGTTTCATTTTCATCCCACTGTTCTACATTTTACCCTGTACTTGTTGTTTCCTTCGTGTTCAATACATATGTGTTTCCTCCATGTCTTTTGACTTGCATTTTCACTTTTTGTATATTCCCATAGATGGCTGTTTTCCTTCTCATAATGTGTACTGTTCTCCCAGCCTCACTGATGTAGCCATGGTCAATGTGAACATTGCTGAACTATGCCCTTAAATCCTACAGCCTCTTTCTGCAGCCCTTCACCGCTTTACCCTCAACTTTGCAGCTTAGGGTTGTGGATTTTTGTGCATTTTGAATTTGTATGTTGAAAACAGTATGTAATTTCTTGCAGTAATTGAGATGCAATCCACACATGGACAACTTTTACACTGTGAAATACAATCCAGCACATTGTTTTATATAGTGGAACATATCTTGCATTATGTGAGTCACAGAATCATAGAATTATTTGGGTTGGAAGGGACCTTAAAGCCCATCCAGTTCCAACCCCCTGCAATGGGCAGGGACACATTCCACTGGATCAGGGCCTCAAAGCCCCATCCAGCCTGGCATGAACACCTCCAGGGCGGAGGTGGTGGGCGGCCACCACTACACTGTGCAACCCAGGTCAGTGCGTCCACACCCTCATTGTAAAGAATTTCTTCCTAATGTCTAATCTAAATCTTTCCCACTCCATTTTAAAACTATTCCTACTCATCCTGTCACTCCATGACCTTGGAAAAAGTCCCTCCCCAGCTTTCCTGTAGCTTAGAATACTTTCCATCATGTGAAGAAGTTAATCAGTTGACTGATTAACAATGTCAGAGTTTAAAAAATTACTCATTAGAGCTTGTTCCTTATGTTGCCTCAACATAACGTGCACGCTTGTTTGACAAAAAAACCCACAATGCCACAGGCAAATTTTGGTCAGACATTTTGTAATCATAGCTTTGTAAAAGAAACCCAGTCCTAAAACATTACGAAACATCTCCATACTGCTGTTGTGCGGAGAAAAATCTAACTTTGTGCTCTGTTTTAAGTCTGTGTTTAAAGTCTCTTCAGTGTGGAGCACTGATGCTGGCTTTTTTTGAAACCATGGAAGAGTTTATTTTCTTCCATAGTGATAAGGGATTCCAAGAGTTAATAATAGTGATAAAAAGTAAATATATATATAATATATATTTTTATGTTGTAGAACATAGTATATATATATATATATATATCCACAGAAGCTAGAAAAACTAGCTTTTTTTTCATGAGCTGGTGAATGTAGGAATGTCAGAACAAGCATTGTGAAAGTTGTTGCTTTTCTTCAAGCCTTACTGATGATATAAACTCTCAATTATTGTTACTTTGTACTTGTATTTAGAAACATCTACTGTCTGTTGAAGACCTAATGTTTGTATTTCCTGTGACCATTTTTCTTAGGTAGAAAGTTAATTTTCCTGAGCATTGTAAGCCCAGCCTCTTCTATCTCCTGGTGTTCATCTGTGCCAGGTTGGACATCAGGAAAAATTTCTTCACCAAAATGGTTCTCAGGCCCTGGCAGAGGCTGCCCAGGGAGGTAGTGGAGTCCCCATCCCTGGAGGGGTTTAAAAGACAGGTAGATGAGGTGCTCGGGAATCTGGTTTAGTGGTGGACAGGTATGGTTAGGCTTGATGATCTCAAAGGTGTTTTCCAACCATGTAGCTCTGTGGTTTTATGAGTGTATGACTCTATGATCTGCCCTTCTGCCAGCTCACATTTCATTGATGTAAGTCAGTGAATCAGCGTTGAGCAACAAAACATAGGGAGCACAGCACAGTATGTCCAGCAGCTCAGTCCATAGCTCTTCTAAATGTGATGCCATACCATATGCTGTACATATATTAGCTCACTGATTAATGAATTACTGAACAGCACTTTATTAGTGGACTCCATAACTTTGAAGAAGGTGTTCTTTGCTTGTTTATAATACAGGTAGTTGAGTGGTTTCATTTTGCTTTTAATATTTACCTTTCCTACCATGTATAGTTCTAGTTTCTTGCCGTTTCTTGACGTGTTAGTTCCTGCCTGCTTGGATCTTCTTTCTTAATGATATTACTGTTCTCCTGCCCTGACCCAAATCCGCTATACATGCCTATAATACTTAATTGACCCAATTCCCCCACTGACCTTCTAATATTTCCTCCTATGCAGGAGATCTATTCTGATGTGATCAGCAAATTTTCCTTCATAAGAGTCCTTTCATCTTTTTTTGTTTCGAGAATACGCAAAAGCACATTCAGATTCTTTGTTGCTTTCTTTTTCAGTCTGTTTTAAAATGTGTTTTATTTGTCTTTTGTGTATTATTTTTCCATAAATAACTGCAGTCAGATTGGTAAATGGCAGCAGAAATTATAAATCTTTCCTAATAATTCATAGAATCATAGAATACTGGAATAGTTTGGGCTGGAAGGACCCAAACATCATCCAGTTCCAACCCCCTGCTATGGGCAGGGACATCATCTGTTGGACCAGGTTGCTCGAAGCCCCATCCAGCCTGGCCTTGTTCATCTCCAGGGATGGGGCTTCCATGACTTCCTTGAGTATATTATATAATATGATATGGTATGAAATATTTGTATGTTGTTAAACAGCAATGTATGTACTCAGGACACTCCAGAATGGTTTCTTCTCTACAATAAACTCTCTTCCCTTTACGAGGGCTGAAGGTTCATCAGCCCAGCTGAAGTGCATGTACAGCAATGCACGCAGCATGGGCAATAAGAAGGAGGAGCTGGAAGCTGTTGTAGGGCAAGGTGACTATGATGTCATTGCCATCACAGAAACGTGGTGGGATGACTCACATAACTGGAGTACAGCTATGTTGGGATATAAACTTTTCAGACGGGACAGGAAGGGTAGGAAAGGAGGCGGGGTAGCCCTCTATGTTAAAGAGTGCTTTGATACTCTTGAACTGGATTACGGTGAGGACGGGATCGAGTGCCTATGGGTTAAAATCAGAGGAGCCCACAAGAAGGGGGACTTTGTGATAGGAGTCTGTTACAGACCACCCAGCCAAGAAGAAGCAGCTGATGAGCTCTTCTATAAACAGCTGGGGACAGTCTCTAAATCTCTGCCTCTTGTCCTTGTGGGAGACTTTAACTTTCCGGATGTCTGCTGGGAGTACAATACAGCAGAAAGGAAACAGTCTAGGAGGTTCCTGGAGTGCATGGAAGACAACTTCCTTGCACAACTGGTTAGCGAACCAACAAGGGAGGGTGCCTTCCTAGACCTGCTGTTTGTGAATAGAGAAGGTCTTGTTGGGGATTTGACGGTTGGAGGACGCCTGGGATTAAGCGATCATGAGATGATAGGGTTTTCAGTTCTAGGTGGGATTAAGAAGGGGGTTAGCAAAACAGTCACATTAAACTTCCAGAGAGCAGACTTTGGCCTGTTCAGAAGGTTGATTAGCAAAGTCCCATGGGAAACAGTCCTTCAGGGCAAGGGAGCCCATGAGGGTTGGGCGCTCTTGAAAAACGAAATCCTAGCAGCTCAAGAGCAAGCCATCCCTGTGTTCCGGAAAAGGAGCCGGTGGGGGGAAAAGCCAGCTTGGTGGAGCAGGGAGATCTCAACAGGTGTCAATAATAAGAAGCTCTATGTGCTTTGGAGGAAAGGACAGGCATCTTGGGAGGACTACAGGGACAAAGTGAGATCGTGCAAGGAAAAAATCAGGAGGGCCAAGGCCCAACTAGAAATAAAACTCGCTAAGTCTGTGAAAGACAACAAAAAGTCTTTCTACAAATACATTAACAGGAAAATGAGGATGAGGGAGAATATCCAGTCTCTATTGGATGCAGAAGGAATAACAGTGACAGGGGATAAGGACAAGGCTGAGGTACTTAATGCCTTCTTCACCTCAGTATTTAATAGCAAAGAAAGTTGTTCCTTCTGTTTACAAATCCAAGAGTTAGAGGGGCAGAATGAGGCTCCCATGATCCAAGAGGAGGTGGTTAGAGACTTGCTTGCCCAGCTAGACGCCCACAAGTCTATGGGGCCGGACGGGATCCACCCAAGAGTATTGAAGGAGCTGGCGGATGTCCTTTCCAAACCCCTATCCATCATCTTCCAGAGGTCCTGGCTGACTGGGGAAGTTCCACTAGACTGGAGGCTGGCTGATGTTGTGCCCATCTACAAGAAGGGTTGCAGAGGGGATCCGGGGAACTACAGGCCTGTCAGTCTCACCTCAGTGCCAGGGAAAGTCATGGAACAGGTAATCTTGAGTAAATGAAGCACATGCAAGAGAACCGGGTGATCAGGCCCAGTCAACATGGGTTTACAAAAGGCAGATCTTGCCAAACTAACCTGATCACTTTCTATGACAAAATCACTCAACTACTGGATGGGGGAAAGGCTGTGGATGTAGTCTTCTTGGACTTCAGTAAAGCCTTTGACACAGTTTCTCACAGCATTCTGCTTCAGAAACTGTCAGCCTCTGGCCTGGACAGGTGCACACTCTCCTGGGTTGAAAACTGGTTGGATGGTCAGGCCCAGAGAGTGGTGGTCAATGGAGTTAACTCCAGCTGGAGGCCAGTCACAAGTGGAGTTCCTCAGGGCTCAGTGTACTGGGTCCAGCTCTGTTCAATGTCTTTATCAATGACCTGGATGAAGGCATTGAGTGCACCCTCAGCAAGTTTGCAGATGACACCAAGCTGGGAGGAAGTGTCGATCTGCTGGAGGGTAGGGAGGCTCTGCAAAGAGATCTGAACAGGCTGGACCGCTGGGCTGAGACCAATGGGATGAGGTTTAACAAGGCCAAATGCCGGGTCCTGCACTTGGGGCACAACAACCCTATGCAGCGCTACAGACTGGGGGAAGAATGGCTGGAGAGCTGTACGGAAGAGAAGGACCTGGGGGTGCTGGTTAACAGCCGACTGAACATGAGCCAGCAGTGTGCCCAGGTGGCCAAGAAGGCCAACGGCATCTTGGCTTGTATCAGAAATGGGGTCATCAGCAGGTCCAGGGAGGTTATTCTCCCTCTGTACTCAGCACTGGTGAGACCGCACCTCGATACTGTGTTCAGTTCTGGACCCCTCACCACAAGAAGGATGTTGAGGCTCTGGAGCGTGTTCAGAGAAAAGCAACAAAGCTGGTGAAGGGGCTGGAGAACAAGTCTTACGAGGAGCGGCTGAGAGAGCTGGGGTTGTTTAGCCTGGAGAAGAGGAGGCTGAGGGGAGACCTTATTACTCTCTACAACTACCTGAAAGGAGGTTGTGGAGAGGAGGGAGCTGGCCTCTTCTCCCAAGTGACAGGGGACAGGACAAGAGGGAATGGCCTGAAGCTCCGTCAGGGGAGGTTCAGGTTGGATATCAGAAAAAAAATCTTCACAGTAAGAGTCATTGGGTACTGGAACAGGCTGCCCAGGGAGGTGGTCGAGTCGCCTTCCCTGGAGGTGTTTAAGGAACTGGTGGATGAAGTGCTGAGGGACATGGTTTAGGGAGTGCTAGGAATGGTTGGACTCGATGATCCAATGGGTCCTTTCCAACCTTGTGATTCTGTGATTCTGTGAATAACCCCTTTCTCCCCCTAATTTTATTTCGTATTACACAATTGCCAACAACATGATTCATGCCCTACAATGCAGATAAACATTAACCCTGGCTCGCAGGTGTTAGAAAGTCATGTTAGACATGATGTAATAACATGTCACAGATGCTCTTTTAGCTTTCTTTGCTGTTGGCTGTTCTTGAGGTCAAACAGATGGTGTTTGAAGGTGTGGATGATGGTGGGTGGCAAGAGAAAAAAAGAATATGAAAAAGAAGTCGGAGGCAAGTGTGACATAAATTGTAATGGGGAAGGTAATGAAGGCAGAACAAGAGCAAGCTCATATCAGCATACCCAACAGTATGTTACAGTTCTGTCCATGTATGTTGTCAATATGTAAATGGAAGATTATGTAAAATTGTGACTTGCAATTTTCAGGCATAGTTTGGCTGATTATACTGAGATACTGAGGTTAACAGAATATTGTCACGTTTCCTTGTAATGGTTTGGTTGTCCCTTGAGTTAAGAGGGATCCCCTGTTGTCAGCAGATCTTGCAGGTAACTCTTCTTATTGAATTCCAGGTTGCTGCTTAAGGCTTAAGGTAACCTGGGATATCCATATTTCTTTAGTGTCTTATTAAGATTACAGCAGAGGCATTCCGTACTAAATTAATATGGTTTATTTATTTTGTCAGAATTTGTCTACTAGACTCAAAATGTAGGTAATGTTAGTTTAGCAACTCATTGCCATAAGAATGAGGATGACCTGGAGGTGCTGGTTGACATGCTGAACATGAGCCAGCAGTGGCCCAGGTGGCCAAGAAAGCCAGTAGCATCCTGATTTGGATCAGAAGCAGAGTGGAAAGCAGGAGCAGGACTTAGCCCTGGACTTAGCATTGGTGAGGCCACACCATGAATCCTGGGCTCAGTTTTGGGCCCCTCACTCCAAGAAGGACATTGAGGGGTTGGAGCACATTCAGAGAAGGGAACAGAGCTGGGGAAGGCTGGAGAACAAGGGTTATGAGGAGCGGCTGAGGGCCCTGGACTTGTTTAGTCTGGAGAAGAGGAGGCTGAGATCTTGTTGCTGTCTACAATTGCCTGAAAGGAGGTTGTAGTGAGATGGGTGCTGGTCTCTTTTCCCAAGTGACAGGTGATAGGATGAGAGGGAAACACCTAAAGTTGTGCCAGGGCAGGTTCAGATTTGACATCAGGAAGAACTTCACTGAAAGGGTTCTCAGGCCCTGGCCGAGGCTGCCCAGGAAGGTGGTGGAGTCCCCATTCCTGGGGGGGGTTTAAAAGAGAGGTGGATGAAGTGCTCAGTGATCTGGTTTAGTGGTGGACAGGTACAGTTGGGCTTGATGATCTCATAAGTCTTTTCCAACCGTACCATTCAATGATTCTATGATAGGAAAAGAGGCAGCGATGTCCTTTTGTGATGTATAGTCCCAGGAGCTTTAGGAGAAGTGGTGAGGTCCTCCAAATAGCTTCCTGAAAAGAACCTGAGGAGTGCTTGGACTTTTGCCAAAGGGGTGTTTCGGCAGTCCCTGTGCATGGAAGAATAAATGGCTTCTTCTGAAGCAATGACGTGGGTAAGCTCTCTCCCTCCTTTCTTCCACTTTTCTTCCACTTTTGAAGTGGAAGAATGACATTTATTAGTGTAGAAAGTTTTTGCTGTCAGCATTTTCTTCCATCTGGTACATCAGTATTGACAGAAGGGCTGTGTGATTAGCAACATTATTGCTCATAAAGATCATTGCTGAGGGCTGGAGTAAGAGCAGGATGGAAATCCCTGACTGGGAACAGGGTGTCTTTTCATGAAACGTCAGGGAGCATGAAAGCTTTCTTTGTGAATGCATTATGGGGTCTTCTGTATAAGCATAAACTCTCTAAGGATGCCAACCCTGTTTCTCTCCTTTTCCTCATTCCCTTCTCCCAGCAGCATCTTCCAAGATTTATTGGGCAGACCAAGGAGAATTTGGGTACTCAAAGTCCTACTTCCCTGTTGTTCAGAGCTAAACAGAAGCGCCGTTCACAGAATCTAAGAACTGGCTTTACAAGGAGAGCTGCTGTACCAGTAATCTGTAGGAGACTGATCTTTTTTAGAGTAGTGACAGGACAAGAGGAAATGGTTTTCAGCTGAAAAAGGGGAGATTGAGATGAGATCTTAGGAGGAAATATTTTCCTGTGAAGATGGTGAGACGCTGACCCAGGTTGCCCAGAGAAGGTGTGCTGCCCCACCCCTGGATGTGTTCGAGGCCAGGTTGGATGGGGCTTTGAGCCCCGGTCCAGTGGGGGGTGTCCCCGCCCATGGCAGGGGGTGGAACTGGGTGGGCTTTGACGTCCCTTCCAATAAAAACTATTCTTTGATTCTATAAACTTTTCAGTAATTAATGTCATAAGTAGAATGATTCTGAATGGAGTTCACTAAGGGATTCTGACAACAAATGGCCTTTGAGATGTGTCTCCTGGAGTGGAGATGCCACTACACTCTTGTCCATCTGCAGCTGATGCTTCCCATGTTTGGACAGTGGAAGGCCTCAACAATAAGACTGTTCCACTCATGGGATTGTAACGACAGTATGGCAGGAGAGGAACCAAATGGAAAAAAAGCAGGATGAGGATTAATGGGGAGACCAGGAGAGTTTGATGTGTAGCAGGTTGGACATGTATGATGTAAATCTTCTGAGAAAAATGGTAGATGCTGATTGAAATGTGGTAAATTGATTGTCAGTTTTTAGTTAAAATATTTAGAATTGCTTCCACAAACTGATATCCTGCAATCCATGGAGGCACAAAATAGGCCTCGCTGAATTATATTCAGAGGTGTTTCCAAATTCAAGTTACTCAGATGCCAATTTTTTACAAAATAAATATTCACCTCTTAAATTTTCAGTGTGTTATATTGGAATGAGCTTGTCCCTGCAAAAGACAATATAGATTTAATCTGAGACACTAGATCTCGTTCTCATCTGAGAACCGCATGAGGTTCAACTGGCCAAGTGTAAGGTCCTGCACCTGGGTCGGGACAATCCCCTTTTTCAGTACACAATGGGGGATGATGTGATTGAGAGCAGCCTTGCAGAGAAGGATTTGGGGGTGCTGGTCAATGAGAAGCTCGACATGAGCTGGCAAAGTGTGCTCGCAGCCCAGAAGGCCAACCGTACCCTGGGCTGCATCAAAAGAAGCGTGGCCAGCAGGGCAAGGGAGGTGATTCTGCCCCTCTATTCCTCTCTTGTGAGACCTCATCTGGAATACTGTGTCCAGTTCTGGAATCCTCAACATAAGAAGGAGATGGAGCTGTTGGAACAGGTCCAGAGGAGGGCTACAAAGTGAGGACAGGCTGAGAGAGTTGGGGTTGTTCAGCCTGGAGAAGGCTCAAAGGAGATCTGATAGTGACCTTCCAGTACCTGAAGGGGGCCTACAGGAAAGCTGGAGAGTGGCTATTTGTAAAGGCTTGTGGGGATAGGACGAGGGGGAACAGGTATAAACTGGTGAGGGGCTGATTTAGACTGGACATTAAAAAGAATTTCTTCACCATGAGAGTGGTGAGACACTGGCCCAGGTTGCCCAGGGAGGTTGTGGCTGCCCCATCCTTGAAGGTGTTCAAGGCCAGGTTGGATGGGGCCTTGGGCAGCCTGATCACAGAATCACAGAATCACAAGGTTGGAAAGGACCCATTGGATCATCGAGTCCAACCATTCCTAGCACTCCCTAAACCATGTCCCTCAGCACTTCATCCACCCGTTCCTTAAACACCTCCAGGGAAGGCGACTCGACCACCTCCCTGGGCAGCCTGTTCCAGTACCCAATGACTCTTACTGTGAAGAATTTTTTTCTGATATCCAACCTGAACCTCCCCTGACGGAGCTTCAGGCCATTCCCTCTTGTCCTGTCCCCTGTCACTTGGGAGAAGAGGCCAGCTCCCTCCTCTCCACAACCTCCTTTCAGGTAGTTGTAGAGAGTAATAAGGTCTCCCCTCAGCCTCCTCTTCTCCAGGCTAAACAACTCCAGCTCTCTCAGCCGCTCCTCATAAGACTTGTTCTCCAGCACCCTCACCAGCTTTGTTGCTCTTCTCTGGACACGCCTCAACATCCTTCTTGTGGTGAGGGGTCCAGAACGGAACACAGTATTTGAGGTGCGGTCTCACCAGTGCTGAGTACAGAGGGACAATAACCTCTCTGGACCTGCTGGTGACCCCATTTCTGATACAAGCCAAGATGCCGTTGGCCTTCTTGGCCACCTGGGCACACTGCTGGCTCATGTTCAGTCGGCTGTTAACCAGCACCCCCAGGTCCTTCTCTTCCGTGCAGCTCTCCAGCCATTCTTCCCCCAGTCTGTAGCACTGCATAGGGTTGTTGTGCCCCAAGTGCAGGACCCGGCATTTGGCCTTGTTAAACCTCATCCCATTGGTCTCGGCCCAGCAGTCCAGCCTGTTCAGATCCCTTTGCAGAGCCTCCCTACCCTCCAGCAGATCGACACTTCCTCCCAGCTTAGTGGTATGTCACTGCCCATGGCAGGGGGGTTGGAACTGGATGATCTTTAATGTCCCTTCCAACCCTGACTATTCTATGGTTCTGTTAAAAATGTGTATGTCTACATGTGTCTGTGTGGAAATATATAGGACAGTGTTATGGGCTCTTCCTGAACAAGGCAAAATTCTTTTCTGATCCAGCTAATTCATAACCAAATATTTGTACTGTGTATTGACACATTGAAGTATTGTTGTGCATTTTATGCAAAAATGTCTTTTTTTAATGGATAGATATAGATCACTTTATAAGGAATTAAAAGGAAAATTATGTTATAGGAAGATGTAAGAATCATAGCATCATGGAATGGTTTGGGTTGGAAGGGAACTCAAAGCTCATCCAGTTCCAACTCCCATGCCATGGACAGGGTCACTTTCCACTGGATCAGGGGAGCCGCATCCAACCTGTACTTGAACACCTATGGGGATGGGGAATCCACAGCTTCTCTGGACAACTTGATATGTATCAAAGAATCTTTGATTTATTTATTTTTTCCAGTTTCCCTCTACACAATGTAGATTAGAATTTCATTGTATTTATGATCCTTGGAATTTAGCCATAACTTGTATAATATTTAACTCCGCATTGGTGCAGCCCCACCTCGAGCATTGTGTGCACTTTTAGGTGCTGCAGTATAAAAAGGATTTGAAGCTACTGGAGAGTGTCCAGAGGAGGGCCACAAAGTTGGTGAAGGGTTTAGAGGGGAAGTCATATGAGGAGTGGCTGATGTCACTGTGTGTTCAGCCTGATGGAGAGAAGTCTGAGGAGAGACCTCATCATGGTCTGCTGCTTCCTCACACGGGGAGGAGGAGCAGGTGCTGATCTCTTTTCTCTGGCAACCAATGACAGGACCCAAGGGAACAACAGGAAGATGCCAGTGGAGGGTTAGGTTGGACATTAGAAGAAGATTCTTCCCCTAGAGGCTGGTGGAGCACTGGAACATCTCACAGGGAAGCAGTCACCAAGCCTGACAATATTCCAGCAGTGTTTGGCCAACGCCTTCAGACACACAGTATGAATGTTGTGTTGTCCTGTGCGGGGAGAGTAGTTGGACTTAATGATCCTTGTGGGTCCCTTCCAACTCAAGACATTCTATGATTCTATGATTTCAGTCCTCCAAAGCCTTCTTTTTCACTTTATTTTTTAATGAATTCGTTGAAGCTCCTGCACTGTGATTTGGGTTTTAAAGACTGCAGTGATAGAAGAGTTTCATTCTTTAGGAGCTGAGGAGAAAAATTTCCACGTTCTCTCAGACAACGATACTCGCAGGTGGAATTCGGTCAGTTTTTAACTAGTTATATGTGTTTTATCTGTTGGAAAACTGCTCAAGGAATTCACCACTCTGATGGGCTGTGCTTCATATAGCAGCTTAATGTTATTTATGGACGCTTACTGGTCTCACTTAAAAGCCTAAGTAATATAGTTGGCAATTCTTCCTTTTATAACTAAATATGTCAGCTGGCTGTCAGGCCTGTGATGTGCCTGATCTTCTCGCTTGCAGAGTTCAATATCAAACCCGACCCATGTGAATAGCAATGCAAAATGCTGCCAGAACGTTTCTCTGTTGTACTTTGTTATTTCCTCCACTCTTAATTTCTAAATTTTATGTTTGATAAAGCTGATACATTGTTGCTTTATTTTATTTCTCTATTTTAGTTAATATAGGTGAAATGATCAGTGTGAATGCTTCTGCTTACAGCTTCAGTTTTAGCAAATATGTTACTTATTTAACTTGTCCAAACATGTTGAAGGTATTGAATTTTATGGCAAAAACATTCATAGTCTGAAAAAGGAACACTGACAAGTTCAGTCAAAAGGGAAAAGAAGAATAATTTATAAAAGGAACTGTGGATAATGATGCCAACCAGTTGTTTTAAAGTGCATCTGCCTCACCTTTAATGAATTAGATTTGTCAACAGCATATGTTTTATGCACTGCTTCTAATGAAGTGGCAGAGCAGCACCACAGTGTACTTTGAGGTTTATTCCATCAAAGCTTTTTGCTGTCGTAAAGTAGACCTTTTTAAATAATAGATACTAAAAACTACATTTAAATAACATTAAGGTTGTGACACAAACACCAAATGACAAACTTCAGGCAATTCAAAGTTGGGGCTGACAACTTGTCATTAACTTGCATTGTTGCTTTTTGAAAAAGAAGTGCAATTGCATGATTTAAGGATTGAATGTCAGACTAACTTTAAATTTCTTGGCTTTTTCAGGCTGAAGTTACAACCTTACTGTCATATTTTTTTTTTATTTTTTTTTTTTGCATAGCCTCTGTTTTCAGAAAAGTAATAAAAGCAGTGGGAAAAGTACAGGCTTTATTGGCTTGTTCTCAAATTAAAGTACATATGTCAAAGTATTGGTCAAAGAACAGTTTTTAAACTTAAACGTGGTTCTTCTAAACTTCCTTTGCTAATTCTTCTACGGAACTGAGTTACAGGAACTTTACTCCTGCGGTGCTTTACTTAAAACCCTGGGAAATGCTAGGAGTTCTCAAGTATTTTCCACATTAAGAACCACTTTCTATTTAATAACCAGTACTGAATAAAGCAAGAGTTTAATGCACAGGGAAAGCTTTGTAAAAATATTTTTAATTACTTAAAATATTGTGAAACAAAAGCGGGTGAACATAATACTTCCTGTTATTTGTTACATATGCTTTTTTGTGACTATTAAACTTTATATTCAGGGACGTTACCATGTATGTGAAAGTGCCATCCTTTCAATTGCTCTGTAGAGTTGATTTCTCAAGGTCTGTAAGTCTGATGTAGGCAATCTATCATTTTCATCATAGTTCTGTCAATTTAATCCGGCACAAACTGGCACTGCTGCTAAGTCAGCAGGCCTGGAGCAGCCACACAGTCTGCAGTCACTGACCCCGTACCACCACCGCTGCATGGTAAATGGGGACAAATGGACTTCCAAGTGGCTTGTACAGAAGGATAATAAGATATTTTTGCTGAGCTGCCTGATCTGGTTCATTATATTTGTACCCACAACCGTGACTGGATGCAGCAGTCAATATTTAGTTCTTTTAATACCATCGTAGAGTGGAGAATCAGGGTGGTTTGGTTTGGAAGGGGTCTCAAAGCCTATCAAATTCCAACCCCCTGCCATGGGCGGGGACACATTCCACTGGATCATGTTGCTCAAAGCCCCATCCAACCTGGCCTTGAACACCTCCAGGGATGGGGCATCCATAACTTCTCTGGGCAACCTGTGCCAGTGTCTCATCACCCTCACAGTAAAGAATTTCTTCTTCATTTCCAATCTAACACTGCCCTCCTTCAGTTTAAAAACCTTCTCCCTTGTCCTGTCACTTCAGGTTTTGATAAGAAGTCTTCGACACCTTTCTTTTAAGCCCTTGTTATATACAGAATGCTCATCTCAAACTTCTACCTCTTCTAAGTTTCTTGTCCTTACAAGAGGGTGAGCACAAAGCAGATTATTCTCAATGAAACTGCTGAGCTGCATAAACCTTGTCTAAGCATTTCTTTTTGCTACCATATGCTCTTGTATTTTGCAAGATTGTATGGCCTTTAAATTTCCCAGCCTGTATCTTCTCTCTGTTGCTTTTATATCTTTGGTACAGTGAAATTAAGTGTTCTATAGCACCAAGGTTTTATAACGAGTATCTATGGTAATGGAGACTCCTAAAGTTAAAACTTTTCTTAACATTTTGACCTTGGAATATTATTTTTTATTTGGAATTAAGATACATGCTATTTTATTGAGCAATTTTGTATAATATTTAAGCAGTTAGGATTTTTATTAGTGAAAGTGTTAGTTTATTAAATACTACCTATTAATAGTTTTATCACCTTCTTTCTACATAGGAACACTGATGAACTGTTAAGTAAATGTTATGCTTAGTCCCTTTAAACTGAAAACAGTAAGATTTCAGTTACAGAGAGAACATACTGCCTGAATGTATGTATTCATGTAAATTTTATATCAATATATCCTGAAACTGTCTTGCTATGAACTATAAGTGCTTAAAAAGTTCTAACTGGGCAGATAGGTGAGACCTGTGATGTTTACAAACCAGTGCTTATTGGCACTAATGAAGAATAGATATTAATTTTTATTAATGGAAAAATATGCAAGAGATGCCACATTTAAATTTTGAAGTTTTTAAATAAGTAGACTTTGTTCAGATTAACCACTTTATATACTCTTATCTTTTCACAACAGCTGTAGAAATGACTTGCTGTTTAACCATTAAGAAAGGGACAGGTATTAACTTTGGATTGAGATAATTTTGTAAGCAGTCTGAATAAAGTATCTCTTTGAAGTAAGGACTTACGTGATTATTGTAAAAGGTAATTTGGAGCACTGTTTTGGAAATGCCTGTTGTAGTTTGCAGTATTTGTGTATGTGCCACAGTCCCTAATATATATTGCATTTGGAGCAGAATCCAGCGTGATCTATAGTGTGCAGAAAACCCTAACAGCATCTCTTGACTCTCTGAAGAAGGGTCAGAAAATGTGGCTTTGCTCTCAAATTGTCTGAATCTCCTTACTTAGTGCAATTAATCTACTTAGATTTAGACTATCTAGATTTAAACTAGATATAAGGAGGAATTTCTTCACTATGAGAGTGGTGAGACACTGGAACAGGTTGTCCAGGGAAGTTGTGATTGCCCCACCCCTGGATGTGTTCAAGGCCAAGTTGGATGGGGCCTTGGGCAGCCTGGTCTTAGAGGGATGTTACCCTGCCCATGGCAGGGGGGTTGGAACTAGGTGATCTTTAAGGTCCCTTCCAACCAAAACTATTCTATGATTCTATGACTTCTCTCCACTCTTTGTATTGCACTGCCATTGGTACAATAAGCTAACTTGAATAAAAACTTGCAATAATTCCAAAAAGAAGTGGTTTAGGGAGCTGTGTCATCCAGTAATACAGACAAAAAAAGTGGATTATTGTGATAGAATCATGGAATGATTTGGGTTGGAAAGGAACTTAAAGCCCATCCAATTCCAGGGACACCTCCCACTGGATCGGGGGGTGCTGGTCAAGAGTGGCTGAAAATGAGCCAGTAGTGGCCCAGGTGGCCAAGAAGGTCAATGGCATCCTGGCTTGGATTAGCCATGAGGTGGCCAGCAGGAGCAGGGAAGGGATCGACCCCTGTACCTGGTGCTGGTGAGGCCACACCTCGAATCATGTGTTCAGTTTTGGGCCTGTCACTCCAAAATGGACATTGAGGGAGTGGAGCACGTTCAGAGAAGGGGAACGGAGCTAGGGAAGGGTCTGGAGAACAAGGTTTATGAGAGGCAGCTGAAGGCCCTGGGCTGTTTAGGCTGGAGAAGAGGAGGCTGAGGAGAGACCTCATCACTGTCTACAGCTCCCAGAAAGGAGGTTGCGGTAGGTGGGTGTTGATTTCTTCTCCCAAGTAGCAAGTGATAAGATGAGAGGAAACAGCCTCACGTTGCAACAGGTGAGGTTTAGATTGACTATTAGGAAAGATTTCTTTGCTGAAAGAGTGGTGAAGCACTGGCAGAGGCTGCTAAGGGCAGTGGTGGAGTCACCATCCCTGGAGGTGTTAAAAAAACATGTAGATGTGGCACTTTGGAACATGGTTTAGTAAGTGTGTTGGTGTTGGGCTAACATTTGGACTGGATGGTTTTAAAGGTTTTTCCAGCCTAAATGATTATATGGTTCAATGATTCTATGTCACAACAAGCATAATTTATAATACAGATTAATAGAATATAGTTGAAACTCCAAAGTTTATCGTAGTACTCTTATATAAAAAAAGATTTGGTCACAAGTCGTGCTTCTGAAGGATATTGTGGTAGAGTTGTTACCATACTCAGTTTTAGGCAGTTAAATTAAAAAATACATAGATTGAACCTTAAAAATTTGATTGTAATCTAAGATTCCAGTTTGAATTTTATAAGGCTTATTAATTTTTAAAACTATAGAAGTTGTAAAATGCTATAAAATTAATATAAGGAAAAATGAATTTGCTAAAATGTTAATGTGACCCTAGAAAAAAATTTTACTCCTTTTCCTTTAGTCTGTGACATCCCTCTGTCTTTCTCTCTAGAAGCTTTATATGAAGTCCTCCTCAAATAAAATTAGATCTTTAGTTTTCGATCCAATTTTGTTCTAAAGCAAAAGATTTATTTCATGTGATAGGCAAGTAGTGCACATTGTTTACGCTGTAGTTCCACTTCTTGGCTGGCTGCACAACTGATTTGAGTCTTGTATTTATATAAGAAATAACACAGCCCATGGTGTTCACTTGTAAGATATTTATGAACACTTGCCTTCTTAATCATGAAACCAAAGGCTAAGTGCTTTCTGCACTAGAGAATTTAATATTGTATCTTTACAGATGATGGGCAGGAGGAGCCCCTTTCTGCATCACAAATCAGTTGATGGTCTTTCCTTTTTTTACTGTAATATACGGCTGGTCTGGTTCCAAAGGAAGGTTTGTTTTCGCCTGTGTGAATGCGTTTTGTTATGATTCCCTTTAATACCATTGCCTCTATTGCATTTTGAAATAGTATTCTTAGACTCGTAGAATTGCATGGTTGGAAAAGACTTTTGAGGTCATCGAGTCCACCCATCCCTGTCTACTACTAAATCAGATCTCTGAGCACTTCATCTGCCTATCTGTTGAACACCTCCAGGGATGGGGATTCCACCACCTACCTGGGCAGCCTCTGCCAGTGCCTGAGAACCCTTTTGCGGAAGATGTTTTTCCTGATGTCAAATCTAAACCTCCCCTTGTGCAGCTTGAGGCCGTTCCCTCTCATCCTGTCACCTGTCACCTGGGAAAAGAGACCAGCACTCACCTCACCACAACGTCCTTTCAGGCAATCGTAGACAGTGATGAGGTCTCCCCTCAGCCTCCTTTTCTCCACATTAAACAGCCCCAGGTTCCTCAGCTGTCTCTCTTGTTCTCCAGCCCCTTCCCCAGCTCTGTTCCCCTTCTCTGGATGTGCTCCAGGACCTCCATGTCCTTCTTGGACTGAGGGGTCCAAAACTGAACCCAGGATTCAAGGTGTGGCCTCACTAGCACTGAGTCCAGGGTCCTTCCTTGCTGCTGCTGGCCATGCTGTTTCTGATCCAAGCCAAGATGCCACTGGCTTTCTTGGCCACTGCTGGCTCATGTTCAGCCACTGTTAACCAACACCCTCAGGTCTTTCTCTGCCAGGCAGCTTTCCAGCCCCTCTTCTTGAAGTTCTTCATGGGGTTCCTGTCTTCCAAGTGCAGGACTTGGCATTTGACATTGTTGAACCTCATAGTGTTGGTCTCAGCCCGTCTCAGCCTGTTCAGATTGCTTCTTTACACAATATCTTCCCAGAAGAGACTGTAAAATGTATTAGAGTTCTGTATAAGTATTCTGGAGCCCTAACTACACGTCATTTCCGTTTCCACAGCATGTACAAACTAACCATGCGGAGATAAATTAACTTCACCATGAAGTATGTTTCTTTATCACCTGCCAGCTGCAGGACTCCTAGTTGTGCTATGATGAGGACCTTCAGGCTGGAGTGCAAGAGTATAGTTTTAAGGGATTTTTGAGAAGAAGGAAGTTCCTTTTGCTACAACTATTCCTTTATTTTCCTTTCTTTCTTCAGCAGCAATCAAAAGGTATTCTGGATAAATATTCCTTAAAAGTGCCAATTTGTTATGCATTTTTTTGCTTTTGTGGAATCATATGTGTGATGACAATCACTTTCGCTGAGAAATAAAGATGTGACATCTGATAATGTAAGTTATCAAGTGAGACAAGACTGAATTGAAATATCAAGAGGATGCTCTGGGAAGATAAAGGCTACCTCTCAGCAATTAGTTGAAAAAATCATTTATATATGGCTTTTGAATTAGTAAGAAGCTCATGTCTTTAAGGAACGTAATTAAAAAGTCTACCTTCCCTCGTAGTTACAGAGCTGCAAACTGTTAGACACATGGTTAAATTTTGCACAATTATTTTGATTACGGTTAAGTAGATGTAATGTAAACATATTTTCATATCAGCCAGTATATTTGTATGTAGTGTTCTACAGATATCTTTCCTGTCTCCTATTTTCTTTATGTTTGGTAGAGCTAAAAACCTACGTGATAGATAATCTGTGCTTTTTTAATGGATAGAGGTAGCTGGTATCAGTTACAAATTCTGCTCTGGCCTCAAACTGATGGTTAACTAGAAGTCAGACATAGTCAATATTAAGCACTACAGTTAAAGAGGCTTAAATCAATGTCCTTTTAATTAAAATTGAGAACACCATTGGTTTGTGTGTTCCTCATATAATTTTTTTCTCTCCTTTAAGTGATCTTTTGATCAGATCCTTTTTTCAGCATAAAAGAGCACACAGGTCCCATCTGATGCGTACCTGATAGGGCAGAATCAATGCACTGCTGAGTGTCAGAACCATGCTTTGGCTGAAGGAGAAAAACACAGTAAGCTGTTAAAGTTCTTACTCTTCACTAGGAAGAAAGGCAGAATGAAAAAGCAAGCAGAAGGATGTCTGGCCATGAAGATCAGTGATCATGGAGGGCCAGTTGCCAGCGTGCACTGTTGGAAGTGCACTAGAGTGCTGCTGTATTAGTAGACAGCAGTTCTCTTGCTGTCGAAGTCTAAACACCATCTAGGCATACACCTCTGTATTTCATAGTGATGCTATAGATTCCTCAAATACCTTTTTTTTATTGTTTTAATGTATTCTGACTAGTTACCAAAGAGTCTCTTAAAATAGCTTTGATTAGCCTTAAATTAAGCCTGTGTAATGGACAGGTATTTAAACAAATACTTCACGTGAGGCTTCTGATGCGAAACACCTTGGTTGTCCTGTTTTCTTTTCTTATAGCTAGTAACACTTCAAAACCTGAGTGCGACTTTAAATGAATTGAAATACTAAGAAGCGATAGACTTCCAGATGATTAGAGAGACTGTGGTGTCTCTGCGAAGAAAATATTTTATATAAAAATGTATTATGCTTTGATTAATCCACATACACTTCAAATAGAATGCTAATTACACAATACTGTGCCTCATCAGAGAAATCAATTACTTCTAAACTGATATATGTGAAGCAGGGAGTTGTGTTATCAAGGTTGCTTTGAAGGCAAGCTAACAGAAGGGAAAATGATTATAGATCACATCCTTTTGCAGAAGCTTATTTGCCTTGAACATATTTCCTGTTGTCAGATGCTAACCGTTCTCAGGCGGTTGCTGAGTTGTCCTCCTTGAAATTCTGATTTATGTTACTTGTGAGCAGCAACCGTTTGGTCAATCTTGGAGATGGAAAATGATCTTGAAACAGATCCTATGAGATCTACGAAATTGAAATTATTTGTGTAATCTCTTTCTTAATTCACTTATCTTATGAGATGCAATTGTCACCTTTTTGCAAGCAGTTTTTCCTTTGACTTGAAAGTGCTGCCTTGTTTAAACACAATTACAGTTGTTGGTTTGCTAATCCTGTGAGTCAATCTACGCTAAACAAGAAGCTTATATCAAACTCTTGGCAGCTTCAGTGAAAATTAAAAAGCATGCTTTACTGTAGGAATTGTCAAGAGTGGAAATAATATTTGTCCATCCGGACAGCTTGCTTTTGTAGTCGCTAAATGAAAGTTGAGATTCTGTCTCTTCCTTGAAAGCTTCTGTGTCAGGGAGGTAATTTGGACTGTTTGTGGTTTGACAGGGATTATTAAAATCAGATGAAGTGAAGGGAAGGAAGTGTGAGAAAGCAAAATTGACAGTGACACTCTCTATTATTTGCAGCTTGGATCATGATGACTATGTTGATATGATAGATTCTAAATGTTAGGTTCAGTGGTGGGATATGTTAAGCAGCAAATACAGTAAAATGCAGTTATAGATGATTTCTCTGACTTAACACAGAGCCATCCAGCATTTATTTTCACTGTGAAATTTGATACGGGGTGTGTAGCAGGAAACAAAAGACTAAAGGTGCAAATGGAAAGAAAAAGGGAGTGGTTCAGAAAGAATTTCATTTTTTCCTTTGTGATTTGATTTAAGCAGCAGATCTTTATCCCTTTTTTTGAGTTCATACTGTTCACTAGTATACTTAAGAGGGAACAAAGCTGAGGCTTAAGAATTGACAGAGCAGATCATAAAATTTCTTCTTCCAGTGACTTGAATTTTGGTAGGATTTTTTAAGCATTATTGTTTTTGTATAAAGTGAGCTCAAGTCTTAAAGACTGCTGTTTCCCATCAATTTTTCAGGACTTGCATCTTGCATGTTATTTTTAAATAGTAATCTCTTCTGCCAGTTTAAGATAAATAATTTAAAAACTTAAATTATTGCAATATTCATACAGCTGAATTTTTAATTGCTGAAGATACATTAGCTGCACACTATGCGTCTTTTGGTGTCTAGCGAATATACAATATATTATTTAATGTTAATCCTTTGTTTTGTTTCTTGGTTGTATAGGTAAACTTTCAGGTTTTGAATAGGCAAGTTAGTGCAGAAGTAAGACATATGATTTAGTCAAGTTTGAAGGTTGCTTTCATTTCTATGTGATTTCCTTTTCTGTTTTCCAGCACAAGAACTTTGTGAAAAATTCTATCTTGGGGCAATTTTCACTGTAGAGTCTTAGAATTTTATAGTAAATTAGAGAACTGAAGGGAAAACAGGTGACACATGAAAGCCTTTGCTATTATTTAGTATAGCCATAGCTTCTTATCTTTCAAACAGCGTCACACAACCTTTGAACAGTTGAGCCATGCCAGCGTAGCAAGTCCCGTCTCTCATCTTCACGCATCTTCACAGCAGAGTGAAGCATATTAGCATCTGGAGTGATTCATCTCCCAGAACAAAAGAGGTGAGGGAGCAGAAAGGCTGAGGGAAAAGAGGTTACACGGAATTGTTTGCAGACTGGCAAAATAAGGACTGTTACAAGAGAAGAGGGTGCTGTTGGGAACAGACTGGTATAGAAGATGCTCCAATAATGGAGCACATTATGTGAGAGGAGGGTGCCAGACCCTTGTGTGGGCTGGAACGGGGAATGTGAAACACAGCAACCACCCTGGAATAGACTCTGAAATAGAAAAAGATTGAAAACCTGTGCACAGGACAATCTTGGAGGGAGGTAAGAGATAGAGTAGTGAGCCACTCCTGTGCAAGAAATTTAACATGTAGTTTTGTAGTTGCAGAAGCTCAGACTTGTAGTATCAAGAAAATAAGATTCGTATTACAATTTTACTGTTTTGGTGGAAATGGTACCTACCAGCCTGAGGTCCTGCCTCAGCTATGGCTGATGCTAGGTGTGGTAAAAGACTTAATTGAAAGAGTTCACAGTACAATTAGGAAGAACAGAGGGAGGGAGGAAATAGTATTGCCATTTCAATTGTATTTAAAGAATAAGAGAAGGTGATTGATTCCACTGCTGCTCTGTAGTGGAGTTAGTGTTTGGAAGAACCAGAAGTGGAACTCCACTCACAGGAGTGTGACACTTGCAACTGAATGCAAGTGTGTGTATATTTATCATTTGGGGTGACAGAGATTGCTGAATTGATAGTGTGTAGGACAAATCAGGCCAGTTTCACACTTGGAAGCAACACTTTGCTAGTTTGACAAATAGTGTACATAGTACTTAAGTTGTTATCGGTTATTATCACACACAATTAAAATAATTAGTCCTTAACAGGCTTATCACAGAATCACAGAATCACAAGGTTGGAAAGGACCCATTGGATCATTGAGTCCAACCATTCCTAACACTCCCTAAACCATGTCCCTCAGCACTTCATCCACCCGTTCCTTAAACACCTCCAGGGAAGGCGACTCGACCACCTCCCTGGGCAGCCTGTTCCAGTACCCAATGACTCTTACTGTGAAGAATTTTTTTCTGATATCCAACCTGAACCTCCCCTGACGGAGCTTCAGGCCATTCCCTCTTGTCCTGTCCCCTGTCACTTGGGAGAAGAGGCCAGCTCCCTCCTCTCCACAACCTCCTTTCAGGTAGTTGTAGAGAGTAATAAGGTCTCCCCTCAGCCTCCTCTTCTCCAGGCTAAACAACCTCAGCTCTCTCAGCTGCTCCTCATAAGACTTGTTCTCCAGCCCCTTCTCCAGCTTTGTTGCTCTTCTCTGGACACGCCTCAACATCCTTCTTGTGGTGAGGGGTCCAGAACTGAACACAGTACTCGAGGTGCGGTCTCACCAGTGCCGAGTACAGAGGGAGAATAACCTCCCTGGACCTGCTGGTGACCCCATTTCTGATACAAGCCAAGATGCCGTTGGCCTTCTTGGCCACCTGGGCACACTGCTGGCTCATGTTCAGTAGGCCGTCAACCAGCACCCCCAGGTCCTTCTCTTCCGTGCAGCTCTCCAGCCATTCTTCCCCCAGTCTGTAGCACTGCATAGGGTTGTTGTGCCCCAAGTGCAGGACCCGGCATTTGGTCTTGTTAAACCTCATCCCAATGGTCTCAGCCCAGCAGTCCAGCCTGTTCAGATCCCTTTGCAGAGCCTCCCTACCCTCCAGCAGATCGACACTTCCTCCCAGCTTAGTGTCATCTGCAAACTTGCTAAGGGTGCACTCAATGCCTTCATCCAGGTCATTGATAAAGACATCGAACAGAGCTGGACCCAGTACTGAGCCCCGAGGAAGGGGTGACTTGTGGAAGGCAGGAAGGGCCACTTGTGACTGGCCTCCAGCTGGAGTTAACTCCATTGACCACCACTCTCTGGGCCCAGACATCCAACCAGTTTTCAACCCAGGAGAGTGTGCGCCTGTCCAGGCCAGAGGCTGACAGTTTCTGAAGCAGAATGCTGTGAGAAACTGTGTCAAAGGCTTTACTGAAGTCCAAGAAGACTACATCCACAGCCTTTCCCCCATCCAGTAGTCGAGTGATTTTGTCATAGAAGGTGATCAGGTTAGTTTGGCAAGATCTGCCTTTTGTAAACCCATGTTGACTGGGCCTGATCACCCGGTTCTCTTGCATGTGCTTCATGATAGCACTCAAGATTACCTGTTCCATGACTTTCCCTGGCACTGAGGTGAGACTGACAGGCCTGTAGTTCCCCGGATCCCCTCTGCAACCCTTCTTGTAGATGGGCACAACATCAGCCAGCCTCCAGTCTAGTGGAACTTCCCCAGTCAGCCAGGACCTCTGGAAGATGATGGATAGGGGTTTGGAAAGGACATCCGCCAGCTCCTTCAATACTCTTGGGTGGATCCCATCCGGCCCCATAGACTTGTGGGAGTCTAGCTGCCAAGCAAGTCCCTAACCGCCTCCTCTTGGATCACGGGAACCTCATTCTGCTCCTCTAACTCTTGGATTTGTAAACAGAAGGAACAACTTTCTTTGCTATTAAAGACTGAGGCGAAGAAGGCATTAAGTACCTCAGCCTTGTCCTTATCCCCTGTCACTGTTATTCCTTCTGCATCCAATAGAGACTGGATATTCTCCCTCGTCCTCATTTTCCTGTTAATGTATTTGTAGAAAGACTTTTTGTTGTCTTTCACAGACTTAGCCAGTTTTATTTCTAGTTGGGCCTTGGCCCTCCTGATTTTTTCCCTGCATGATCTCACTTTGTCCCTGTAGTCCACCCAAGATGCCTGTCCTTTCCTCCAAAGCACATAGAGCTTCTTCTTATTATTGACACCTGTTGAGATCTCCCTGCTCCACCAAGCTGGCTTTTCCCCCCACCGGCTCCTTTTCCGGAACACAGGGATGGCTTGCTCTTGAGCTGCTAGGATTTCGTTTTTCAAGAGCGCCCAACCCTCATGGGCTCCCTTGCCCTGAAGGACTGTTTCCCACGGGATTTTGCTAATCAACCTTCTGAACAGGCCAAAGTCTGCCCTCTGGAAGTTTAATGTGACTGTTTTGCTAACCCCCTTCTTTATCCCACCTAGAACTGAAAACCCTATCATCTCATGATCACTTAATCCCAGGCGTCCTCCAACCGTCAAATCCCCAACAAGACCTTCTCTATTCGCAAACAGCAGGTCTAGGAAGGCACCCTCCCTTGTTGGTTCACTAACCAGTTGTGCAAGGAAGTTGTCTTCCATGCACTCCAGGAACCTCCTAGACTGTTTCCTTTCTGCTGTATTGTACTCCCAGCAGACATCCGGAAAGTTAAAGTCACCCACAAGGACAAGAGGCAGAGATTTAGAGACTATCCCCAGCTGTTTATAGAAGAGCTCATCAGCTGCTTCTTCTTGGCTGGGTGGTCTGTTACAGACAGACCTGTCACAAAGTCCCCCTTCTTGTGGGCTCCCCTGATTTTAACCCATAGGTACTCGGTCCCATCCTCACCGTAATCCAGTTCAAGAGTATCAAAGCACTCTTTAACATAGAGGGCTACCCCGCCTCCTTTCCTACCCTTCCTGTCCCGCCTGAAGAGTTTATATCCCAACATAGCTGTACTCCAGTTATGTGAGTCATCCCACCACGTTTCTGTGATGGCAACGACATCATAGTCACCTTGCCCTACAACAGCTTCCAGCTCATCCTTCTTATTGCCCATGCTGCGTGCATTGGTGTAAATGCACTTCAGCTGGGCTGATGAACCTTCAGTCCTCGTAAAGAGAAGAGAGTTCATTCTCGATTGACTGGTCCTTAGAATAACTAATTCCACAGACCCAGTTTCATCCTTACTGTCCCCACTTGTACTCGCCCTCACTTGCCCTGTGGTGGTGTACTGGTGGTCCTCTCCAGCACACCATTTCTCAGCCGCCGGTTTCCCACTTCCAGGCTCATTCCCAACTAGCCTGGTCTCCTCCCCTTCCCCCTTCACATCTAGTTTAAAGCTCTATTTAAGAGCCTAACTAGATTTTTAGAGATAACTTTAGTCCCCCTTGGAGACAAGTATGACCCATCCCTAGTAAGAAAACCTGGGAGTGGGTGGGTCACCCCATGATCAAAGAAGCCAAAGCCTCTCTCCTCACACCAGGCTCGGAGACAGGCATTAATCAGCTGTTTGTCTCTGACCTCCTGTTCCATATTCCTTAGTATTGGGATAGAACTAAACACCACTTGTGCTCCAGAGCCCTCCATCATCCTCCCTAAAGCCCTGAAGTCTCTTTTGATCGCTTTCAGCTTTCTGCGCTGTAAGTCATCATTACCTATTTGAAATACTAAGAGGGGATAGTAATCCGTTTCCTTCACCAAGGAAGGGAGTTTTCTATTGATGTCCCTCACTGATGCCCCCGGGCAAGCAGCAGACCTCCCTGTGGAGCGGGTCCGGTCTGCAGATGGGTCCCTCCACTCCTTTAAGAAGGGAATCCCCTAAGACGATCACTCTCCTCTTTTTCTTGACAGAGGATGTTTTTAGGGCCCTCTGAGGATGCTGGAGCCTAGGGAATGTTTCTAGGCTGTGGGCACCATCTCCTTCTTCCTCTGCTTCTTCCTGGGGGATCGGTTCCACCTGCAGCGTTTTATATTGATTTCTGAGGGCTATCTGGGGGTTAGTTGTCCAGGTGGGGGGAGCAGGTTTCCTGCGCCGGACAGGAACTTGCTGCCATCCCCTATCTCTTGTTCCCCCTGCCTCACAGATTATAGGATCGAGCTGCTCCGCCACACTGGCTCCAGCAGCCTGCTGGGTTTGTGTGAGGGCACTGCTCCAAAGATCTATGTCCCTCTCACATTCCCTGATAGTCCTTAACCTGTTCACCTCCTCCCTCAGCTCTGCCACCATGTGAAGGAGTTCTGCGACTCGTGCACAGCTCCCACAAGTGTAGCCGGTACCAGAGGCACAGGCTGGTGTGGGAGGGGGGCACTGCCTACAGTCTGTGTGGCTGCAGTTCAGTTATCCTGAACTGTGAGTATTCAGTACCACAAAGCTGATGCAGCACAATAGCTGATGTTGTGGGTCCTGGATGATCTTTGTTACTGAATCATAGAGTCATAGAACGATTAAGGTTGGAAAAGCCCTCTAAGCAAATCTAGTCCAAACATCAGCCCAACACCACATGCCAACTAAACCATGTCCCAATGTGCCACATTTACAAATTTTTTGAACCCCTTCAGGGATGGGGACTCCACCTGGGCAGGGCTGGGCAGCCTCTGCTAGGGTTTTGCCACTCTTTAAGTAAAGACATTTTTCCTAATATCAAATCTGAATCTCCTGTGGCAGAACTTGAGGCCGTTTCCTCTTGTCCTAAAGCAGCCAACCTCAAACTCTTTAATGAAGGAAAGCATGTACCCAGTAAGGAACTTTCCCAAGTTATTTCCTTTGTATTTTACGCTTCTTACCTTCCTCCAACAGATCTGGAGGATCTCATTCACTGTCAGTGTAATTGAGTTTATTTTTTAGGATCAGCTCTTGTTCTGGTTTTGCCAGGCATCTTTTCTGTTTATTCTGCAGGTTTTTTCTGATTCCAATAGACGTATTTCCTGCTTTACTTGTATGCTTTTCTCTTATCTTGCACATTTTCCTGTTTGCACATGAATTGTTGAGCCCCTTTTTTTGCAGCCACACCATAATCATAGAATCATAGAATCATAGAATCACCAGGTTGGAAAGGACCCACTGGATCATCGAGTCCAACCATTCCTAACACTCCCTAAACCATGTCCCTCAGCACCTCATCCACCCATCCCTTAAACACCTCCAGGGAAGGTGACTCAACCACCTTCCTGGGCAGCCTGTTCCAGTGCCCAATGACCCTTTCCATGAAAACTTTTTCCTGGTGTCCAGCCTGAACCTCCCCTGGTGGAGCTTGAAGCCATTCCCCCTTGTCCTGTCCCCTGTCACTTGGGAGAAGAGGCCAGCTCCCTCCTCTCCACAACCTTCTTTCAGGTAGTTGTAGAGAGCAATAAGGTCTCCCCTCAGCCTCCCCTTCTCCAGGCTAAACAACCCCAGCTCTCTCAGCTGCTCCTCATAAGACTTGTTCTCAAGCCCCCTCACCAGCTTTGTTGCTCTTCTCTGGACACGCTCCAGAGCCTCAACATCCTTCTTGTGGTGAGGGGTCCAGAACTGAACACAGTATTCAAGGTGCGGTCTCACCAGTGCTGAGTACAGAGGGAGAATAACTTCCCTGGACCTGCTGGTCGCACTGTTTCCGATACAAGCCAAGATGCCATGGGCCTTCTTAGCCACCTGGGCACACTGCTGGCTCATGTTCAGTCGGCTGTCAACCAACACCCCCAGGTCCTTCTACTGCATGCAGCTTTCTAGCCAGACTGCTCCTAGTGTGTAGCACTGCGTAGGATTGTTGTGCCCCAAGTGCAGGACCCGGAATTTGGCCTTGTTAAACCTCATGCCATTGGCCTCGGCCCAGCAGTCCAGCCTCTTCAGATCCCTTTGCAGAGCCTCCCTACCCTCCAGCAGATCCATGCTTCCACCCATCTTAGTGTCATCTGCAAACTTGCTAAGGGTGCAGTCAGTGCCTTCATCCAGGTCATTGATAAAGTACCGAGTCCTGGGGAACCCCACTTGTAACTGTCCTCCAGCTGGAGTTAACTCCATTTACCACCACTCTCTGGGCCCGGACATCCAATCAGTTTTCAACCCAGGAGAGTGTGCGCCTGTCCAGGCCAGAGGCTGACAGTTTCTGAAGCAGAATGCTGTGAGAAACTGTGTCAAAGGCTTTACTGAAGTCCAAGAAGATCCACAGCCTTTCCCCAATCCAGTAGTCGAGTCACTTTGTCACAGAAGGCAATCAGGTTATCTTGGCAAGACCTGCCTTTCATGAACCTGTGTTGCCTCGGCCTGATCACCCGGTTCTCTTGCATGTGCTTCATGGTAGCACTCGAGATCACCTATTTCACGACTTTCCCCAGCACTGAGGTCAGACTGACAGGCCTGTAGTTCCTTGGATCTTCCCTGCAACCCTTCTTGTAGATGGACACAACATCAGCCAGCCTCCAGTCCAGTGAAACTTCCCCAGTCAGCCAGGACCTCTGGAAGATGATGGAAAGGGATTTGGAAAGGACATCTGCCGGCTTCTTTAGTACTCTTGGGTGGATCCCATCTGGCCCCATAGACTTGTGGCAAGCAAGTCTCTAACCACCTCCTCTTGGATCATGGGAACCTCATTCTGCTCCTCTAACTCCTGGGTTTGTACCCAGGGGGAACAACTTCCCTTACTATTAAAGACTGAGGCAAAGAAGGCATTAAGTACCTCAGCCTTGTCTTCATCCCTTGTCACTGTTGTCCTTCTGCATCCAATAGGGAGTGAATATTCTCCCTAGTCCTTTTCTTGTTAATGTATTTCTAGAAAGATTTTTTATTATCTTTCACAGACTTAGCCAATTTGATTTCTAGTTGGGCCTTAGCCCTCCTGATTTTTTTCCCTGTATGACTCACTTCCTCCCTGTAGTCTACCCTTCCTCCAAAGCTCATAGACATTCCTCTTCTTTTTGATGTCTCTCAAGATCTCCCTACTCAACCAAGCTGTTTTTTTCCCCTGCCGGCTCCTTTTCCAGAACGAAAGTGTGCAAGTGAAAAAGACTGTCACTTTGAGGACTATTGGAAGAATTTCCCTTTTCCCCCTAATAAATGTATTTCGTTTGGGGAAAAACAGTGACAAATATCAACTGCCTTTCTTCATATTTACTTCTGTATCTCCACATCATCCTTCAGTGGAGGTATTCTTTAAATGCTTTGTGTGCATAAGTGCTTCCAAGTGCACAAATAAAAAAGAAAATTACACCAATTATACAATAATTAATGAGAAGAACATTTAAAATTCAGGTTACAGTTTATGGGAACTTACTCTGGGTTAGTTAGGGTTGGGGCAGAGCTGCCCTTCCTGAATGTGCAGATTTTACCATGTTACTCAGCCAGATTCTCATAATTTTGAAAATATCCCTAGTCTGTAGAAATGCACCTCTATCTCCTTGTGTCTAATATGCAAAGGGGAGATGAGTTGAGTCAGGCTACTTTTTCCAGTATCTGTTGGTGGAACTAGTCTGAAGAGCAAGGAGAGGGAACGAATAAACTCAAAGCCAAGCGTTTCGGCATTTGCAGTGTTCTCAAGTATTTTTTTAGAGAGATAGTAAGCAGCACATCAGAGGAGGTGCTCCTGGCAAAAGTGAATATAAGTTTTTTGCATAGTTGAAGAGATGGTTTCGGGTTCCTCATTCACGTTAGTAGGAGTTTTATTCTTTATGTAAACAACACAGATGCATTTCAGAATTTATACAGTGCAGTGTAATACATATGTTTATGTTTTGGCATAGGTTGGTCTGTAAAGATGTAATTTAGCATATCGGTTCCTACTGAAATGTGTAGTTCAGTTGTCACCTTCCCTTGTGGAATTAATTTTTGATGCAGGGCTTTCAGTGGTGGAACAGATGTGGCTTTTTAATTTGTTTTTAAAGAAACACTTGTAACTTAGTCCTAGTTTTTGTGACAGTTGGGGGTCCACATTCCATAACTTCCTCCCACACAAAGGCTCGTTCAGTAAGGGAAGGGGCCTGAAACCAAGGAATGGAGATGATCATAGAGTCATAGAATGTCCTGAGTTGGAAGGGACCCACAAGGATCATTGAGTCCAACTCCTGTCCCTGCACAGGACACCTTAACATTCATACCATGGGTCTGAGGACATTGGCCAAAACGCTTCTGGAATATTGTCAGGCTTGGTGACTGCTTCCTTGGGAGGTGTTCCAGTGCTCCACCACCCTCTGGGGGAAAACCTTCTCCTAATAGCCAACCTAACCCTCCCGTAGTGCATGTTCCTTCTCTTCCCTCAGCTCCTGTCACTGGTCACCAGAGAGAAGAGATCAGCACCTGCTCCTACTTCTTAAGCTTTGGCTGCATGAATTTCTGTCCTACAGCGGCAAACAGCATCTCTGTAGTTCTTCCATGTCACCTGTCTTTGCTTCCACTGGCCATTCACCTTCTTGTCATGCCTTAGTTACAGAAGACGATCCCTGCTCAGCTGGACCAGCCTTCTGCCTCACCTGCTTATTTCTGGCATTTTGGAATTGCCTGGTCCTGTGCTCTTAGGAGGTTGTACTTAAGAAGTACACCACTTCATCCATGAGACCCTCTCTGTTAGCAAGGAATAAATTGAGGAAGGCACCATTCCAGGTCAATTCCCTCAGCATCTGTACCATGAAGTTATTGTCCAGAGTGTGGGACTCAGCAAAGGCTTTTGGTGGGCCTCTGCAGAGGCCATGGTCAATGGAATCTCATACACATAGTGACTGAACACTTGTTGATTTCCAAAGGATAATCTCCTCTTGAAGTTTCTGCCAGTGTTTTCTATAAAGCACGTGTTTGTTTTGATAATATGTGGTGCCTGTTGTCTCCAGAGCCACTGGAGCTAGAAGCTAATGCTGTGTTTTGGACAAGTAACTGTTAATTTCCTGGCTGTTTGTGACACCAGCTGTTAGAAGCTCATTGAAATAGAAAAGTAGTGTGAATAGATTTTTTTTTTTTTTAAATTAAGGGTTTTATACTAAGTAAGCATTTTCAGTATTTTTAAAACATCTTGGTAGGCTGTCAAAGTGAGATAAATTTCTGCATTTGAGAAGTCACATAAATGGAATTTCATTTCAATGACATTGAGTGACATCATGTGTATTTTTCTTTACTAAATGTTACAGTCCGATGCTTATATATGTATTACATTTATATCATAAAGTTCTACCTCTTATTTATCGAGCAGAGGCTGCTTTATCTGTCACAAGGGTTTTGAGAAAATGCTGAGAACTTTTAATAGTTTTCAACTGAGATTTTTTAAACATTGAGAAGCTCTTAAACTTAATGCCTGAAAGAAGAGATTCCTGTATTGGCTTACTTAGCTGTGTTCATTTCCAGTAGTATGAATAACATCAAAATTTGGCAATTACATCTTTTTGACCAGTTACCCAAGAGTGAATTACAGTTATGTTCTGGCACCTATTCTGGTGTCTGTTATAACAATGCATAACTGAGCTATTTGGGCAAGTGGAAAAGCACTGCCTCAACAAGGCAGGGGTATAAAAGGGATTGCTTTTTGCTTAATAAAGGTCTTCGATCCTGACTCAGAGTCCGTGCCTCAATATGCCACAGGGCAGTATGGCATGAAATGTTTACAGTTTAAGTTATGTCAGCAAAAACTAATTTAAATGTTTGATTTAAAAACTAACAGATTTTTTTTTAAAAAAAAAAATAAATTTTAGTGATTTAATGGGCATTTACAGTTGTCAGTAAAATGTTTCGTGTGACCCTGTGTAAAATTTAGTAAGAAGTTTTAGTAATAGTATTTGAGGGAGGAAAAATCTGTGACATTTATGAAACTAAACAAGTCTTTAATATTGCGAGTATAAACTTAGTCCCACTTAAGACACACCTACGGAGAGTTTTTGTATTTCATTTTTATAAAACTGACATTTTTCAAGCTCTCAGCTTAAATTGAGAAGTAATTGAATAAAATAGAATGTGGAGGAGTGAAGGGGCTGAAATGCAGCCTACCTTTTAAAAACTGTGGTCACACACTTTTTTTGTAATTCTTTTAAAATGTAATAGTTTCATTGGAAGGCTATTTCCCATTAAAATCCTAACAACTCTATATCTGATCTGCTGAACTCTAAGACCTCAAAGGTCTTGAAATTTCTTTCCTTTAAATACCATTGTCCTCAAAGAGTATTGTGTCAGGATGGAGGGTTTTTCCAATAAACAAGAAGAGAAAAGGCTTTTATGGTCTAGTGTAGAAGCGTATAGTATGTATTTGTGAGGTTTTTAGTTGGAAATGGTATATGTTAGGTTCTTTACCAGTGTGTTAAAAGATTATTTCCTTCAGTACAGTCCTTATAAATCTGTGCAATTTTAGACATTAATGACAAGTGAGATAGGAAGGCTGTGCAGGTGTTTCTGAGAGTACAGTTCTGAGAGGAATTTGGGGGTTTATTACAGTGTTGCGTCTTCTTTCTGAGTTTATAAGTGAGAAAACTCACTTAATATCGCTAAATAGCATCTCTTATTGTCACAACTGGAAAGGCAATTCTGCAGTAGATGTACAGTTAGTCTCACACATAGGAAATCCCTTACATTCTTGCCATTCAGGAAAAAAACATAATGCCGTGCAGTCTTTCTGGGGAAAGTAATTAATTGGTCTCAGACATTTTATCATAACAGTACACAAAATTTATTTCTTATGGATTGATGAGAAGCTCAACATGAGCCAGCAAAGTGTGCTTGCAGCCAGGAAAGCTGTGTCCTGGGCTGCATCAAAAGAAGCCTGGCCAGCAGGGTGAGGGAGAGGATTCTGTGCCTTTACTCCTCTCTCATGAGACCCAACCTGAAGCCCTGTGTCCAGTTCTGGAATCCCCATTATAAGAAGGATATGGGTCAGTTGGAGCGGGTCCAGAGGAGGCCACAGAGATGATCTGAGGGCCGGAGCACCTTCTGTACAAGGACTGGCTGAGAGACTTGGATGGTGGTGCCTCACCACCTTCACAATGAGGATGGTGAGGCCCTGGCCCAGGTTGCCCAGAGAAACTGTGGCTGCCCATCCATGCAGGTGTTCAAGGCGGGGTTGGATGGGGCCTTGAGCCCCTGATCCAGTAGGAGGTGTCCCTGCCCATGGCAGGGGGTGGAACTGGATGGGCTTTGAGGTCCCTTCAACTCCAACCATTCTGTGATTCTGTTTATGATCCTCAGCTGCAGCTGTAGAAAATAGATTCAATACTGTATGCTACTTGGAAATTATTCTCATTATTGTATTGTTTCTTGAGAAATACCATTAGTCAAAAACAAGGATGATAAGAAAGCATATGGTGGATACTTCTGTGTAACTTATAAGAATCTCTTGTCTATGAAGTAGTTAGACTACTGACTGTTAATTGTTTTTGTCATTTACAGGTATTTTTTAAAATATCTGTCGTTCATAATGCATGTCCATTTGTCAATGAGATTGATTGATGTAGTCTTAATTGAGTGTGATAGCAGAACAGGATTTTATGCTGTGTTTGTGTGTATGTGGCAATAGCAGAAAAGCAGATTATTGAATGGTTTTGGTAAGGGCTTAAACTATATCTGAAGAAGACAACACTGCACCAAATTTATCAACTTTTATACATTATCAAGTAAAATGGAAAGACTGGCACAAAAAAAAGAATTCTATGAGAGGAGGCATCTTGAATCCTTCCTTTATCCTTACTAAAGAAAGCCAGGAAAGGTAAAAAAAAACCCAAACAAACCAACTCATTTGTGTAAAAACAGCTTTTGTCACTCATATGGTTTTAGTAACTGTAAAGGCTAATAAGAAGGAAGAGAAAACCACTGACTTTTCACAGGTGGGATGCTAAATGTTTGTGGACTTCTTGTCTAACCATGCCTTGTTTATAGATGTTGAGTCTTGGATGTTGTACACGGTGGGATTCCAGCTTTGGAGTCACTGTCTGAGAAACAGAGATGCCATAGGGCTGTTTCACTAAGGAGCAGCTCAGAAAATGGCCATTTCTTCTCTTCTGAAGGTTATGGAATCATGTTATGCTTAATTCCTTTCTTCTGACATAACTCCTCAGGAGTTTCCTTGCAACTCCACATGGCATGTTCCTCTTTTGAAGTCACAGCCTTTGACCAATAGTGTTTGATTAAGTTTATGTAAATGAGAATTCTCTCCTGGTCTTTGAACATCTCTTACGAGTCCCAAATAGCACAAAATCTCAAAAAAAAAAAAAAAAAAAAAAAGCAGTGCTGATTCCTTTGCTTTATATTCTCAACATTTCATTTTGTGTGGCTCAAAGAATGGGGGAGAGGTGAAGAGGTGACAGGGAGAACTCATGCTAAGATCCTTAAGTTTTAAATTCTTGCATGTGCATGTGCCTAGCAAACAGGACAAGGCAATACAGTCTGGAAAATCCACAGATATGGAAAATAACAGCATATGTTGTTTGTCAGAAACGTGCATTGGCTGATTTTTAGTATAGGCAGATTTCTGAGAGCTACATATCCAGTCCTTTTTCAAGGATTAGGCAGTACTGATGGCTGACATAGTGGCCTCAGATTAGAGAAATGCATTCAGATATTACAGCTCCAGGTAGAAGGCACAGCGCTCTGTTTCATCCACAGTCAGGACTGTGCTTCTTCATGACCTTATTCTCACTTCCTTATTTTCTGTGTCTAATAATGGCAGAGTTTGGGAGAAAAGCTGTGTTCAATACATTTACAACTTTAATTGCAGTTACTGATAATCTCTCTTTGAAAGATATGAAGGAAAATGTGTTCTATGTGTGATGAATAATAACCAATTAATATAATATTACTAGCCCAGGTTGCCCAGAAAAGTGGTGGCTGCCCTGTCCCTTGATGTGCTCAGGGTCAGGCTGGACGGGGCTTGGAGCCCCCTGGTGCAGAGGGAGGTGTCCCTGCCCATGGCAGGGAGTGGAACTGGATGGGCTTTGAGGACCCCTCCAACCCAAACCACATTATGATTCTATGATTCTATGACTATAGGTTTATAACAACAGCAAATGTAGAGAGGCTGCAGGGGGAACATTACAAGATGTTTCTAATAAAACTTGTACTACTGTCATGAAGAATATTTTTTGTGTGCATTAAATGTTTTTTTTTCCCTGGAACTATATGGTATTCCTTTTGTAAAAGCTGTTTATGCTTCAACAAGGAGTGGGAAATAGGTGACTATGAAACATAAATTGAGAAATTTTAATAAAGAGCTTCAATGCCTGCCTATTAGCAGAACCAAAAATGAATTACATTCTTTTATAGATAGAATTTTTAATTTCTTCCTTTTCTCTTACCAGTCGTTATTTTAAACTGTGATGTAATTTTGAAAGGATTTTTTACCACAGAAAATTGGGTAAGAAACTTCTACTGTGTTAAGAGTAGAGCTCAAGAAATTATAATTTTTTTAATGTATTTCCTGTGTAAGTTCTATGTGGTTTCCAAAAAAACTTTAAATAGTCAGGCAATGTGGAGGAATTTCACATTGAATAGTATTATCCCAAGCTATTGCTGTTGCTGTTGCTGCCTGCTGTGCGATCGCAGACGACATCTTCTGTACTGTAAAGCAGCTGGGAACAGTTATGCGACTAAGATAGATAAAGGAAATCATTGTTAAGATGATGTTTTGGAAGTGTAAACTGACTGATGAAAAATCTTGTCAATTCTCTTGTCCCCTTTTACTTTTACAAGGCTGCTAGGGCAATAAAGAGATATCTCCTGTAAGATAAGAAGCGGTATCAGAAACAAAGCTGGAAAGATTTGGCTGGCTTTGTGCATATAGTGCTGCAGTTTGAAATATCTGTGTTTTCAAATTATGGGTACACTGACATCCTCTTCTTAACCTAGTATTAATGGTAATAATTTTCGTTTATTGTCCTGGACATGGGTGGCATGAGAGCTCTAGGGGTAAAATTCCTATAATGGTTAAGAAAGTTTTCAAATATTTAGATGAACTGTAAAGTATCAGTCCAGAAAATTTAATTGCTGCACCTCCGGGCAAGGTGAAGTCTAAAGTTGTATTTAGGGGTGTCCTCCTCTCACAAGGTGTTCTGTGTAACTGTAATGCAAAATTTGCCTGATGTCTTCCAGGATTGATTCTGTTCTGTGGTATCTGAAACCTACCGAAGTTAAAACAAGAATCTTAGCTGGTTGAGGTGCTGTAGGGAAATGAAGGAGTAACAGTACAAAGTATTTGTCAATAAATAAGTCTGTCAACATTTACAAAGCTTCTAGAAGTGCCAGAATAGATTTATAGGCCATAAACATGACCTTCTAATGTTTTACCCAGTGTAATGAAGGACTTATAATTTATATTTTAAAAGTTTATGTCAAAATTGGGAGATGTCTGTTAGGTGCATATCTATGGTATGCTACACTATGAATTTATAGTTAAATATTGTGGCTTAAAAATGTATAGGGTAGAGTTGTCTCCCAAGGTTAGCAAGTGATAGGACAAGAGGAAATGACCTCAAGTTGTGCCAGGGGAGGTTTAGACTGGATATTAGGAAAGATTTGTTTACCAAAAGAGTGGTGAAGTCCTGGCAGAGGCTGCCCAGGGCAGTGGTGGAATCCCCATCCACAGAAGAGTTCACAAATTGTGTATATATGACACTTTGAGGCATGGTTTAGTTAGCACAGTGGAGTTGGGCTGACGATTGTACTGGATGCGCTTAGAGGTCTTTTCCAACCTTAGTGATTCTGCAATTCTATATTGCACATGCAAATCTATTGAAGTTTTAGGTCCATGCAGCTTTTATAAACTATGTCTGAAAACAAATCCTGATTATAGTAGATTACATTACAAACTAATCTTAGCAGTCCCCTGAAATTTCCCGTGTATGTTTGTGGTGGAAGTTTTTTACAATGGTGTTTATTGAACTGTTTTGTCACAATGAAGAAATATCCCATTTAAACTGAATATTATTTTAGGTAGGACTTCTGTGAGAGGATTGCTTCCTTTTGACTGACACTGAGAAAGAAAGCACTAAAAAATAAAAAGAAAGAAGGCAAAGTGCTCTTCGGTGTTAAACACCATATAGCTTTAAAAAGCAAGAAGTATCTCTTGTATCTGTAATGCTTTTTCAAATAAACCTAATTTTTTTATATACAAATTGGTTCTTAATGTCAGGCTTCTTAGAAGTGGAGAGTTGTTACAGGGAAATTAAATTGCATTGCTGCTGCTGGTTAAAATAAGACCAGAAAAATGTGCATAGCTTAAGTTTTTTGAGTAGCTACCGAAAACATTGACAGCTACATCATTTTAATCATAGAGTGGTTTGGGTTGGAAGGGACATCAAAGCCCATCCAGTTCCAAACCCTTGCCATAGGCAGGGACACCTCCCACTGGATCAAGGGCTCAAAGCTCCATCCAACCTGGCCTTGAACACCTCCAGGGATGGGGCAGCCACCACTGCTCTGGGCAGCCTGGGCCAGGGCCTCACCACCCTCACTGGGAAGAATTAATGCTAATGTACGGCCCTCTAATACGTTTTGAAAAGTACTGTACCTGTTACAGATAGGGACATGCAGAATCGCATTTGAAGCAGTTCTCTGAGACCATTTGTCTCAAAATATGAAATATTACACAGTAATAGTAAACAGCAATATGATGGGATGGTGCTTTTTATGCATCATAATAATGAGTATCAAATTAATCTCCTTTGCAGAGATTAATTACTGTCTAAAATACTTCGAAGAAATGTAGTTTTAAAGTAGAACTCTTCCCCCATATTATTGCAGAGAACACAAGTTCTAAGAAATGGAATTCTTTCCTAAACATGGTTTTTGCCATCACCGGCTGTGTCACACTGGCTGTCAGGGAGCAGGAAGGACTGGTCACCTTTTAAGCCCTGAGAGGGAAGTGGGATAACCCAGGTGGGAAGGGAGGGACCTTGCCAGCTGGTGCCCATCCTGATGCCCCAAGGGAGGCAAGCAGGCAGGCATCAGAGCGTTAACCTGCTTCCACTGAGAACCCAGGTCACCTGGAAGTTAAAGCCTATTAGTGCATCCAGAACACTGACACTGGTTATGCCAAATAACAGAATTTCCACTCAGTTTGAATGAATTTATTGCTTGTTGTACCGTTTTTTTCCTTCTGAATCAGTTTTGTATTTTCCTTCTTATTACGATAGTCTTGTATGAGAGAAATGGAGCACCTCTGCTATGAGGACAGGCTGAGAGAGTTGGGGTCGTTCAGCCTGGAGAAGCGAAGGGTCCAAGGAGACCTTAAAGGAGCCTCCCAGTACTGAAAGGGGCTCCAAGAAAGCTGGGGAGGGGCTTTTTGCAGGGGCATGGAGTGTTAGGATGAAGGGCAATAGCTTTAAATTGGAAAGGGGAATATTTAGATTAGACATTAGGAAGAAATTCTTCACGATGAGCATGGCAAGGCACCAGTGCATGTTGCCTAGAGGAGTGGTGGCTGCCCCATCCCTGGAGGTGCTCAAGGCCAGGTTGGATGGGGCTTTGAGCAACCTGATGCACCTTAGTGCTTTCTAATGTTTCTTAGTTGTTTGCAGAACCTTCCCAAGTTCACCCACTGCCAGAGCTACTGATGAGTATTTCAGCAGTTGGAGTTGAGAGAGTGCTTTTTAACTTCTAGTTTTAATTACAGTGTCTTTAATTGCACTAACATCTGTTAAGATACTTTGAGTCTTTTATTCAAAGACTTGTCTTCTCTCAATGTGTTACGTGATGTGTTTGGTTTGCGTCCAGACCTTTAACCAGAAGGGTGACTGAATTTCATCTACGTTCCAAAATGCTGAATTGTTATTTGCATGGGGTGTTCTGTAGCTCCTGAGAATTCAGGAAAATTATAGATCTGTGAAATATTACAGAATCACAGAATGGTTTCAGCTGGAAAAGACCTTTAAGATCATCGAGTCCAACGATCTGTCCAGCCCTGCTAAGTCTGCCACCAGACCATATCCCCAAGTATGACATCTACTCATCTTTTAAGGCTTTAAAGGACTTTACAGTTTGTTCTAACTTTGTTTTGAAAGAACAAAACCAGGCTGAGTAGTGTTATTTCTGTTGAAGAATATGCAATTGAGCTGCTTTTAGGTCTAGGCTCATATTTGATCAAAACCTATCATCTTGACCTTGCGTCTTAATCTGATGTTCTTTGGGAGTTTGTGTCTTATAGACTCTTCACATAGAAAAACTCTCAATCTCTTTTTCTAGCAGTGCCTCTAGAAAAAGTTCCAGCCAACATTGTAACTGCTTCATAAAAGAATATTGTTTGTAACATAAATAGTGTATTTATTAATTCATTGTATTTTGTTGCCCAAACATTGTGTGCATCTGAGTGGTTATGATTGTTCCTCATGTTGCCACTGCAATATGAATAGTGTAATTAAATACTAAGTAGTAGACGTGAAATATACTGGTTATTATGAAGTTTACACTTTATTTAATTTTTTCTTTAACTTTGGTAGCAAGTCATTGCTGCTTGTAAAATCAGCTTCATTATTTCTCTAAAAAGAGAATGCAGAAAAAGAAAAAAACAGGAAAAAATAACCCTGCTAATGCTTTGATTCTGATATAAAGACTGCTGGGATTTAGCGTCTTGATTTGAGTAGGCCAATGGATTTGAGTGGTGTTTTGGCAAAGTATTTGTTGAGTAAAATGTGTACAAAATAGGTTGAGACTTTTTTCCTGATGCATTTTAGTGTTTTATTTTCTACTTATTTGCACTGATGTGCTTAATTTCCAGAAAGTGGGTGCTCGTTGGTCAGAACTTATAAGCACACAGAAAATTAGTTTGCCTTCTAATGTATTTGTTTTTATAGTTTTCAGTTATAATAGTGAGAATTTCCTTTTTAAATCTTAAAAAAAAAAAAAAATTAAGAAAGCTCCTGTTCTGATTAATATGAAAGAACTGGGTTTTTTTAAATTAAAAAAGTGCAAGTTACTATGAAATTTATCTCTGCTTTTGTTTTGCCAATGTCTCTCTCTGTAGCACTCAGAAACATAGACAAGGTTTACTATTCAATACTGATTTTGTAATTCCCTACATAAGCACTTCCTTAATAATCTAAATATTTCCAAGGAACAAAGCGTTTTACATTTTGATGCCTCTAGTCTGAATTTCTTTGTTACTTAACCACTTTTCTCTATCATTTTTACAGATTCTGAAAATGGAATGGGGAGGAGAGTATTCTCTTGATTCTTCCAATTTAGACTGTTTGTTGAATATCCTTCCTGGAGAAATGGAGTTTCAGCAAATCCTTAGTGATCTTGATGAAAAAATAAAGAAGAACTCTTCTAGGTAAAGAGTATTCTATTTGTATCCAAAACATTAGTGAAAGTCATTGCATTTAGGAAACATATCTTTTCTTTCTTCTCTACTTGTACGTTAAAATTCTGATAATTATTTCATTAGTAATTTTACCTTAACCACTTAAGCATTTAATAAATTTTTAATGCCATATAATTTTTGTGCCACAGTCTTTCTTTGTATGATATTTTTAACAGTTGAATCATCTTTATCTTAGGAATTATTGCAGTAGGTGTGATATTGGAGGAAAAAGATGTGTATTCCCATAACAAATGTATTTCCTACAGCTATGAGAGAATTTTTATCCACTATAAGAGCTACAGAATTTTACAGAAAAGCAGATTTTGAACTTATGTTCTTTAAGCATTTCTAATAAAGTAGAAAAAATATAATAATTTTTCTCATATAAGCCATTATTTTACCCATTTCAGTTAAAACTGTTATGCTGTAATGTAAGATTTTCTAACTAGAATTTATGTTCTAATATATTTAATTGTCCGCTTCTTTGTAACATACTGCTTTCCAAAAATCAATGTTATAGGGGCAGTGGACTATTTAAAGCATTCTTTTCTTATACAAATTTTTCACATGACAGTAAAAAGTTCAGCTCAAGGTTTTGTGCCTTGTTTGAAAAGTGGTAGCAATGTTTTGTGGCCAAACTCTTTAGTACCTTTAAAATACTTTGATTTGTGATAGATACTGTTAAGCAGATAAACTAATTTCCCCTTTAAAAAAATAAGTGTACATATAATGTAGTATAATTTTCTATTAGGTTTTGAAAATTACAGAATCATAAAATAGTTTGGGTTGGAAGAAACCTTAAAGATCATCTGGTTCCAACCCCCTGCCATGGGCTTGCCTTTGGATAAGAATGCACTTTATAGAGCCATCATAGAACGCCCTTCATTGCATCAGTTTTAAGATTATGTAATTTTAATGAACCCCATGTTTGTGCAAAGTCTTTACTTCCTGAAGCTTCCTGAAGAATGGAGATAAACCATCATTGTATCTCACTGAAAACTGACTTGGGTCATCTCTGAATTATTGCTGCAGTGTTCATGCCAGGCTGAGAGATTTTTCAGACTATTTAATTACATTGCTTTTATCTCAAATTTTGACCATTTTAATTTAAAAACTTTGTGTTTACTATTGTGGTTGCAATAGTAATAATTGATGGTAGTGAAGATATGAGTGAAATGCTATTGTGGACCACTGCATCATGCCATTTTCCAGCTGTTGACTTCAGTGAAATGTAGATACTTATGATGTCATAACACAGTTGTAGGTACTTAACATTTTGAGTTGCTATGGTCATGTATATTTGGGAAAAAACAACATCAGCATTTCTGACAGATATGTTGTCACCTCTTCAGCTGCCAAATAAAGTGGTTTTGTTGTCATCATGCAGATCCAGCCTAGGCATTAGAAAGATTATCGTCAAGATGAGTCTTTAGAATGCATGTTTTACTACCCTTTTTGGTTTTAATGTCTGTAAAATGCATGCTGGTGGTGGAGAAGACTTTTAGTAATGGGAAAGCAGACCAGCTGTTCCTTCATTTTAATGATACTTTTTATTACTCAACACTTTATATTATGTTTATATTAACATCATCACAATGGAATCATTTGTACATTCTTAAGAAGGCTGGCTGTTCCTGTGTTGGGTACAAAGTCCTACTAGTTGGAAGAGCCTTTCACTGTAAGTTTTGTGAGATCCAAATGCTGTTTTATCCGAGGAGAGCAGGGAGTTGGATTAGGGTGTGGTACTCAGTGACACATGTCAGCAAAAGCTTTGTAGAGTTGACACTTAAAACTAGTTTTTGAACTATTTTTCACAAGGAAAATCAGAAAGTAGCCCTGTAGTTACCAAGTGAAATTTTGCTCCTGTAATATGTCAGTTTCAGAAATGAAGAGGAATTTAAAACATGGACAGTGGCTGATGTGACTTTTAAATTAAAAAAGTCCTTTTGTTGCTAATATATTAGAGGTAGCATGGAATGAAATCATTTTCAAGTTACCATTGATCTTTTTAAGTGGTATGATAAGAGCAGCTCTACACGCTATGGTGATACAGTTGGAATACAATCCATTTTTCATCAGATAGATTTATGATTTTATTATACCACAGAGAATATACATAATAGTATACAGCATATATATATTTTTTAAAATAAAACATTGTGTAAAAAATTATGATCCGAAAGTGTGTAAATCACTTGAATGCTCATTTACTGCCTTTCAACTGAATAGCTTTTATAAAATTGTGTGGCACGACAAATCAGATATGCTTTCCAGCAGCTGAATTACCTCCAGTATTTTTGAATTGTACTAAGTCTATTTGGTGCTATAACAAAAAAAAAAAAAAAAAAAAAAAGGAGAAAAAAGGCCATCTGTGCAAAATTGTTTTATTCCTAAGTTTTAAGGGAGTAAGTGGTTCATTCATTCACTTTTATATACTAGAGCTCTTATTACACTTGAATGTTAACTGTATTTTTACAGCAGTTTAGAGGCAGGTGAATATGAACTCTCAAAACTATTGCCAGTGCTGGCCAGTTTTATATGCTGCAATAGTTTCCGGTTATTATAAGGCCTAAAGTTGTATTCATAATTTCATCAGGGCGGTCTTCAGTCTTCTCTCTCACTTTTCCTTTTTTCACTGCTTATTGAAACTGAGTCTTTTGATTTTTTGTCCTAACTGAAGAATTGCAGATTAGTAAGATTTATTTTTTGAGCAATCTACACAATTAAATTTTCAGCTGATATGTAATACTTCAAACAGAGAATAAGCTTGAAAGCAAGCTTTTAGTGCATAAATTGAAAGTGGCTGTAAACATGAGATCTCTTTAGCTGGGTTTTTTTGTGTATTCAGTTCTTTCTTCGGTGAGTGACTGTCTACCTCTTAGTGGTGATAAAATAGTAGTTTCTCTGAGGCTGTAGGACAGTGTGAGGTATTAAAAAATCACTCAGAAGTCAACGGAATTATTTACTAGTAATTGTATGTTCACAGTAGACTGGAGACTACATCTTTCTGAGGCTTTTCAAAAGGCTTAATTTGACTTCAGTCTGATAAACTTCAACCTGACCCTTTGTCTAATTAACAGTATTTCAGTCATCTGGGATTTTGATGAAGGTCTTCTTTGAAGGGCTCCGGTGAGGTCAATACTAATAAGTGCTTATAGCATTGCATCTTGCCATGTAACTGTTCAATATAGATTGCAATCATTATTTGAGCAACTAAGATCCTTCACTTGTGAATAACAGCACTCTTTGGGAAGTACCTTGATAGGAATTTCAAGGTATGACATTTTCCAGTTGTTGATCACACATCTCTTATGTAGTCTAGCCTGGTTTAGTGGGAGGTGTCCCTCCCTATGGCAGGAGGATTGGAACTGGAGGGGCTTTAAGGTTGCTTCCAACCCAAATTATTCTACTCCAATCTACAGAGATTATAATTGCGTCAGTTATCCTTAATATGTAGTTAACTGTCACGTACACCTACAGAAGCTGTCATCATATCTACCAATTCTACCCCGATTCATTTCATATGAGAATACAAGAGGCAACATCATTTTAACCATCATTTTTCACTATGGTGTTTTGGTCAATGGAGTTGAAAGACTTCTTTGCTTCACTGCCAGTCTTCTGAATTAACTTACCAAGACAAAGCTTATATCTTGTGGACTGAAATATCTCAAGTCTTTAACACAAGATTGGAAATTAAAGGTGGCAAGTGCTTCAGATAGAAATGACAGTTCTTGTATGGTTTAGCTATTGAGTTTCTCTCACTGAGGTGCAGCAAAGTCATCACTGTTCTGTTTCTTTGTGCTTTCAGTGGTTTAGTTACTTTGCAGTTCTGGTGGGTATGTTTTGTAAACAGCTAAATTAGAGAAATGAAGTAGATTGCAAGGTCCTTGAAGAAAGGGTTGTGTTTTTGTTTTAAATCTTAAGGTTCAAGATTACAATAGGAAGAATTTGAAGAAGTAGATTTTTTCGGTTAAGATAAGCCTGTAACTTTCAGACTTACATTTTACAGAATTGCTGCTGTTAAAAACAAGTAACAAGACCTATTTCTCATAACAGCATTTTTCTAAAGAGGTACAGTCTTGTAATTAGTGTTTCCATCAGTTTCATGTTGCTGCTTACAAAATAATGTTTAACTTCAGTCTTACTAGTCTTATTATATTTTGAATAAAGTTAGATAAAAATATGAATAAGGAAATAATAGAGTCAAACTTTCTAGCTTTACTTTCTAGCTTTCTCCTCTGCTGTTGAGGTCACTGTTGTAAAGAATGTAAGAAATAAAAAAGGTATTGCATCTGTTTATGCAGTTGGATTAGTAATAGGAAGAAAATAGGCATGCCAGAAAGAATAATCTAGTGGTCAAATAGGTGGCTATGGAACCACATAAACATTATAGGCCTTGAATTACATAATTCCATATTTTTTTTTAGAATTTTAGACATCCTGAGAGACTCTTTGTACCATGAATATTATTATAGGTTGTCACAAGCATTGCAGGAACATGCAAAATGTTAAATGGCCATTTTTTCATAAAACCTCATTTCTCTTCAAGATAAAGTTATCAAAACATTCTTTGCATGAATCTTTATGGATTTTTTTCAGTTAAGTTGTAACAAGCAGTTTAGAAGTTATTAGAAAATAATTATTTAAATTTCTGGTTAAATTGCCGTTTATTAACAGACATTAGTGCTGGGGCATCAGCAATCACTTTGTTGAATTGTCTGTAGATCATGGGAAATTTTCTTAATATTTCCTACTTGGCAGCTCAGCTTCTGTGGAATAAAACAAAATGTTTGTTTCCATGTGGGGAAAGGTGTCAAATGCCTGTGGGAATTATACTGATAAAGTCTTTCTGAAAGATTTCCTACTACTCAAGGTGTACACCGGGTCCTCTGACACATCTTTCCAAGTGATGTGACTGGTTTTGCATAAAATATCCTTTATCTTTAGCAGTCAAGCTTTTTAATGAATATACATCATAATAACAATGTAGCATTATATTAGTGTTTCTGTCTTCAAAAAATAGCGGAAACGTTTCATTACTTTTAAAACAAACTGTTCTTCATAAAAGACATGTTAACTCTGATTCTAAAAGCAAACCTCCATGGATATGAGTATCTTAAGCAAAACTAACATGGTGTTTAAAGATAATTTCACTTTATGGCTTAGCAGTTTAAATTAACCAAGCTCATTGTCATTTTATGGCTGTTCTATATACTATGCGAAATAAATGGAAACAGTGCTTGTTAGGAAGGAGTTAGAAGATCATGCTTAAACTTACTCATAATAAACTTTGGCAATGGAAAATAGTTGAGGGCAGCTCTGAAGAGAAGGAGTTGGTGTGCTGGTGGATGAGAAGCTCAACATGAGCCAGCATTGCCTGTTTGCAGCCCAGAAAACCGACTGTGTCCTGGGCTGCATCCAAAGCAGTGGGACCAGAAGAGCAAAGGAGGGAGTGCTCCGCCTCTTCTCCACTCTCCTGAGGTCCCATCTGAAGCCCTGTGTTCCATTCTGGAGTCCTCAGCCCAGGAAGGATATGGATCTATTGGAATGAGTCCAGAGGAGGTCACAAAGCTGATGTGAGTGCTGGAGCACCTCCTGTTCAAGGAAAGACTGAGTTAGGTTTTTTCGGCCTGGAGAAGAGAAGGCTCTGTTGAGACCTTAGAGAATCCTTCCACTACTGAAAAGTTCTGCTGGAAATCTGGGCAGTTGGTCTGTATCAGGGATTGTGGGGACAGGACAAAGGGGAACAATTTTGAAGTGAAAGAGTGGAGATTGAGATGAGAACTTAGGAAGAAATGTTTTCTTGTGAGGGTGGTGAGGCCCTGGCTGAGGTTGTCCAGAGAAGTGGTGGCTGCCCCATCCCTGGGGTTGTTCAAGGCCAACCTGCATCTGTTGATCTAAATCTTCCCCATTCTAATTTAAAGCCGGTCCCCCTCGTTCTGTCACTCCATGCCCTTGTAAAAAGTCCCTTCCCAGCTTTCCTGGAGCCCATTTCAGTACTGAGAGGCTTCTGCAAGGTCTCCCTGGAGTCTTCTGTCCTTTAGACTGAACAATCTCAGCTCCCTCAACCTGTTTGCTGTCCTCATAGCAGGTAGAGTAGATACCTTTTGAATGGTTTGCCTCATGTCTTTTAAGGATAAAACAAATATATCCATTGTTCTTAATGAATAAAATTAAATATGGGAAAATAAGCTGTTCAGAATGACCTACTTATTTTGATGAAATTTTTCGTTAGAAGTTGTATAGTCATAGTTTTGGAAACAAGTTATGGGTTGTTTTTTTCTGACATTCAAAATGCTGCATTTCTGCACTTACATCTTTATGATCATCCTTTCATTCTATAATTGTAGTTGATGCAGTTTTCATATCCAGCTTGTAATAATTTAGTACTGTATCTTAAAGAAACAAAAGACACAAAGCGAAGCCTATCAGCGATGATAAGTCTTGATGGCATTCTCAGAAAAAATATACTTCTCTCCTTTGTGCTTGTAGATAGCAAAAATAAAAGGAAAACACAGACTATTGTTTACCTCAGAACTTAATTTGGTGTGATCATTTCCTCGTTTTTTTTCCCCGTTTCTTTAAAATGTCAATTCAAACTAACAGACTTGGTTCCCAAAGGTACAGCTGATGCTGATTTACTTTATTGCTGTTGATCAGCATGAGACAGCTAGTAGGAATTTAGGGTACATTGCATAACATCTGTAAAAGAATAAAATGCAAATCACTCAATAAAGGAGAAAATCCAGTAGGAAATAAATACTTCTTGCACATGCCGAAAACAATACTGCAGGCAGAATTAAATGACAAAGTACAGTCAGTGGATGATATGCAGAATGGCCTTTCATCACTGATTTCTTGTTACAAATTGATATGGGTTAGTATGTTTAAGTTTTTGATCAAATATCAAAGCAGATTATATTTTAATAAAAGTATTTTCCTCTAAAAAGATGACATTTCATGCAAAAAGAATCTTTTCACACAGAGAAGTTATATGGAAAACAATTAAAAGCTTTATTCAAGGTCACTAATTTTATCAATAGAGTTTTCCCTCTTTTTGAAAACTGGAAGTCTTTAACTCAGTATTTTTGTCATGGCTTGTAGTAGCAGCACTCAAAGATTTGATTTGTTTTCCAGTTTCTTTTGTTCCCTCTCCTCCTCCTTTTTTCCTCTTCCTGTCTTTTTTTTCTAATCTTCTCTATTTTCTTTTGCCAAAACCAGTCAAGTTTGAGAATGTTAGAGAGCAGTTAAACAGACATAGTTTGTTTCTGTAAAATAGAGAGGCAGTATAACAGGCAGGGTTGTTGTTTGGTTGATGTCATCAAATAGAAAGTAATATGATCAAAAGTAACTGACAATGAAATACCTATAAAGAGCTGAGTCTCATCTAATCCCGTAACTCTATGGAGATAAAAAAGAACTAAATCTAATTTGTGTTAAACCTTGCATCCCTTATCAGCTGCGAGAACACAAATGGAATAACTAATACACTCCAAAGTAAAATTCAAGTAGTAGAGAGAATCACTTTGCATTTCAGTAAACCAGAACTGCCATCAGTCCTATTGTTGACTCTCTCTGCATTAACCTCCATGTGCCTAGATCTAGTCAATACTGTTTATGTAACTGAAGCTATACATGGTAATAAAAAAATTCTTCACAATGGGGTCGGTGAGGCCCTGGCTGAGGTTGGCCAGAGAAGTGGTGGCTGCCAAATCCCTGAAGGTGTTGAAGGCCAGGTTGGATGGGGCTTGGAGCCCGTGATCCAGTGGGAGATGTCCAGGCTCATTGCAGGGAGTTGGAACTGCATGGGCTTTGAGGACCCTTCCAATCCAAATCATTCTGTGATTCTATGAAAATATTAAGTGTTGCTTTTAGATGAAAAGTAATTCTCAAATACTGAAAGTATACAGTTACTTTGTTTGTGGATTTTTCTTTTTTTGTTGGTTTAATGCAAGTGTCCACACAAATAGAAGTACAATAATTTTCAGTATTCAGTTCTTCTTGTGATTTTTTGCAGCTGAAATCCGTATAATAATTGTATCATCCACATCTGATTTCATAAACAGGATTGTGATTCTAGATGAATGCTAAGGAGTGGATCAGCTCCTTGGAAAAAAAAATCCGTGTTTTCTTTCAAATATTCTGGTGTCAAAAACAAGAAAGAAAAGACCTGCTTTTTCAGCACAACTGACTCTAAAGTTCTTTTCAGCATTTTCTGTGATGTCAGTGGTTCTTTAGGAAGTTGCTAAGATATGTTATGTATTATAAAACAACTGCTGATCTGCAAAGGAGCAGAATGACACATTCACCTTTGAATATGGTAGTTGATTCAGTTTATAGTCTCTGCTCTAGCTAATTAAGCACCAAGGACCAGATCTGAGGCTGGATGATGTCTTATTCACTAACTTCTTTATTAAAAAGTACAAGATTGTTTGAGAGGTGAGGCAATACTTGGTGAGGATGGTACAGTCTGGCCTGAAGGAAATTTATTTTAGTTTTGGCTTACTATTTTTAAATATTAATTCTGCACATTCGGGCCTTATTTTGTGAGAGTAAATTAATCTATGAAGAAGAAGGACTAGCATTACATTAATTTGAAGTAGTTTTTTTTTTAAAATATTGAATATATAAAATGCATTTATCTCCAAGTCATGAAAGAATCCTCTGATTTTTGTTTTTCTTCTTTTTTTTTAGCATAGAACAGTGTCTTAAAGACCTGCAATCAGAAGTAAATGAAATATGTAATGATGAAATACTGCAAAGTACAACTGACTGTCTTCAGTGGCTCAACAACTGCGGTTTTACCTCTCTTAGACCTTCTTCTACACACCCCAGAGAGCTGATGGAGTTCCTCAGGACCCTGGTAAAAATTGTTTACTAAAGACTTTTAACACTTTGGAAAGTTGTTTATTTGATTGGGGTGGGGGTTGTTGAGGCTAATTGGTTGTCTCATTCTTCACTGTGGTGAGGATAGTTCAGAAATTTTAGTATAAGGCTTAGCACTGTTTTTATGTCCACAGCAAGGTGTTACGTTTCCTTCTCATCGTACCTTAAATAGGCAAACTTGAGACAAAATCTTTTCACAACTATACCACGTGTTCAGCACTGCTAGGACTGTTTTCTAAACACACATTGATAAAGAGCATCTGAAGTCACTGCCTACACTGAGCTGTTACTGTGACTGCTTGTTTTTCGCTTGCTCTGCACTTGTATCAGTATAAGTTTAGCTCATCTAATTCAGATTATTGCCCTTTGTGTGTTACTTAAGCATTATCTTCCTAACTGCTTTTTCTAACTAGAAATGTGGGAACTACATCCATTGTCCTAGGAAACAACTAGATCTAACCAGAAATCAAATTCCACTTCAACAACAACATTCCATCATTTTATAAGGCAGTTCTATCCAAAATTTTTATTAAAACTTAACCCTAGAATATATGTGTGGAAATGGGAGGCTGGAAAATTGAGTTGGCTGGATAAGCGAAGGATGACCTGCAAGTTTGTATATAAGCTATGTATAAAATCATAGAATAGAATCACAGAGTCATTAAGGTTGGAAAAGACTTCTAAGGTCTTCAGGTCCAACTGTCAGCCAACCACCACTGTGCCTACCAAACCATGTCCCAAAGTGCCACTTCTACACGTATCTTTATATGATGTGCAAACAAGCGTCGAAACAAATCAGCAGTGTCCAGTGGATTATCCTTTGTCACTTCCATGCCATGATTTAGCTGTAGGACATGAACACCTTTGGGCTAAGATTGGCTGTACTGGCAGAGGAACACTTCTGTGGAGAAGTGATTTTCTCATTTGGGACTACCTCCTGGCTGGAGCTTAAGCCTCATCAATTCACTAAGAGTTTTTTTAAATCTTAAATATGGTTGTTTATCTTTAAGTCACCCTTGAATCCACTGGATATCAAGCTGTGTCAAATTAGGAAGTCATCTCTAGAAAACCAGGTCTTTAATGTGGTGAAGAAGTGAAGTTGTCCCCTCCTAACAGCAGTCATTGGTATGCAAGTTGTTGTTAATAAACACTCCACACAAGGTTGTCAGAGACCGCTACACATCATACTTGATCTAGATGAAATGAGAGAATCCCAGAAAATGCTGACTTATGAAGCCTTTATTATTCCTGTTAGTCCAGTTATATCTTTAGTTAAACCCCCTCAGAAGAGGCTATGGCAGTGATGACTTCGTTGTGTCCTTTCCCTCCTTTCTTCCTTCTCCGAGGTCTATTCAAGCCATATACCTGAACACCAGGTGGCGGCATTTGTTTGGGAAAACCCGAATCTCCCCTTTTCTGGAATACTTTGGGTACATTTTACAGAAAATGTGCTTTCTGGCTTTTCAGCTTCCCAGGAGCATCGTGACAGCATGATGGTCTGGCTGTGGGCTGCTGAGTCCCGTTGAGCCTTGAGAATGGCTCTGTGGCAGGCTGCTAAACAGACAGCAAAGTGTGAGAAGCCTTAAAGCCTAAATTCTGCACAGCTTGTCAGGAAAAGATCTGTGGAGCTCAATCCAGCCTGTTTGTAGATGAAACTACAGAGGAAAAATGTTTATCTATTAGTATAGACAATCCATCTGTAAGAAGTTTTACTCGCAGTAGATCATCTATAAACATATCTACATCTATCTACATAGCTCAATAAACATATCTACAGTAAAGTTTTATTCAATAATACTCATCATTAGTGCAATTATTACAATTTGACCTTCCTTAAGTATCCATCTATTGAACTAATGGAGTACTCAACTTAGTTTCTCACTTGCAGGCTTTTAATAAGTATCATATAGTGCTTCTTCAATAACAGTAGCCTTCTTTCTACTTTAGAACAATATCCTTATTCATTGTTATCTCTTATTATGTGTATTTATTTTGTTAGGGCTTTTGCTTATCTTTTAAGCTGCTGGGACAATCAAAACAAATAGTGCATAGTTCTGTATGTGCTTTGGCTGAAGTGCTGTATTTAGATTTATAGTTAGCATGTTATTCTTTCTCATTCATTTGTGAACTGTCTTGGAAATAATGAGAAGTTCTTCATGAAGCCCGGAAATGAGAAATCTCATCATTCTGTGTAGTTTTTTGTAATTCTAAATATTTCAAATATTTGAAAGCTGAATATGTGCATGAACATAAATTCATTAAATTCTGTACCTGTTAAACTAACAGCAAAAATCTTTTTATTTTAACAAAATCTTTATCTTATTGGATTTGTTTATTGATGTGATATGTAGCTTTCTATCGTAGGTAGCAGTCCAGTTGGCAGACTGCAAATCTTTTCCTTTATGTTTTTGTTACTAACTTTCTGTGCTCAGAAAAGGACTTTTCATGATTCTCTGAAACCTTTGGATACTAATTTGGATCTTTTTTCTCTTGAAAAGTTTTGGCATTGCCTTTTGAAGTATTTTTGCAGATTAATTTTCAAATAGAAAAGCCTGTGTTAATACAGGCAGTGTTCAAAGAGACTTGATGACACCGTGTTTTCAGAGCTTCAAAGTTCACTTCAGGAGCTCTTTTTCTGACTAACACTATGTCTAAGATGGCATCTGCAAGCTCGCTGTTTTTAATGCTTTAGTTTAAGTTGCAAAGGGCTTGAAACAATACTTAGATTCATACTGGCTTTCATAAATAAAGATGTTTCTGCTTAACCTTAAAAAACAGCTGTAGGGATTTGCTTGGAAGACATTTTGGGTTCATCAGCCCAGAGCATCAGTTTCGTTCGCTGTTTTAACAGCTTCACTTGTTCTGTTAATTTCCGAATACGTTATTTGGGCATGATTCATTAAAAAAAATATTAAAAAAAATCAGCCCTTAAACTCCAGAAGTTTATCTGTGGAGATTCAACACAGTGGTTAGTGATTAGGGTTCCAGTTTACACACAGACACATTCTCTTTAAGGACACAAAACTTTATAGAATACTTCAGTAGATAATAAAAGAAAATCAAATCAGCCTAATGTGTATACATGTTAATATGTATGATTTAAGATTTTAACTCATTATACATATTTCTATCACATGCACGTGCTTTTATAGGATGATATTTGACTGATAATTTGCTTTATTACCCTCTGTGCCACGTGTTCCCTGCTTTTAAGTAAAAAACTCATAGAAAGCATTCTGAAAGACATAAAATGGAAGAATAGCTAGTCTATTATTTTTAAGACTTTTCTTTACGCGACACAATCATGCTCTCTGTCTAGAATTAGCTACTGTGGCGCAAGTCAATTTTTTATTTTTCATGATGGAGCACACCAGAGTAAAGGGCAATAGGAAGGTTAACCTCTTGGGTTTTTTCCCATAAGACGGCAGCAGTTTTGAATCAGGAACAAAGAATAGCAGTTCTGATACTGAATTTTTTGTGAGTAAAGAGCATGAGAGGAACCAAAAAAAAAAACCCACTGAAATTTTTGTTGTGTTTTTTTTTTGTGATTTTAAAAATTTTATACTGATAAAAACTTGCTACAGTAGAAAGAGAGAACATTTTATATTGGAAATAATTATATTTAGGCAACAGTATAGTCAACTTTGATTTATTTTCTCTTCTTCAAAACAAGAAAATAAATAAAACTAATAATTTTGTCGATTACTTTAGGTTAAATAAATCAGTAGTTCTGAAGGTGGATGGCTGCTGGCTGTTTCTTTACCAGCCTTGCTAGGATGGTACATAGGTGGGAGACCCAGACAGAGGACATGAATGGAAACAACAACGCTTTTCTCTGTGGGAAAGAAGCGATAGGAGGTGGGGGTAGCTGGTGCAAGAGCTTCTAGGTCCTGATTTACTCAAGGCTTGTTTGCTTGGCTCCTGAAGCCCAAAAACTCAAGAGGACCACCAGTATAACTGGATTTTCTTGTGGCTGTGATGAGGAAATCTGTAGTCAGCTCTAGCACAGCTGGAGGACTGAGAGCCACTCTTTACAAATAGAAAGTTGGTGGGCCTAGAACTGGGGCCACAGTCAACCTGCAATATGGAAAATGTTGAGAATATGGGAAATGTGGTTATAACATCAAAGTTTCTCTGAGAAAGGAAGGGGATTTTGGTGTCCAGTGGCCACAGAACTTTGGGGTTGTCTTCTACTCACATAACGGACGCTCTTTGTTGAAACAAATGTTTCATCTCATACACATTAAGGAAAGCTGCAGAGTGCTGCGTAAATTTGTGCCACTCTGGACCGAGTACGAAGCACTGAGGTAGACAAGAGGATCTGCTCTTTGCTGCATGGCCTATTGCATATATAGCAGCTGTAAGGCTAGATATCCTGGCCCTGGGCTAATAGGGAGCCCTTCAGGCTCAGGTAAAGTAGGGATGGTAAATGCACCCGTGTGGTTTCACCTGCTTTCTTAACAGGCTTCCTTCTTTTTCTCCAGCCGATGTAGCTGAGATGTGTTTAGACATCATTATAATGTTAATGTGTCAGTCTGCATCTTGGTTCGACTGGATACACAGCTTATTGTGCTCTGCTCTGTGTGATCTGAGCCTGTTCAACAAGTTCTTAACAAGTTTTAATTCTTTAAGGGGATCCTGGGAAGATTATTTTATCCTTAAAATTGCCTTATTGGTGGTTGCCTACTGAGCCAGAACATAGGAAGGAACAGTTTTTCATTTCATAAATTCCTATTCTTGGTTTTATGGGCATAACCTGTCATTATCTGTGTAAATCTTGAGTAAATTTTCGTAGTATATTATTGCAAAGATGTGTATGGACCACATCAAACAGGCTGCCAAGGCTTAACTACTGAGCTTCTCAAAGCTTTTTTGTATTGTGGGTTACAATAGATTGAGAAAAGAGGTCAAGGATATAATAAGGTTGGGAAGAGGAATGTGTTTTATTGGAGCAGGTAGACAAGGGGATGGAATGATGCATAAATCCCTGGGGAAACAGGCTTTGTTATTTTTATTGTTTATATAGCAGTTTGAGTTGCTTATTGCTGGTAAGATACTTAATGCTGGAAACAACTGATACTTTACCAGGAAGCCATTAAATTCCAGAATTAATAAAAAATTTCTAAAATGCTGTCTGGTTTGCCTTTGTTAGCAAAGCTTGCTGAAGGACGAGCAAAATCAAGAAGAAATGATACTTCACTTCCTTCTGGATCTCTCTAGTCAGTGTGGCGTCTCATTTCCCTGCACACCAAGCGGGACATCTTTTGAGTTAACTGCTTCCCTTCATGCTGTTGAGGATGATTCGACTATGGATGTGAAATCTCTCTGGGATGATGTGAGATTGCATCTTCGACGATTTTTGATAAATAGACTGCAGTGTCAAGAAGAAACAAGTACTAATGCTTTACAACAACAAGTAGAGTTTAAAACCCAGTGCATACAGCAACTTTTGTTTCTTTATCCTGAATCAGAAGTCTTGGCCAAGTATCAAAATATGCAGCATAAACTGGTTAGTGATCTTCTCCAGAACTGTGTTTTGTCAAGTTGCGGTGAAACCAATTTTGATAAGGTGGTTCACGGTGTCCAAAGTTCTGTACCTACATTGTGCACTATGATTAAAGAGGATTTCTATGTATTAAGTGGAACTATTGATCCGTCTGCATCAGTGAAGTTTATTAATGAGACGTACCTGGATACCATCACTGATGAAATGACAGTTCTTCTTGAAAGACTTTGCGAGCTGCAGTTCAAAGAAAATGCTCTACATATAGTTAAGGCAAACAAGATTTCAAAGAAGCATAGAGGAACAGTTCACGCTGTGGGTTAGTAGCCTTATTTTATGTTCCTTGTAGTTAGATATTGTTTTAATTTTGCTACTTTTTTCAATATATTTGGTTATTTCTTATGAAGAAAGAGGGCTCACATTATTAATTACAGCTTTATAGTTTCACCATTTTACTGTAGTTAAATTAAACTGTCAGAATTGTGATGATAAGGGTTTTAAAGTAAGAAAAAGTATCTGATGTTTATGTATGTAGAAACTCCATTACAATTCACTGGATAACATTGTCATGTCGTAGTCATTTTTTTCAGTCTAACTTATTCCAACTGCTGAAATGTACAGAATAGTACCACAGAATGATTTGGGCTGGAAAGGACCTTAAAGCCAGTTCCCCCCCGCCTCTGCCCCCCTCTGCAGACACAAAACACTAAAAGTTTAGAATCATGTGAAAGATACAGAAACAGGAGAGAAATTGTAGAAGCATAGAATCACAGAAGGGTTTGGGTTGCAAGAAACCTTAAAGCCTATTCAGTTCCAACCCCTTGTCATGGGCAGGGACACCTCCTACTGCATCAGGCGCTCAAAGCCCCATCCAGCCTGGCCTTAAACGCCTCCAGGAATGAGGCAGCCACCACTTGTCTGGGCAACCTGGGCCAGGGCCTCACCACCCTCATCATGAAGAATTTCTTCCTAATGTCTAATCTAAATCTTCTCCCTTCTATTTAAAACCACTCCCCCTCCTCCTATCACTCAGGCCCTCATAAAAAGTCCTTCCTCGGCCTTCTTGTAGGCCCTTTCAGGTACTGGAAGCTGCTCCAAGGTCTCCTCACAGCCTTCTATTCTCCAGGCTGAACAACGCCAATTCTCTCAGCCTGTCCTCGTACAGGAGGTGCTCCAGCCCTTTGGGTTGTAAAACATATACATACCATGAGCCAGGTGATGATTTGCTGTGCCTACCCAGGATAAAATTACACTCTTTTGAGTTTTAAAATCAATATACGTGCTAAGGTAAGTCAACTAGAAATTCCACTGGGAGAAATGCAGAGATAATTTTTCAACAGAACCTGAAATATGGACGAGTATGTGGAACATATAAAAGATAAGGTGAGGGAAAAGGCATGCAGACAAATAACATGACAGGATGAGAAATTTAACATAAAGCTGATGTATTAGTGGGATGGAGTGTTGGTGGGTAACAAGGAGATGAAATATCAGAAATGTTGAGTTACAAAATAAATGGCAAGAATTGCATCTTCGAGTTATATAGTGAGACGGGAACTGGTAAAAAGATTCACTGACAAAAAATTACTTGTATGGAGCTGGGCATTTGTGACTTGATATTTATTTTAGTCTAAAAAGAGCTTACAAAGGTGGAGAAGCTCAATTATCTTCATTTTGCATGCAAGACATGGAAATTAAAGTGACTGTAAGGGTGGGTTTCTGAAAAAAACACGCCTCCAGGTGTGTTAAAGCCATTCCTCCTCATCCTGTCACTCCAGGCCCTTGTAAAAAGTCACTCCCCAGCTTTTCTGTACCCTCTCTGAGTACTGGAAGCTGCTCTAAGGTCTCCCTGGAGCCTTCTCTTGTCCAGGTTGAACAATCCCAGGTCTCTCAGCCTGTCCTCATAGCAGAGGTGCTCGAGCTCTCTGATCATCTTCATGGCCTTCTCTGGACCTGGTCCAACCCATCCGCGTCCTTCCTGTGCAGAAGACTTCAGCGCTGGACACAGGGCTCCTGGTGAGGTCTCACCAGAGCAGACTTGATGGGTAGAATCCCCTCCCTCACCCTGCTGGTAACACTTCTGATGCAGCCCAGGATACAGATGGCTTTCTGGGCTGCCAACAGGTGTTTTCCAACCTAAATGTTTCTGTGAATCTAACTATTCTGGAAAAAAAATCTACATAATAACTATTTTTGGAGGTTTATAAAGGTGGACAGATTCTTAGTGTCAACTGGCTTGTAACTCTTATAAAATTCTGATAGTTTTGCTGCCCTCCCAACACTGACAGTGGAGATCTGTGTTTATACATAGTTTAACTTAAAAAGCAGCTTTAATAGGATACCTGGACAGTGATACCCAATTTGGTGAGTATCAACACAAAGCGGTGCTGCATATGGGAAAAGAGGAGAAAGGAAAAGAGGGTTTGGTTTTTTATTTATCTCAAAGACAGTTATACCAGTACTTATACCTTATTTTTTTATGCATGTTGTCTCTGCCCTCTGGGAACTGCCAAACAGCAAAATAATTTAATCTAGGACATTCAGTTGGGTTTTCCAGAGTTGAAAAAGGCTTGTGTTTCATAGACTTATAGAATGATGGAATGGTTTGGGTTGGAAAGGACCTCAAAGCCCATCCAGTTCCACTCCCTGCCGTGGGCAGGGACATCTCCCACTGGATCAGGGACTAAAAGTCCCATCCAACCTGGCCTTGAATACCGCCAGGGAGGGGGCTTCCTTAGTCCACTCTCAGGGAAATGTGGGTTTTGGTTTGTTATTGTTGTTTGTTTGTTTGTTTGTTTTAAGTGAGAACTGCTGTAATTGATCCTATTGTATTGGAGAGGGAAAAAGTAAAAGACAAAACAATGCTGGAACCTCAGAAAATTTTATATAGATGACCTACTTCTGTCAGGAAAATATAGGTAGTCTATAATAAGTGTTAACAGAGATATAAATCTTTAAAGTATTTCATATACAAACACCTATTTGAGAAGTAAGAAATTAACATTTTTGTTTTCAGACTGTGTTAGAACAGTTATTTGTCAAGTAACATGATGAGATGATATCCATTTATCAGGACTGAGGATGCGCATGGTCTGAGAGAGAAGCTGGCAAAATGGGATGTGAAAAAAAGGTGAATTCTTTGGAACTTGGCATCTTGGACTGCCACCCACGGTGGAGGCTGGTGGTTTTGTATTATAACTTGATCTTGTTCCCGGTTAAATCAGTGACTCTTGATTAGCCATAACAGTTCAGCTGTTAGTACTTGGGCTACTTATTGTATTAGATTTTTATGTAGCATGGGTCATAATTTCTCTATGTACTCTCTGCACATCATTGATGTTTCCAATCTGAAAAAATAATATCTGAGCAATGTTCCCTGGCCGTCCCCCATATATTTCTGATGGTATTTTATAAGATGTTGTTTCAGCTTTTCTATCAGATTAATTCTATATGTCCGTCAAAAGTTCATTTAATAATACAGTAACTGAAAAAATACTATAAAAAATACATTTCTTTTAACATACTTAGCATGTAAGGAATTATGCAGACACCTGGTTTTGACCTGATGTCTTGTGATTTTTTTCCTTTAGTTTCCACTGTGGTATTTTTCAGGAATTATTTGCGGTAATCTGTTAAAAGTGGATTGCACTTTTACACTTTTGAACCTTTTTTTTGTGTTTCCATGTTTACAAAAATGTTAAGCTAGTTTAATCAGGCATTACCAACCTATCTTAATCCTTCCTTAATCCTGAAATAAATATCAAGTCACAAATGCCCAGTTCCATACAAGTAATTTTTTTGGTCAGTGAATCTTTTTACCAATTTCCATCACTTTTAAATGAAGAAACAGCTGCTCTTATAACTGATAAGACATCAGCCAAAGAAACTTAAAACCCATGAAATTATAGGCATTTTATCTATTAGTGGAAGTTTTTCTTCAATTTTATGTGTAAATGTGTGTGTATACTAATTAAACTGCCTTTTAGTTTCCTGTTGTTAAAACTACCAGAGCTTAGAGCTTTCAGTTTTCTGGTTTGTGACGTATTCAAATTCATTGGCTTAGTATTTTCACTTAGTCACAAACTTGCCAGAGAACCTTAAAGGGAGGGGGTTGTCCTGCTCTGCTTCGCACTGGTTCGGCCCCGCCTTGAGCACTGGGGGCAGTTCTGGGGCCACAGGGTAAAAAGGATTCAAAGCTGCTGGAGATTGTCGAGGGCACAGAGCTGGCGAAGGGTTTAGAGGGGAAGCATGTGAGGAGTGCTTAAAGTCCCTAGGTCCATTCAGCCTGGAGAAGAGGAGGCTGAGGGGAGACCTCGTCGTGCTCTGCTGCTTCCTCACACAGGGAGAAGGAGGCATTGAGCTCTTCTCTCTGACCCAAGGGAATGGCAGGAAGATGCCAAGGGAGGATTAGGTTGGGCATTAGAAGCAGGTTCTTCCTCCAGAGGGTGGTGGAGCACTGTAACAGCTCCCAGGGAAGCAGTCACCAAGCCTGACAATATTCCAGCAGCATTTGGCCAACACCCTCAGACACACGGCGTGAACATTAGGGTGTCCTGTGCAGGGGCAGTAGTTGGACTCGATGATCCTTGTGGGTCCCTTCCAACTCAGGACATTCTATGACTCTATGATTATCTCCATTCCTTGGTTTCAGGCCCCTTTCCTTACATTTGGCTGAATAAGCCTTTGTGGATCCCTTCCAACTCAGGTCACTCTATGATTCTATGAAATAGGCTCTCAAATCTAATGGTATTGTTCAATAAAATATATTTTTAGTACATTTATATAATTTATTACTTTTAAAATATTAAATGAAATTTGTTTTTAAAACCTGAGGCAATACATAGTGTGTTCATCAAAATCAACAGTCGAATATTTTTAAGACAATATTTTTGCAAAGTAGAGGTAAGCTGAAGTGATGCAGAGATGACAAAGTGCATTTTTACCTACAAAGTTAATAAGTCACCTCCACTGGTATGTTTTAATATTAATCTTTTACACTTTTACCTGAGTATACTATCCTCTTAGTTCTGTGTCCAACAGGCTTCCTTTCTCTCTTCATTCTCCAGAGTATGAATAACTTCCACTCTATTCAAAACATATATATTGAGGTGCAAACTGTGATTTAAATTATGATGGTTTTAATTTATTATCTCTATTCATGAGTTCCTAAAAAATAGGTGGTGTTCATGGGACATTTAACCTGAATATGGCTTGTGTTCAAACTTGAAAAGAAAGACTGAATGGGAGCTGCATTTGTGCAGAACAGGAGCTGCATTTGTGCAGGAGAGTTGAAAGCAAAAAGAAAACAAGCTTTCGAGTAACTTCTTAAAGTAAGAGTTTGAGACATTAAATTAAAGTACTTCCTAAGGAAAATCTGTTTTGGGGTCACTTATCCTTACTTATATACTTATCCTTGCTTACATTCCCAGCAATTTGCTGCCCAGCTAACTTGAAGCACGAGTTTTGGGTTTTGTACATTTGACTTAAACGTGATTTCTTCTCTACATTCATGTGCACGTGGCTTTATTTCCCCTAGTTTATAATTTCCTCTCTTTGAAGTAAAGAACCTTCATTTCAGGCTTGTTTTATCCATCTATTTAATTTAAAATCAGTTGGTTCGTGATCTCTTGAGCCACGACTATTGCCTACAACCAGTCTTCTGTGATCTTCATCTTATCTATCAAAAATATGCCTAAAATAGCGTGGGTACCTACTGGTTTAGTGACTCTATGATGAAAAAAAAACAGTTATTCATGTCTGGGAATAATTAAGACTCAATAATTTTAGTATAATTTATTCTCCCATTTACATCTGGAAATTAAAGGATCCTAGACTTGGTTTCACATAATTAATAGTTATGTCTTCGCACCTTCTTTGAGATTTTTCCAGAAGACAGTCTTTAGCAGATAATTTATAATGTTCATGTTGTAGATAAAATTGCTTTTCTATAGTGTTTTCTTATCTGTGGTCCATTGTTGAAATCTCACTTCTGAGAAATACCAGGAGGGATGGGGGAAGTGGTCACTTTGCTTTCTGAAATGCTGGTAAGGCTTGATAATAGCACATCCTGCCTCAGCAGTTCAAGCACAGGGAGCACATGGATCTGTTAGAAGAAGTCCAGAGGAGGCCACAAAGATGATCTGAAGGTTGGAGCATCCCCTGTATAAGGAGAGGCTGAGAGAGTTGGGGTTGTTCAGCCCGGAGAAGAGAAGGCTCCAGGGAGACCTTCTAGCAGTCTTCCAAGTACTGAAAGGCGCTCCAGGAAACCTGGGGAGTAGCTCTTGATCAGGAAGTGTGGAGGTAGGACGAGGGGAAATGGTTTTAAATTGGAAGGGGGAAGATTAAATTAGACATTAATGAGAAATTCTTCATGATGAGGGTGGAGCGTCCCTGGCCCAGGTTGCCCAGAGAGGGTGTGGAAGCCCTGTTCATGGAGGTGTTCAATGCCAGGGTGGATGGGGCTTTGAGCAACCTGGAGCTGTCCCTGCCCATGGCAGGGGATTGGAACTGGGTGTTATTCAAGGTCCCTTCCAACCCAAAACATTCTCTGATTCTATGATAAGTTCATTATATTGCCCAGATCCTTGCATTAATATGAGCAAGTTTTAGTTATATCTCTAATGTGTTGGTAAGTGTCAAACATTTTAGAAATTCAAAATTGTAAAACTTAATTACAGAGATTTATTTAATGTTTTCATTAACTTAAACTTTAAAATATTTGATGACCTACATACCTATTGTAGTGACATTATAAAGACAAAAGTAAAGGATAACAGAAACTGGAACTTCACCTTCTTTGCTTCCTTTCACATTCTTCTCTTTTCTCACTCCAGCAAGCCCACAATAACCTGCTTATCCCTTTTGATGAACATAGAATCATAGACTTCCCTGGGCAACCTGTGTCAGTGCCTCACCACCCTCATCATAAAGAATTTCTTCCTAATGTCTAAACTAAATATTCCCTCTTCCAATTTAAAGCCATTCCCCCTCATAATGTCACTCCATGCCCTTGTAAAAAGCCCCTCCCCAGCTTTCCCCTTTCAGTACGGGAAGCTGCTCCAAGGTCTCCCTAGAGCTTTCTCTTCTCCAGGTGGAACAATCTCAGCTGTCTCAGCCTGTCCTCATAGCAGAGTTGCTCCAGCCCTCGGCTCATCTTCATGGCCTCCTCCAGATCTGTTCCAACATGCTGGTGTTTATGCACAACCGCAGAAGCTAACGTGTTTCCATTGTGTTTCCGCTTGCTTGATATCTCCTCTTCTCTCCCATTTCTGCTCCATTACCTGCAGAGAGCATGGTAACACAGCTTTTGAGGGAACGGGGGATCAGGGCCTGCTTAAAGCAGGATACAGAGTGGTTGGTGGAGGGAATGGTAACTTACTCAAATGGTCTTTGCATCTGCTGAGCTTGACTGTACATGATGGTGTATGCCACGATCTTCCCCATATTGTATGCAAGTGAAGCAAAAAATCCTTCCGTTTCCATCTGTGAAAGATGGGGAAGTAACATCTATCCAGTAAAACCATAGCACTGCCCTCTTATGTGTATATAACACATGAAGACGTCAGCAAAGAGGACATATGGAATGAGTAAAAATGCAGATGTCATTATTCGATTTTTTACTTTATAAATGCCATATATTCCTAGTTTTGTCTTGCGACCCAAACAATGTTGAAATATTCAACTCATTCGATTGTCACCTATTTAAAATAGACAGTGAGATCAAGTGCACCCTCAGCCAGTTTGCAGGTGACACCAGGCTGACTGGTGCAGCTGTCACACCAGAAGGACAGGATCTCATCCAGAGAGACGAAGAAGTGGGCATGTGATAACTTCATGAGGTTCAACAAGGCCAAGGGCAAGGTCCTACACCTGGGTCGTGATAATCTGCTGTTTCAATACAGGAAGGGGGATGATGTAATTGAGAGCAGCCCTGTGGAGAAGGACTTTGGGTACTGGCAGATGAGAAGCTTCACATGAGCTGGTAATGTGTGCTCATAGCCCAGAAACCAACGGTGTCCCAGGCTGCATCCACAGAAGCATAGCCAGTGGGCTTGAGGGAAAGGATACTGCCCCTCTGCTCCTCTCTTGTGAAACCCCACCTGGAGTGTTGTGTTCAGTTCTGGAATCCCCAACACAAGGAGGATATTGTTGGAACAGGTCCAGGGGAGGCCATGGAGATCATGAGAGGGCTGGAGCCCCTCTGCTGTAAGGACAAGCTGAGAGAGTTGGGATTGTTCAGCCTGGGGAAGGCTCCAGGCAGACCTTAGAGCAGCTTCCAGTACTGAAAGGGGCTCCAGGAAAGCTGGGTAGGGACATTTTTACAAGGGCCTGGAGTGACAGAATGAGGGGGAATGGCTTTAAATTGGAAGGGGGAAGATTTAGATTAGACATTAGGAAGAAATCCTTCATTATAAGGGAGGTGAGGCCCTGGCCCAGGCTGCCCAGAGTAGTGGTGGCTGCCCCATCCCTGGAGGTGTTCAAGGCCAGGTTGGATGAGACTTTGAGCCCCTGATCCAGTGGGAGGTGTCCCTGCCCATGCAGGGGGTTGGAACTGGATGGGCTTTGACGTCGCTTCTAATGCAAACAGTTGTATGATTCTGTGAATATAATGGAGCAAACAGGTTTGGCTGAAATTTGTAACAGGAGGTTAAAATCTAAAACCAATGGACACACAGATATGATACAGATTTCTGTGGTTGCCTTTGTTCTTTGGGAAGCCTTTATAATTTTGACAGCCAAAACAAGATCCCATTACTCAGGGGAAACAAAATAAATGTCTTTGCATTTCATATAGGAAATAGTGTGTTTCATAGCCTCTTTGTCACATAGTATTTATTTCTTATCTTTGCAAGTATTGTATTTGATGTCTACTGCACAATTATATTCAATGGAAATGTGAGTAGCACTGAGGAGAAAATAAAACCATCTGTTTGAACATACAGAGCTGAAGTTTTAATAAAAAAGAGGTTTTCTTTTAAAGGCCATATGCACATAATACCCTACAACCACAATTGTGTTTCTAGTGGGAGAATGACATTTTCATAAAGATTACAAAAGCATTAAGCTTGTTACTTTTTAAGCTTATAGTAGGGGGTAAGATAACAGTATCTAAGTTACTGAAATGTCAATTGAACTGACAGAAATTCAAAGCTAGTACCATGCCTGAATACCTTCCTTCTTTTTAGACCAGTTGCTTGAAATTACTTATTAATCCCATAATGTGAAGACAGGCAGTGAAATCTCATTATTGACTCTTTGTCAAATTGAAAAGATGCCTATTCCAGGATTTTATCAGGTGTTTAGTTAATAAATTATATGAAGAGTAACTTTACTTTTCTAATTATTTATATATTTTAAAACATTATATTCTTGATGCTCTTTTGGGTTTTGGTTTTGTTTTTTTTCATTCTGTGGTGTCCTAATGAAGTTCTTCCACTTCATCTTTTCCAACAGGAACTCCAATGTGTTTTCTGAATTCTGTAGAGGTTGAAAGGGGCATAATCCCATTCCTGATTTTTTTTTCCTTTCAAAATATCCACAATTAGCAAACAACAACTAATTATCTTCATTTTTGCTCTCTCAGCACACCTGCATGTTCATCCTCAGCATGAGGAGAGCATTAACTCACTATGCCCTCCAATTATTGCATTCTCCTCCCAAGTTTAAAAGATGAAAGTGATTTACTCTCCAGTCTGACACTTTGTGAGTGGTCAGAGGTCAGTTCCAGATTTATATACTGCAGTATTCTGTTTAATAATAAAAAAGTGACAAAAATCTGAGAGAGAATTACTAAGCCAGGCTCTCTTTTACTTCAGAATATATGCCTGTATGAAGAAAAGTGTGTAGAACTATCAGAGTTAAGGCTTCAAAAATGTCTTTTAAAGGGGCTCCTGCAGTATTGATTGTAAAGGAAGTTGTTGCAGGGGTCTTTTCGATGTATGCATCTACCATCACAAGATAACTAGATGGCCACAGCTGTGATTTTTGTAAAGACAGAGAGCCTCTTCTGTCACAGAATGAGTGACAGGGAGCAAATCTAACCTTAAAAGGGCAAAATTATTTTGGTCAGAATTGTTTGGTTTGTGAAAAAAAGAAAATGTGTTTAAAATGCGGGGGTGTCACATCCACAAGATGGACGTTGCTTGCAAAGTTGGGACATGGGTCTCCTTTTCACTATGCTTTAGGCTTTGAAATTTTAAACACCTGTCTGTCTTCATACAAGAGGCTGCTGTATCTACTGAGTTTATGAAAAACATCTTTCAGTCATAGAATAAAACTCATAGAACAGTTTGGATTGGAAGGGACCTCAAAGCCTATCCAGTTCGAGCCCCTGCTGTGGGCAGGGACACCTCCCACTGGATCAGGGGCTCAAAGCCCCATCCAACCTGGCTTTGAGCACCTCCAAGGATGGGGCAGCCACCACTGCTCTGGGCAACCTGGGCCAGAGCATCCCCACCCTGACAGGAATCCCTGAAGTCTCATCTCAATCTCCTCTCTTTTAGCGGAAAACCATTCCCCTTCAACCTATCTCTTGCCTTAGCTGATCAAGAGCCTCTGCCCAGCTTTGCTGGAGCCCCTTTCCATACTGGAAGCTCCTCTAAGGTCTGCCTGGAGCCTTCTCTTCTCCAGGCTGAACAACTCCACTCTCTCAGCCTGTCCTCATACAGGAGTTGTTCCAGCCCTCAGAGTCATTTTATAATGCTTTTCACTATATTTGCTGGTTATAGCAATAAAATGGATATGTTCCTATTTGTTAATATAAAGAGAATAAGGTGGTTATAACCCAGTCCAACTTCCTAGTTAGGATTTAGTACCCTGGAGATGTTTAATACCCCAAAACTTTGTGGACTATCTGAAATTGGATCAGTTACTGGTCTCAAGTCTTTCAAGAAGAGCTTATTCTTCCTCTGCTCATCCTCTGGCTACGAGCCACATCTTCGTGTTTAAGTGCAAGGGACAGTGTACTGATTTGTTGTTCATGTGTGGGGAAAGTCCAGCATTCCTATAACACGGAAATTAGATATTCTGTTACATGCAGAGCTATCGTCTATAGAGAGGTTCTTTAAGAGCACAGTCTCAGCTCAGTGAGTAGGAACCTATGTGTGTTCTTCCATGCTGATGTATGTTTCTTCGTTTGTGTTCTAGTCTTTCTACAGAATATTTGTTAAAAAGGTTATTTTTGAATCTCCAAACTTACTTCTCTAGAAGTTTTAAAATGGCACTGTCTGCTCTTTTTTTCTTTGCTCCTAGACTTATTTCTGATTTTGTAGAAGGATTCATGAGACATTGGTGATGACTTTGCCAAAATAGGGTTTTGAAATGTAAAGAGGTAGGAAGCAGAAATATGAGTATTCATTCTAGGTTTATAAGTAATTTTTTGAATGTTTTCTTTTATTAGAACAAAAGCTGTCACCATCTGCCTGTGTCATATCATGGAAATTCCAAGGAGTAAGAGAAGCTAAAGCGACAGAGGCACTTTAATCTATTATTTAAGGAAATACATAATATCATGCGTAGACTACACAAAGGAATGATGAACACTTGATAGAAATTTCTGATTGGTTGAAAGTTCCTAACAATCTAATTTTAATATAGTGGGTCTGATGTAATGAACCAATCTGTGAAACACTCAACTGTTCCACTGTGAACGTAAATTGAGGGGATAGAAATGAAGCTAGCAGACATGTTTACATTTGCAGACATCACAGAAATTGAAATTAGATTAAAATAAATATGTTAATTACTGGGTATTCAAATACAAATTACAATTGTCCTTTATCAGCAAAGTATTTTAAATGGTTTACAGGAGAACATACTTCTAACAAAGTTAAAGTTCATGAGAAAGTTTGACAGACCTGGCAGAACTTAATTTCTCTTTCAGGAAAGACTGAAGATAAAATTCTTAGACTTCTTCAAGGATTTCTCTGTTTCAAAATAGGTGCTGTCTCCATTTAGCTACAGGCTCCCTCAGTTTTTATGCTTTCTTTAAACACCGTACTTTGGTGTTTTCCCTTTATGTGAAGACTTCAGATAATGCAATGACTCAGCCCACAGAGTACACAAGAAAATTCAGATAGCATGTGTGGAACCATGGTTTCATTCAGTACTGCAAAGAGTAGCATTTTGTCATGGGATAGTTCTTGCAGTTTCCTAACGACGTCGTTTGCCTGCATTCACTGCTTCTGAAGAAATTGTCTTAAGTACTGTGAACAACCACAAATATAGTCTTTCTACAAGTTTTCACAGAATCTCAGAACACCAGGTTGAAGGGGACCTCAGGGATCATTTGGTCCAACCTTTTACGTAATGCACAGTTTAAATGAGATGGCCCAGCACCCTGTCAAGCTGAGCCTTCAAGAAGTCCAGTGTAGAGGAATCCACCACTTTCTGGGGGAGATTATTCCAATGTTTAACTGATTATATTAATCAATAAAGAATATATGGTATTTCATTATTAGCATAATTTTCAGAAAATGGTGGGATACCAGCTGCTAAATTCCTTATAGGAACCCATTATTACTTAGTTTTAATTCAAAAGACTAGATAATTTGTTTTCATTTGAATTCTTAAAGTGTCATTTTATACCAGAAATTGCTCTGTGCAATCAGAATGTCTTGCGATTTATTAGAAGATATATGTATTTTTTAAAATTTAGGAGCAGGATGAGGCTCTCTTTCAGAGCAAGCTGAGATAGGCATCTGTGTATAAAGCAGTTTTATTAAACGTTACTACCGGGCACTCCATCCTCAGAGCACTGGAGGAAAGCTCTGTCATTTGTTCAACAGAGTTGTAAAGTAGCTGTGTGCTGTCAAGGAGTCAGATTGGTGAGATGATTTGCTTAAGATGACTACATAAATTTGTTGTTGGAGCATGATCGGATGTTCTCGCTCTCCAGCCTGTGTTTCTAGCACTGGCCTAACCCTTCATCAGTTGGTCGGTGAACATGATTTCCAGTGAAGACTTCATTTTGACAGGCCTATACACGCTGTGTTAACAAAGGACTTAAGCATTTGTTAGCTACCTGATACAGAATCAACCTTCACGTTGAGGTGAAAACTGATCTCATTTAGCTGGGAAGATATTATGGAGCGGATTTGATTAAAATTTCATGTATAGCGAGTCTCTTTCAAAAGATTAGTGTAGTCTTCGTTGAGGTTGTTTAATAGCTGGCGGTGACATATCTCTTTCCATGACAGACACACTCTCTTGATTAAATATATGCAAATTTATACATGCTCCCATGTTTATACATAAGTTGAGATCCCTTCGCTGCATCTTTTTGACACATGCACAGTATGGATGTATAGTATAAGCACTTACAAAAGTCACAAGTTAATGGTGATGTCTAATAAGAAAATGTTTGCTATCTTTAGATCTGCAACCATTTTTTAAAAAAAGAAAGGGACAAAAATGAGCCGACAGGCTTATGTTTGCATAAGCTGCTCTATCGGATTCTCCTGGCACCCCTGGGTTTCACTGGAACTCACAGGGAGCTGTGAAGCAAGACAGGTGTTTAAAAAACCTTAAACACTGGGGTAGCAGTTTGCATCCCTGCGGTTTCCTTTGCTGTGCTGATAGTTCTTTATGGGTCTGTCAGTTTCAATCAGCAGAGAGCACATGTGATCAGTATATCTGATAAACTTGTCAATGCTTTTTTAAAGCAGGATTCCCCAACCTATTCCACTCAACTCTCCTCCTCTCCTTCCCTTTTTCATCATTTCAAGTAGAACCTTGATAAGACAGAGAGATGTCACAGGCAGCTGTGTATAGCTAGCTAAGGCTACAACTAATTTGTGCAGGAAAAAATTAAATCAGGAGGTAAATTATTTCATGATTGCTCATTCCCAACAGAGTTGGGCATCATTCTGAAGAAAATATCAAATAATTGGTTTCAGGCCATGTCAGACACATGCAATTCCCTTCACTAATGGCTATGTGAGGTAGCACTGGGCCTCAGGGGTCACCAAGGAACTGAAAATAGCTTAGTTCCAGGCACAGCAATAGAGAGACAGAGCACATAGGAAATGAAGTGGCAATAAGTGCAATCTATAGGGGAAATGTGCTTCACTTGGAGTTTAATATATTGGCTGGGAATCTGGCAGTAAGCCATGCAACAATTGTTTACCTTTTTGTCAGCATCTGCATCTGTTCTGTTCTGTAAACGGCACTTAACTTTCAGTCAGTAAATGCTGGAATCAATAACAACTGTTAAGGGATTTCCTTCCTTTTTTTTTCATATTCCATAACACACGTATGCTACAAACAATGTTTGCCTTAGATTAACAAGGAACAGGCATTAACAGGGTCAAAGGGATTTGGTTGGGAACATTTTATAGCTTTTTGGGTTTACACTAATTGTATCTGTGTGATTTGAATGTGTCTTGTAACCTATCCAAATTAAACTGTTAAAAAAATCCTAGTATGCAGTAATGAAGATGATTTTTTATAATTATCTTAAGTACTGTGTATAGAAAACTGCTGGCACTGTTTGTAATAATTCAGTTCTGCGTAATGTTGTGTATTACATCTGCTCCACAGAAATATTAAGTTGCCTCTTACAGAATGAGGAAATTAGTGCTTATATCCAGCAATACTAATTATTGAAACCTAGCAGTTACATTAAAAAAATATACACCAACAAGCACTTTGAAAGAACTATGAGCAGATGTCCATAAAAATTGAATGTACCAATTCTAAACACAAGTGAAAGAGTAATGTAGTTTATATACAAGCTCTGCTTAGGACATGGTGTGCAGATGAATGCTGTCATAAATGCAAGATTGTTATAATAGTTATGGCATGACTTAAAAGTTAATATCTCTGAGAGCTGAGGAACACATTATTGTTAATGGAATTTATGTGTGTAACACCCTTTGCACTGCTTTGAAAATTTACCCCTTGAAATATCCCTGTGCACAGTGAACATGAGAAGCTGAGCTTCTGTTGCTTTATTAGGCTATTTGTTTTCAGATTTTAACAAAATGTTAGCTCCATTTATGAAAAGGCTTTATTATTTGTACGCAGGTTGTAGTTAGACTTTTAAGTTTAATATCACACTTTTTCAATTTTCTTCCTCATATAGCTTTATTGCGTGAAATCCCTGACATCGCTTTCATCTGTCCCTTGTAGAACAATATTGTAGATCTATCTTATATGAAATTAAGCCTTATAAATGGGGGCAGGGGAATGATATTTAATGTATTGGGAAGGTATTTTATAGTAAAATTGATTAAAAGGGTTTTAAACCCTTGGTTCCTGCTGAGGGAGAAATCCCCACTGTAATCACTGAAGAAGACAGTCATCAGGTTGCTTCCCAAGGATTCCATTGTGAGTGGCAGAAGCAGTTTAGCTCTGTGGCTCTGTACGCTGAGCAGTAAGGCTAATTAATCTGAGAGCAACGCTGTCGTAGTGTAGCTGTTCTTGAACATCCACAGCCAGCTCACCTATGATGGAGGGATTTCTGCACCACACTTTACTGTGCCTCATCCCTGGGTGGGTTGAAATGATCAGGTCTAGCCACTCAGTTTTTTGAGATGTTGTGAACACCACATTGTTTAAAACATATAAGGTGCCAGGAAAAAAAACTCACTAAAGTTACTTTAGAGTTATGGGATTCATTTATATGCATATTTTCTTATGCCTTTTGAGATTTTAAATGCTTCCAGGCTATAACCAAGGAAATTGGAAACACTTTATTTAATGGTTCAAGAGCTACAGCTTTGAGGAAAGTACCACTTCTGAAACTTGCTGTAAAATCACAAGTGAGCAGGTGTACACAGGTCATTTAGATCTAGCACAGCCTTCTCATGCTGCTTCATTTGTAGAGATGAGGGCAAATCTTTTTAAGTGTAAGATAAAGGCAGATGTCTTGCTACTGAATTTAAGTATTTAGGAGAAGATCAGGTACTATGATCAAGAACTTCTCAATGTGTGACTCACTCTGTGTTGGTTCAAATATGCTTTAATTAACTTATAAGTTGGATTAGAATTCATACAGGCATTTCTTAACTTCAGCACTGGTGAAGTGAAATTCTCTAGTACCATCTCTTTTTATTCCTAAGGGCTCCCAAATGGTCACAGTATTTTGCAGAAAATATCTTTATATATTATATACATACATAATAGAAGACTGAAATTCATTGTTCAAGACATGATGCATGTACACTGAATTTAACCTTGCTGTTTGAATGATGTGGATTTTTTTTAGAGTTAATGCTGGGTAGGATTAGCTCTACAATGTATTTAATTAATCTTATTAGAAGATGATGTTTAATTTAACTTATAGTGCTGCAACATTGTCCCTGATTTCACTAGTAAACTCTATGTGCTTCTTTTTACAGTATTTATACTGTTTCACTAGACTATGTCCTATAGAGGCATAATTTTTAGCTGTCAGTATAGAAAAAAGCAGAAAAGACTTAGAGAAGGACAACAGGGTTATAAAAAATGTAAAACAGCTTCCATGTAAGGAGTAATAAGCAAACTGCTATTCTTCAGTTTGCAAACAAAATTAAGATAGCAGTATATGATAGATGTCTATAAAATTAAGGGAAGCATTATTAAAAAAGAATTAATAAAATAAACGGGTTCAGTAGTTGTCTCTGCAGCCCCCTGAAAAGAGATTGTAGTGAGGTGGCTGTTGGTGTCATCTCCCAAGTAACAAGTGATAGAATGAGATGAAACAGCTTCAAGTTGTGCCAGGGGAAGTTCCGATTGGCTATTAGGAAAAATGTCCTTTCTGACAGACTGGTGAAGCCCTGGCAGAGGCTGCCCAGGACAGTGGTGGAGTCCCCACCCCTGGAGGGGTTCAAAATACATGTGGCTGTGGCACTCTGAGGCATGGTTCAGTAGGCACGGTGGTGGTGGGCTGGTGGTTGGACTGGATGAGCTTAGAGGTCTTTTCTAACCTAAATGAGTCCATGATTCTATAATTACTAATGAATGCCACATGTCTCTGTGAAGCTGCCCAAATGTAACTGGTCAAGAGGTGGGTAAGCTCTGAGGGAAAAATATTGTATATGCTTTCCTTGTTATATTTATATTTAGTTTTCCATTGTCTGTCACTGTCTGAGCCCAGGATGCTGGGATAAAAGACTCTGTAGTTGAGCCCATTATAGCTACTCTTACAGTATTATGCTTATATGTTTACAATATGTAAAGATTCTCATTCTTTAGCCACCCCTATTTGAGGTGTCTGTAATTTTTCAAATTATATATATATTTTACACTAACATTTCTTATAATTAGTATAAATGAAAATAATTTTCTACTGCTCTCTGTTCTCAGGATTTTAAATTAAAAATTTCAGTAAAGATACCATTTACTTATTTGGTGAGTTGTGTTTTTCATACTTCAAGAGAAGTGTGGAGTTATGCATTTTTATTGTTTGTTCGTAGAAAGAGTGGTTTCCCAGTCAGTTAGGTTAAAATTGGTTTCAGTCTACCATTTCAAGCCTAAAATGTAAGAGGAAGAATAATTTAAAGCAGCATGCTTATCTGCAGTTTAGAAGTTCTGAGGCCAAAGAATGCTATCAAAATTCTAAATAAATAGCTATCTGAATTCTCTGTGTGTGTAACTTTATCTTCACAAAAACAATTGCTGGTTTTGCTGCTTTCTGATTAATCGTTTTCAGAAGTGTATCAAATTGTGATGAGAGTGCTCACATTTTGTAGGGTGTGTTTGTACTATGTGCTCATCTCCAATTATCAGCATCTGAATCTAAATATTTAATGTTAACCCAGTCTCATCATTTGTGCCGTGAAAGAGCAAAACCCTATGTGTGATACTGATTCTTGCCTGTTTCAGCAGAAATTTGCTTTTGAATGTTACTCATGCTCTTTTTATCCAGGTTCTCTCATAATCTCTCCAATTGCAGGAGAATTTTCCAGTTTGAGGAAGAAGGGGGGAAGCAAGTAATAGTGGGATGACCTTTACAAGAATTACAGGTTTGAATGATTCAGCAAAATAGCATAGGGCATCCTGTGTTTCAGTGAATTTTGGTTCTAAATTACACAGGAGCTGAGTAAACTCCCTTGGATTTAGAACAATTGAAAATGCAACTGAACAGTTTTTCCACGTCAATGATAGAACTGTTTTGGCTTAAATTTACCAAAGAACCTGGATTAATTGCGTGCTAAATAATGCAAGACCCAGGGATTTTATGTTAAGATATTAAAACATCTTTAGAATATACTGAGAACTAAATTTAGATTGCATAGTAGGTAAGGATAGAACAGAGGCTTAGGTTGTTTTGAAAGGCTGTATAAAAAAAGTAGATCAAGCTTGGTTTGTGCTTTATTATTGATGTACGTTTATCATAATTTAATACTGTCTTAATTTGGAGAATGTGGGACCTGGAGTGACCTGCTTATTTCACGTATTTTTATGGTTTTTACTACCAGGCCTTCACCTCAATCATAGCATCATTAAGAATGGAAAAGACCTCTAAGATCATCTAGTTGAACCATCAGCGCAACCGCACCGTGCCTAATAAACGATGTCCCCAAGTGCCACATCTACACATTTTTTGAACCCCTCCAGGGACAGTGACTCCACCACTTCCCTGGCCAGCCTCTTCAGGGCTTCACCGCTCTTTCAGTAAAGACATTTTTCTGAATATCCAATCTAAACCTTCCCTGGCGTAACTTGAGGCCCTTTCATCTCATCCTGTCACTTGCTACTTGGGAGAAGAGACCAGCAACCACCTTGCTACAGCTTCCTTTCAGGGAGCTGCAGAGCACAATAAGATCTCCCCTCAGACTCCTCTCCCCTGGGCTAAACAGTCCCAGGTCCCTGAGCTGCTCCTCATGAGACTTGTTCTCTAGACGCTTCACCAGCTTCATTGTTCTTCTCTGGACGGACTCAAGCACCTATATGTCTTTCCTGTACAGCTTTTATAACTTACGGTTGTGGCACTGGTGCCTTCATTAAGGGCTTCTTCTCAGGTGTGTAATATCTACAATGGCCATATTTTATTCTTAGCCTTCACAGCGTTTGAGGCTTTCCTGCTGCTTTGAAAGCAGCTCTGCATTTGTTGTTTTTTTGATGTCATGAGGCTTGGATGAGATCTGAACAGAAACTTGAGATCTCATGTAGTCTCTAACCCCTCATTTTGCAGGATGGTTGATCAGCTAGGTCAGAGTCCCCATCCCTACCTCTTGAAGACAAATAGTATCCATCCAGACACAACCAGCTAAATGGTCTCTGGTAAGATGCACGCTGTCTTTCTGCAACAAGTGTGATGTCCTTCAAATCTTAGGAGACTTTCTTCAGCCTCAATCCATTCTGCTAAAGTGAAAGGCCAGACTTGAAAACAAGTGTCCTTAGTCCCTTTAATGCTGTGTGACTGCATCAACTGCCTTGGCACCAGCATAGTCTGGCAAACCTTGCAGAATTTGAGAGAAATTCAACATTAGTTTTATCTAGGCCACTTTCTTCTATAAGTAAAGCTCTCAAAGAATCACTGTGGGATGAGAGACTCTTACTCTCTGTCTTTTGATGGTTGAGATAGTATCCAGAGGACATGAGGTACTCTTTGTGCTCTCTTTGCCTGTGTCATAGGAAGTCAAAGGTGCGGATTTTCTAAATGTAGAGAAGTTAAGATGGTGAAAGTTTTGAACTTGTTCTTCACTTGCTTCCAGTTTTGTGTAATGAACGATCAAGATTTTATTTGCTACAAAAAAAAAAATGCAGCATGGGTTGAAGTTAATACAAGTAAAATCTTTGTCATTTCCACCTCTTTTCCCCACTGCCACTGAGAAAAGACCACAATATGGATAACAGAAACCTAAAGTACTTTCAGTTTTCCAGAAATTACCTGTTTTTCTATGCTTTAATCTGAAAAATGAAGCACCTTAAGGGCTATGCAACAAAGGCTTGGGTGCAGTAATGGGCCTTAATGCCCCTGACCAGCCTCTTCTGGCGTTTCCATCATAGCCTGCCCAAGGGTCATCTTATAGCTGAGACCTGCGTCTTCAGTCACTGCTTGAGCTACATCATAGGCATCCTGATGCCTATCTCCAACACAGACATGTCTGTGACTGGCCATGAACCTCATTCATTCATTCTTCCTGGACTAAGCTTCCTTGATTGAACTATTGCATCTGTATCTGGCTCTTTGTTGCCCTCACCTAACCAGATCTTGACTATAAGCTGTGAATAAATTTGCTGTCTCAACCTCAGATTTGCACCATGATCTTTGTTGATGATCTAGACTTTTGCTTGAAACCTGACTATAATTTCTGGGTCTACTCTGCTTGCCTTGCTTATGGACTGCAGGATGGTGTCATGGCTGACAAGAAACCTTCCATGATTGGCGTATTATCATAGAATCATAGAGTGGCTTGGGTTGGAAGGGACCTCGAAGCCCATCCAGTTACAGAACATCTGCCAAGGGTAAGGACACCTCCCACTGGATCAGGTTGTTCAAGAGTCCCATCCAACCTGGCCTTGAACACCTCCAGGGATGAGGCAGCCACAACATACCTAGGCAACTTGTGACAGGTCCTCCTCACCCTTACAGGAGAACATTTCTCCCTAAGATCTCATCTCAACCTCTCCACTTTCAGCTTAAAACCATTCCTCCTCATCCTATCCCTGCACTCCCTGACAAAGACCCCTTTCCTAGCTTTTCTGGAGCCCCTTTGAGTTCTGGAAGCTGCTCTAAGGTCTCCCCAAAGCCTTCTCTACTCCAGACTGAACAACCCAAACTCTCTCAGTCTGTCCTCATGTCTATTACATGTCTGTCCACAGAGAGGCCTGTACTCTTCATGGCAATCTCCTACAAGGCTTACAAATCTGTTACCACATTTTTTATATTTTATATTGCATGGGCTGCGTAACTGTTTGCTGTTGCACTTCTGAAATGTTTCTGTCCTGTAGTTCTGCAATTAGATCAACTTCTGAGGAGACATGATTTTTCATTCCCCTCTGCTAAAAATTGGACTGTGATATGCTCATTCAAGCAGCCTGGTCAGTGGTCTTTGAATCTGGTTGCTGCCATCAGTATTCAGACCTGAGAGTCTGGGACATATATAAGAACTCTCAATCAAATTTTGGATATTGAGGTGTGCGCACACTATGTGGTCAGACACTAAATTTGTGAGTTGTCATTTCTGGGAGACTAAATTTGTGAGTTGTCATTTCTGGGAGACAATAAAACTGTCGACAGGTGAATGACCATATGTGAAAGGAAATTCACTTCTGGAGGTTCCCCTGTCCTGTTCTTCCAAATTGCTGTGGATGAGCTAAGCAGAACTGACGTTCAAGCTAACTTCTTCCACAAGTTGGGCTATCCAATAATATGCTTTTGTTAACCAAACACACAAAAACTGCACCAGCATCAGTCTTGCATAAGAATTAATCTCTGTCAGTCTTTCTGGCACACGTATGCTTCTGCAGTTGTAGAGACTGTGCTCTTTAGTGAGATGCATATTTTCTGTGTGAGTAAAAGGAAATGGAACAGTGACTTGTAGAGCATGTCCAGAGAAGGGCAACAAAGCTGGTGAAAGGGCTGAGGGAACTGTGACTGTTTAGCCTGGAAAAGAGGAGGCTGAGGGGAGACCTCATTGCTCTCTACGACTACCTAAAAGGAGGTTGTAGCAAGGTGGGTGTTGGTCTCTTCTCCCAAGTGACAGGTGATAGGACAAGAAGGAATGGCCTTAAGCTGCATCAGGGGAAGTTAGATTGGACATCAGGAAAAATTTCTTCACAGAAAGGGTTCTCAGGCACTGGCAGAGGCTGCCCAGGGAGGTGGTGAATTCACCATCCTTGCAGATGTTTAAAAGAAGAGTAGATGACATGCTCAGGGATCTGGTTTAGTGGTTGACAGGAATGGTTGGACTGGATGATCTTAGATGTCTTTTCCAACCTTAATGATTCTATGAGTGTATGATGGATACTATGATAATTCTGGATAGGTGAGGTGGGTAGGTCAAATATTACCACACAGAGTCAAGAGTCTCAAAACATGTGAGCTGTGCAGAATTACACGGAATTTTAGATGGCTTCAGAGCTGCTTCTGGACCAGCACTTACCCTTTCAAAGAGCTATTGCATTATTACCATCAGTTTTGGTTGATAATCAGGTTCAATGATCCATCAGCATGATTTGTGCTGTTTGCTAACGTGAGGGTATGCATTTTGACCCATCCATAGTCTTGTAACAAAAAAGCTTGTGTAAATTATGCATGAGTCTTTGTCACATCTGGATCTTTAGTATACTTTTATTCACATTACATTTTCTTAATCTTTATCAGAACAAAGCCTAATAGAGGACAAAAGAAAAAATAGGAGTGGATTATGCAGAGTATATGGAGATCTCTGTAAATGCCATGTAGGTATCTGATTGGTTGGCGGTTTTTTTTTTTTTCTCATTCCAGATGAGATGTCTTAGGAACTGGGTTTTGTGGTGCATCTCATCTTAAGGGTTCTCTGCATTGCAGCTTTGGTGCAAGGGGATTGTTTAACCTCCTTTCCCTAGTGTCAGCAGTTCTCAGAGAGTGATATTTATTACATGGTGAACCCATCTTTCCTTTCAGTTTTCTAATGTGTTTATCTTGACCATCTTCTGGTCATAAAGCTTTGCATATTGCTTTATGTTGTGTTGGATCACCATATTCTCACTGTCTGTAGTTCATAGGTTTCTTATGAGTTCCAAATGACTGATCCAAGGGATTCAACTTCACGCTTCAGGTCTTCATGGATGCACAGTTCTCTTACATCCTTTCCTTTTGACTGTGAGAGTTCCCTGCTTATTGGATGATGGCACATGTGTTTGTGCCTTTTTATCGAAGACAGAATTTCCTTTATGATTACCTCTGTTTTACATCAGCCAGGAAATTAACCTGGTTTTCTTCCCTGGCTCCCAGCATCTAAAATGTTGTCTGTATTTCACAACCTGAAGATCTGAAGTGCTTTTGTAGACACTGATAGAGCAGATGTAGTTTAAATAGTAAGTTTTTGCTCTGATGATTATATAAATGTTTGTTTGCATACAATATAATACGCTTAGTATTATATAAATGTTCTCTCAACTTCTTAATGGCAAGAAAAAAGAAGAATCTTTGAACTTAGTGTCTTACTGAAAGTAAAAGCTTTGACTTTTTCTGAGTTTGGTAATACATTCTAGAGTCAGTATTACTGTGATATACCTTTGGCTTCTAGGTCCACGCCCTTAGTGAGTGTAATATTGCTTGAGGCAATCAAATGATTGGAAGGTTTCTTCCTCTCTTTCCTCAAGAGAGGGGGAAAGAGCATCACATGGTTTTCAACTTAGAGGAGAGAGAACTAATATTCCATTGATTTTCCTGATGTGATTTGTGGTTCTTACATCTTGGATCTGTTATTTCTGGCTATCTGCAGACTCGGGCAGTCATTTTATGTCATTTCAGCTGAACTCAGTTTATATTATCTAGTTTCCATGTAAAGTAGAAAAATTCTCTGCATAGCAGAATATCTTCATTTGGAAGTTTAAGACAAAATTGGAAATCCAGTGATACAGATATTATTTACTTCTTATTCAGAGAGGAAAGGCACTAACAGAGGCAATTATGTTATAACAATTCCTTTTGCCATTCTTAGAAATGCAAGGGACTAGCTTGAGTACATCTGTTTGGAGCTTTGAGGAAATTCAGATGTGGGTGTAAAACTCACGTTCAATCTCTAAGGCTGCAAAGCTGCAACAGCAAATTTGGGAATTTGTATTCAAAGCTCAGCTCTGCTACTTAGATCTATGTCTATTTAAAAGTGATTTGTGAGTGCCTAAAAAAAATTATCTAGGAAATTTGAGGGGAAAGGGAGGTACTGAGTGCTTCAAAATTGCACAGGTAAGAGAGATTTGACACATGAAAGTACATTTCAATCAATTTCTATTTGTTTTTGCCTGTCAGAGCTTCTCTTTCAAACTACTGTGGCTCTCAATCTGACACTTTCTACATAAACTGTTCTTCCGATGTTACATCTGCAAAAGAACTACATGGGAACATGGTGTCAGCTCACTGCAATTTACACAGAAGTGCAAATTTGTTACATTTAAAGTAGTTATAAAATTAAAATACTTAAGAGCATGTGGTTTGCTAATGCTGAATTGGAAACAGCTCACAGTGTTTTATAGTCTGACTGTGCCGAAATCAGAGTTCCCTGGCTGATGTGACATGATTGTGTGTTATGATAATAAGTGTTAACCTTTCAAAATAAAACGTTCCATTCCTTTTTTTAAATACTAAATGCTTATAGGTATAATTCTTGCTGATATTTGTTCACTGACAGTCTTGCTTGTTTTCAAACTGCACATATTTAAAGTTGTGGAGTGTTAGATTGATGTTTCTTTTCACTCAAATGTCATATTCATCAACTCTATTGTGCTAGCAGATTGTTAAACAGACAAGGTGACTTACAGAGTGACAGTGTAGTGATGTGATGTCCCAAACCATTAAAATATAGTAGTGAAGTGGGTTTTTTCCTTTTGTTCAATTAGTGTTTGCAACACAGTCATTTTTCTGTAAAACATAGAGAAAAAGGTTTCTGAGTAGATCTGTTACTTGGAAAAAAAATCCTACATAGTAAGTAACAAAACCTGGAATTCAGTTGCAACTTCCCAGATAGCTGAAAAATGCCAAAGACTTTAGAAGAACTAATGTGAACAGTATTTTGTAATGAGGAAAAGATACCCTGTGCTATGACAAAAAATGAAAATACTGTATGTATTATACTTTTTTACATTATGAGTTTTGCATGATCATTTTTTAAGCAGTAGTAAAAACTATTTTATGATTTTATTTGAACAGCCTCCCAAGAATGCCAAAAAAAGGCACGGAACTTCTGCTTGACATTGTATCAACTCAAATGTCTTTCTCAACTTATCAAACTCTTTTTGTTAATGGAAGAAAAGATTGAAGAGCTCTCTGCAGAAATTCTGTTGGTGCCTTCATTTACAGAGAAGAATAAGACTGTTCAAGGTAATGAATGCTTTTCTGTATTTATTGATTCTACTTTGTGCAAAATGATAATTTTATATGATTTTCAATGTTAATTACCTAATTTATGTCATCCTATTTTATAAGGAGTTGTTTTACATTATCCACTAAAAATCGTTTTGAAATGTGTAGATTTGACTTATACAATGACTTATAGAAAAGAACCGCTAGCTGTGTGGTAAGATGTGACGTATATAGTTATTGCTAGAGAATCATAATGAAAAACTATTAAGCAGTGGAACTTAATATATGTTAATGAATTATCTATAAAATCCCATGTTTTGTATAGTATAAAACAATGTGTGGACTCAGAATTCTTTGAAACTGTGACTGCTTCCCAATTTGTCCTTGAAAGCTGCCTTTTTCAAGAGAGGGGAAAACTGACTTGAACATCATTTTAATTGTTATTGGTATTCATGGAACTAAATGTTTTAGTATATAGTCCTTTAACCTACAGTCCTCACAAGCACTTACTAATGTCCCGTGTTTAGTCACGCTCATCCTGCTGGCTTCATTGGGTATTTTATAGAGGTAGGCTCTACATCAGAAAGCAAACTGCTTCACAATCAAGTTTACATTTGCTTTAGATTCCAAGCTCACTCTCTTTTTCATCTGATTGCATTCATATCATATGAGGGGAATCTGAAATCCTGAAAATTCAGGTGAATAACAACTTCCAGGTCCTACTGTGCTCATATATTCTCCTACTTCTACCAGTAGAGAGACTCCAGGTCACCAGAGAGAGAGTCATTTCAAGAGCTTTGATCCTATTGCAGGAAAGGATCGTACCAGAAATGAGGCCAGGCTGCTTAGGGAGAGCGGATAGGTGGAGTCAAGTATTCTATATCTCTGTAGTCAAGCTGCAGGCAGAGAAGAAATGTGTTTTGGGAATGTGGTCTCAGAATGGTAAATTGATAAAAAATAATAAAAAAAGATGAAATAAGAAGAGTTCTGAGGCACACATTTTATTGATGAATTCTTCACCTGAAATACTGACACTCTGAAATAAAGAGATACATGTTAGCCCAGGTATTTTTAAAATACACATGAAAGCTCAAATAAAATTTGCATTAAGGTTCCATTTTTGTGATTGTTTTCAATGTATTTCTGACTCATCTAATCTCTTTGTTTTACCAGTTCTCAGGAAATGTTAAGCTGTCATACCCTATTTTTACCTTTTATGGCCTTGATGACATATAGTACCTAAAGAGGTGTTATACTAAACTTCTCAAAGGACTAATGTGAAGTACTAGGTATACATTCAGTAAGGGTAATTTTGTTAACTTTTTATTTGTATATTCTGTGATAAATTATAAAGCAACTGAAAAACTCTTGACATTTTTTTGACGTGTTTGACTAACTACCTTCTAAGACATATGTTCTCTAATAATTCATGGATCTTAATTATTTCAGCATTAACAAGAAATCTTTTACTTTCCAGGAAGAGTATTTAGGACTTTATCCGGCAGGCATTTCTCCAAGCTTAATTACATTTAGAACTGTTCCTCAAAAGTGTATTAAGACTTCTTGCTTGAGGAATATTCTTGTAATCATATGTATAGCAAGTAGTTCCCTAAATGGTACCTCCACTTAATCAAATCTGGATGGGGAATATTACCAGATATTATTGTAGGAGGCTGTCTTCTGTGTAGAAGGCCTGTTCTAAAGAAAATATAAAATTACTTTTACCTTGAAATGCAGGTGAATATAAATATTTTACAGGTGATAGAGAAGCCATCAGACATTCTTCTGATTTTAGTGTTGCCGTTCTGATCAAGTGGGTTTCTTCACAAAACTTTGCGCAATTATATCAGTTTCAGGAGAATACATGATAAGAAGATATGGCCAGAGAAATATTTTTTTTAAAATTCTGGCTAGAAGAAGGGTTTATTGGTGTTATTTTCACTTCATATTGTCAGAAATCTCAGTTGTAGTGATGAAGTGAAAGATGATTTGATATGGGAGAATGAGAGCTATGTTCCCAGTAGTTCCAGGTTCTGTTAAGCACCAAAAGGGATTTAAGATTTTCTCTATTAATGTCCTATATTGGGCCGATAATCTTATTTTTTTTCACTAGTGAAAGCTGAATTTTGCTAAGCTTTATTTTCATCACAACACATTATAATATGTAACTAGAAAATACAATGGCCATCTAGAAAATACAATGGCCATCTCCTGTACTTATTTAAAACCTTTCTTATTAGAAATCTTGTTTAATTTAGCAGAATCTAGAGTGCAGATTAGTCCAAAGCAGCTTTAAATTAACTCAGGTATCGGTTTGTGGTGCAACAGAGGCTGCAGAACCAGCCTGAGAAGCAGAGCACATTAGCCCAGGCTGAACCACATGCTGCTGTTGCTAGACAGTTGCCCATTGTCTCTCTCACTGCTTTAAAGCTGAGTTGGGTGTTTCTAAGCTTCCCTACAGTCACTGCAGTCTGGGTGTATCTGAAGTACCAGTCCTTTGCAAGTAGTACTGCTGGTAAATTGAGGGAAGCTGGCCAGTTCATGAAAGGTAGGATAATATCCAAGTGAGCTGAAGTTTCCCTGGGCACCACATAGACTGGAACCTTGCACTTGCTTCCTTTTCCTTTTGGTTGCTTTTAGTATTCACGGGAGCCTTTTTATCTGTGTCACTCATGCAGAGATGCAACAAAAATAATGTTTTTTTCATATGCTTGTGTCAAGCATTTCGTTTATGCGTGTAGCTGTTTCAATGGCAGTTTTAGTTGATTTTTGTTCAGCATATCCCATAGTACTTCAATCTTGATATACAGAACATGTGTAAAGTTCCATCAGAAACAAAGTAGTTCTTTAGATGGTTCCTCTTTTTTAAATTTTTTTTTGTCCCAAAGATGGCATCTGAGTTTCATCTAAACCAGACGGTTTCTTGGCCCTCATTTTTCCCTAAACCCAGCGATGACAAAGAGCAATGGCTGCATAAATTGGATGTAAGAAGAACACTTAGGGTTTATCACAGAAGAATCAAAGATTTCATATCTTCTGACAGATTGTTTGTACTCTTAGGGGGTCTTAAGAGGGGTCAAATGGCTTCTAAGAGTTCCTTAGCTAGATGGTTAAGGGATTGTATTAGGGAGGCGTATGTAGTTAAGGGTAAAGAGGCTCCCAGGGTTTGTAAAGCTCATTACACTAGGACTATAGCTGCTTCTTGGGCGGAGAGGTCGAAGGCTTCCACATTGGAAATTTGCAAGGTGGCCACCTGGGCTTCTCTTCATACTTTTTCATTGCATTATCGCTTGGATGTAGTCTCTTCTGCGGATTCTGCTTTTGGTAGGAGGTTGCTTGTGAACCAAAAAAAGAACAGTGAAGAAAAGAAAGACATGTAGTTCACAGTTCTAGCTGGCAACAAGACAAGTTTCTTTGCAGTGTGCACAATGGAATCCTATGAAGACCAATTTAGGCGGTTGAAAATAGATGTTAGAGGGAAGTACTGCCTACCAGTGTTCTCTGATGGTAACCCCATGGCAGACAATAGCACCAGAGGAAACAGTGAACCAGAGTGAACTCTGTGGGGAGATGGATGTAGAGAGTTTTTTTAGGTGATACAGATAGTTCTTTGAGTTCAGTTTGAGAGTTCTGTATCTGGCATCTTCTGGGATATACTCAGAATTCTCGTTTTTCCAAATTGTTTTGCACAGATTGAAAAAATATTCTACAAATTGCATTTTCCACTCTAACTTCTTTTCACTATTCTCCATCCAGTTCCTCATGATTTTAGTTTTTTACTTCTCACCAGGCCTAACGGCATATAATCCTCAATGAGCAGTGTGTACATGCCAAGTTTTGTCTTTGATTTGAAAATATTTTTGCTTTATATAAGAACAGTTTAAAAAAGAAGTATAAATGCACATTTTTACTACTCATGGCAATCAAGTTTTCCTCTAAATCAAATAAAAGGATAAAATCATGGGAAGTTCTCAGACAAATAGATGATGATGGTTTTGTTCCATCCCTGAGCCTTAGCATGGCATCTAGACAAGGCAAGACCTTTCTGAGGAAGGGTATCCATATTGATCTAACATTTAGTCTCAGTATTGTGCAACCTCACTTTATTCTGCTGCAAGCAATAGATTTCAGAAAATTAAAGGAGTAGCCACCTTCTATTTTTGCTTGAGTTGACATTTGACCCTTTCTGCTGCAGGTATCTTGTCATGCCTACTGTGAAGAGATAGTCTCCTTCTCTATTTATATACAGTTGAAACTCCTGAGAGGTTCTGGCATACCTAGTACCTGCAGCATCACAGATGTTGTTCTCTTTGAAGGAATCTGGAACATCCAGTTGCAGTCAGGGGTTAAGCAGGAGATTTTGGTTTAGAATCCTGCCAACTTGCATTCTCTTACCATCTTTAAGGTAGATTTCTCTTCCCTCTGGCTTTTCAGAAGTGTCTTGTTGAGACTTTAAAATATCAAAAAACATCTGACGTACTTTCATCTGTCTCTCTCTTTTTTTTTTTTTCCATTCTAGTGAGAAAGGTGAACTTTGGACAGATCAGATAATGAGTACCAAGAAAAGCTTTTTCCAATGGAGCTCTTTGAAAACGCTGTGGGCAAAGTTGTCAAGCCCTTCGGTTTACAAGCTTTGCCTCAGGGGACTGGGAATATTTGCAGCAGTCTTTCCTTTACAGCCTAAGAAGAAATCCTTTACTCTATACCCATTTCTGGAATGTGTAATAGTAGAAGTGCAGAATCAAATTTATGAGGTGCATCCTCTTAATAGACTTTGAAGTTGTAAAGATTCGAGAAATAAAGGTGTAATTTTTGCTTTGGTGTCAAGGCAAGATGTTCAAGTAACTTCTTTAAGAAATACGTAGTTTCAGCAGATCAATCTAAATTGAAGACGGAATTCACGCTAGGAGGGAGCGTGATTTCAGATGTACATTTTCTGCATTTGTGTCTTTACAGTTTGCTCAGTATAATACAATAAATAAAAAGATAGACAGAAAGCAGGAAGTTTTTCAATCTATAGTTAATCAATGGGTTTTGTTTCTTCTGCTTATTTAAATTTGTGGGGGAACGGTATTTCCCATTTCTGCGAGATATATTATTACCAGTACAGTTTCAACAGAAGTTGTGGATGAGCCAGCTCAATCCAACCAGTGAGCCACTGCAGTGGTGCTATTACTTCTCTTATTCTTGGTCAGCTGTCATACAAACATTTCCTTGATGCTTTGCTATTCTATGCTGCATGCAAGATGATGCCACCATGACTGTTCTTATGATCCTAAATGCTATGAGAAAAACAGGGAAGCTGTGGAATTCTGTAGAAAAATAATGGAATAGAACTTGTAAGGAAGAAAAAGAACTTTGTTAATAATGCAAGAGTTATCACTGTCATCGTCATTAAAAAAACAGAAAATTACAAAATCTGAATTGGAGAAAGAATGAAATACGTTGAAGACAAAGTGGACATAGGCAAAAAGATTTAGTTTAAAGAGAATAATCCCAGACAAATTTTAATACAGGCAAGGAGAGTTGGCTGAAGAGGTTTTATTTTAAGTGAAGCAGTTGCTATAATCTTGTTTTGAATATTTACTATTAAAATTATTCAAGCTGGCTGGCTGGTAAACTGAAGGGAGTACAGAAAGCCTGAGCAGTTTATCAAGTTTGTAGAACATGAAGTTTCAATAATGATACAACAAGGATTTGTTACTCCTCCAATCTCCCCAAATCATCAAGAAGGGTGGAGATGTAGAATGCTCTGGAGTAGGAGAAAATATGAAAACCAAAAGTTTTCATTCAGCTTCCATCTTCTTTCATGACATTTGCCTTTTCTTGTTCTCTTTCTGAAAACTCTCTTCTCTGAACTGTCAGATGAGGATTGCATACATTTCTGTCAAATGGAGTTTGAGGTTTGGAATCTGTGAGAAGAGTCAAGGAATTTGTTTAGAACACTAGGGTTGTCTAGGTAGAGATGCTTCCTCCTTCCCATGGTCTATATCAGTTTCTTGAATAAAGCTGCACATTTATTTCCCAGGGGAGTTTGCTGATGAAGGCAAGAAAAAAGACAAGTGAAGAAGTAGCAGAATAGGAAGGGGATAATTTGGTATGTGTCTCTGTGGAAACAGTGATTGAGAGTAAGGTTATGGTAGTGAAGTGCAGAGGCTTTGGGAGGCTGTGGCTCATGTGTAACCATCAATGACAAGTGCGAAGGGACAAGCCCTTGCTGCTTGGAGGTTTTATTTGAAGAAGATTAAGGCAAACTTTACTTAGATGAGATCTGGGAAAATAAAAAGTTTGGGAAACCAAAGGAAATGAGTAAATGATTGGAGACTTGACCTTGGGGCTTCTTTGGTAAGACCAGAAGAGGTTTTATAATTGTGTGAGCCTACATGTACATAAATGGATGTATATCGGAACAGGGCATGAGTGCCGAGGCTGTTATTTAGAAAAGGGGGTGGGGAGACCCAGAAGAACCTGATAACTTAAAAATGAGGGAATCTTTAAAGTGACTGATGCTGGTGGAAGCATCATTTGGCTTTTCACCTCTAGCCCTAGAGACACAAATCTACTGTCAGCTAGGTACCTGTTTATCTCAGCTGTGAGTTAACAGGCAAGGCAACAATTCCATGAAGACACAAGAATTTCAGGTTAAATGTTAAAGGTTTTCTTTAAAGTCTGGATATAAAAAATTAGGAATAGCTGGTCTACATAGTGACAAGAGGAGATTGAGAATGTAGACACTCAATTGTGCTTAGATGTACAATTAGAGATTACATCTATAGAAAAGGATAATTGCAAGGAAAACCAAGGCAAATTTAAGGTAGAAAGCTCAGAATAGAACAGAGAAAATATCGAGTCAGTTAGGGTTTGGGTTTTTTTTTTTAATTCAGAAGAAATTTCTGCAGAATACTGTAGGAAACATTGTCATAAAATACATTAAAACATATTGAAAAAAGCAGTAAGTTTATCATACTGCCTGTAACTTATCTTGAATATTCAAGGAGCTGAATGACCTGGTTAGTCTTTTCTGTTTATATATTCTGCCATTTTAGCTTCTGTTTTTCCCAGCTGTTTTTCCCTGATGTCTTTTGAAAATGCAAACAAAAACAGTTCTTGGAGGAAAAAAACACAAAAACTTTGAAGCTTTAGAATGCTGTATGGAAAGTGGAGTGTTCATTTTCAGCAGGTGAATTGTTTAGGGGAAAGTTTGAATCCACTTGGGGTAAATGAAATCCTGTCTATGTGCAAACACTGCGTATTTCATAGAATGAGAAAATCTCATTAAACCTTGCCCTGTGTACCACTACTCACTTCAGGCCAGCAAAGACCTGAAGTCTTATGCTTAGAAGGCAATCTTTAGCAATGCTTGACAGCACCCAATCATTTAAAACTTCTTGGGTTTAATTTCATATGAGAATAATTAAATTAGGAATGCCTGCCACCAGTGGTGTTTTCCAGCTTTATGCTACGAGGTGGATTTTAGAAATACCACCATTTGGGTTTGTGGTCATATTCTTTCTGAAACAGACTCACAGACTCACAGACTCAGTATCGCAGAATCACAGAATCAAAGAATGGTTTAGGTTGGAAGGGACCTTTGGAGGTCAGCTGGTCCAACAGTCTTTGCTCAAGTATAGCCACATACAGCCAGTTGCCTGGGATCATGTCCAGAGATCATACATTAATGACATCCACCTTCCTGAGCCTTCTCTTCTGTAGGCTAAACGGTCTCAGCCTTTCCTGATATGGAATATGATCCAGTCCCTTAATGATCTCATGGCCCTTCATTATACTCTCCCCAGTACATCCATGACTGTCTTATATGGAGTAGCCCAGAACTGGGCACAACACTCAGGTGTGGCCTCACTGTCACTGAGCAGTGGGAAAGAGTCACCTCCCTTCAACTTCTGGCAATACTTTGTCTAGTGCAGCCCAGGATACCATTACTCTTCTTTGAAGCAAGGTCCCAGTGCTGGCTAATATTCATCTTGGTGCCCTGCTGGACCTCCAGTTCCTTTTCTGCAAAGCAGCTTTCCAGGCACCCAGCATATTGGTGCACGGAGCTGCAGTTCTCCTTGTTGAATCTTTGTGTGCCCATTTCTCCAGTCTTGAGGTCCCTGTCTGTAGCAGCATGACTCTGGCGTGTCAGAGACTCCTCCCATCTTGGTGTCATCTGCAAACTACACTCTGTCCCATCATCCTGATCATTAATGAAGATATTAAACAGAACTGGACAAGCACTGACCACTGAGATAGATCACTAGTTACTGGCCTCCTAGTAGACTTCGTGAGACTCATCACCATACTCTGGGCCTGGCTACTCAGTGAGTTTTCAACCCACCTCGCTGTCTGCTTGTCCAGCCTATACATCAAGAACTTGTCTACAGCTTGTCCGATAACAGGATCCTGTGGGAGTCAGTGTCAAAGGCCTTACATAAGTCCAGATAGACAATATCTACTGCTCTCCCATCATCTGCAAGGCCAAACATTTCTTCATCTAAGTTTATCAAGCTGGTTAAGCATGACTACCCCATGGTGAAGCCATGAGTAATTCTTATGATTTTTTTGTCCACAAAGTGCCTGGTAATGGTTTCCAGGATCAGCTGTTTCATCACCTCCCCAGGGACTGAGGCGAGGTGAAATGGCCTATGATCCCCTGAGTCCTGCTTCTTGCCCTTCTTGAAGAGTGACATTTTCTGTCCTCTAGTCTTTGGACACTTCTCCCAGTTGCCACGAATGATCAATGGTTATTGAGAGTGGTCTTGCAGTGACATCTGGCAGCTCCCTCAGCATTTGTGGGTGCATCCCATCATGGCGTATGGACTTATGTCATCCACCAAGATGTACATCCTCATCCACCAAGGGTACATCTTCCTTGCTCCAGCCTTAGCTCCAGATCTTTGGGTCTTGCAACTCCTGAAGGCTGCTCTTGCTAGTAAGGATGGAGGCAAAGAAGGCATTTCAGCCTCTTCCACGTCCCTGTAACCATGTGCCCTGTCTAGTTCAGCAATGGACCTACATTTTTCCTATTCTTCTATTTGTTGCCTGTGTACCTGTGGAGGGCCTTCTTGTTGTCTTTGGCATCCCTAGCTGGATTTAGTTGCATTTGGACCTTATTTTTCTTAACTCTCCCTGGATGCTCAAACATCATTTCTATGTTCTTCCCAGGTTTCGTGTTGTTGTTTCCACCTTTGTAAGCTTCATTTTGTGTTTGGGTTTTGCTAGGAGCATCTTATTCATCCATGCAGACTGCCAGGCATTTTTTTCCAGATCTCTAGAGCTCAGAGGAGGTGGTCCTTGAATCCAGCTTTCTTGGCCTCTGTTTTCGTCAAGGGCCTTACCTATCCCAGGGGACTCTTCCAAGCATATCTTTGAAGAGGCCAAAGTCTACTCTTCCAAAGTCCAGGGTTGTAAGCTTGCTTTTTTTCCCTCCTCACTGCCCTCGAGGTCCTGAATTACACAATCTCATGGTCACTGCAGCCAAGGTCACCTTTGGCCTTGAGATTCTCATCAAGCCCCTCCTTTTTGGCAAGTATGAGATCCAGCAGAGCTCCTCATTGGCTCCTTTGTCACTTGGGGGAGGAAATAATCATCAATGCACTCCAGGAACCTCCCAGATTACTTGAAATGCTGATGAAAGTGATATCTACCCCAGAAATAGGTTTGTCCTTGTCAAAACTGGGGCAAAATTCCCATTACTCCAAGATTTATGAGTGGGCTTTGTACCAGCCCTTCTTAAGGAGCTTCACTTGTTCTTGTTCCTGTCATCATTATTTTCCTTATGATAACTGTACTAATTAACTGTCTTTTTATCCTTACCATATTGGCGTTTCCAAATCAGTAAAAACTATAAAAATACATTAGTGTGCAATTCATATAATTTATTGAACAAAGAATGGAAATTAATTTCTACACAGCTGTTCTAACGTTATCTGTTCTCCCTAGAAATAGGTGACTGCACAATCAGTATAAAAATGAATTAATGACAAAAGAAACTATATTTTACACATTATATGTGCATTTGTATAAAATATGAATACAATGGGATGTGGATTTCATCATGTTATATAAAAGGAGCTGTGTATAACCTGAATTTCACTTTATCATAACATTAGTATTCTCCTACATCTTGTTGAGGGTTTTTTTATGCTTCATATTGATATATCAGAAGGTGTTGTAGGCTGCTGACTTTTCTACAGAATTAATCTTAACTTTGATCCCTTTTATCATACTGTGCAGGAGTTCTGAAGAAAGCTGGTGGGGAGCTTTTAATAGGAGAAACCAGAGCAAATGAAACCAGTGTGCTTCCTGAACAGTTACTTCAGGTAGAAGAGGTGAGTATGAAAAGAGTCTTACACTTTGTAGGGGATTTTCTTTTGTCTGTGTCTCCAGTGTAGTCTGTCACCATGTTCATTATAAACACCTTTTGCCATAGTTTCATTATTTAACCACTGCAAGTAATTTTAGGTGCAGAGTGTCAGTTAAGATTCAATAAAATACTATGGCATTCATGAAGAATTGGTTGTTATTTAAGATTTAATCACAGAAGGAATTTAACATTAGAAGTATAAGATACCTTGTAAGAAAACAGTAAGAAAATGCTAAAATACGGTTGCTTTCTTCAGTATTAAAGGTATTCTCACATACAGCAGACTCTTATAACATTCTATAGAGTTCTTAGCATTTGATCATAATGATGCTTCCTATTTATAACATAAATGATGCTTTGTATATATAATATTGTAATGATAATTTACCATCTATGATGATTTAATATTATCATTATGATGACTTATATAATAACTTAGTGATGCTTTAGAGTGGACTCCATCTGGAGCCCTGTGTCCAGATCTGGAATCCCCAACATAAGAAGGAGATGGATCTGTTGGAACAGGTCCAGAGAAGGCCAGAGAGATTATGCAAGGGCTGGAGCACCTGTGCTACAAGGACAGGCTGAGAGAGTTGGGGCTGTTCAGCCTGGAGAAGAGTATGCTCCGGGGATACCTTACAGTTGCCTTCCAATACCTGGAGGGGGTGTACAAGATAGCTGGGGAGGGACTTTTACAAGGGCTGGGAGTGATTGTGTGAGAGGGGATGTATTTAAATTGGAAGAAGGAAGATTTAGATTAGATATTAGGAAGAAATTCTTCCCTGGCCCAGGTGACTGCTCTATCCCTGGAGATGTTCAAGGCCAAGGTAGATGGGACTTGGACCCCCCTGGTCCAGTAGCAGGTGTCCCTACCCATGGCAGGGGGTCGGAACTGGATGGGCTTTGAGGTCTCTTCCAACCCAAACCGTTATATGATTCTATAGGGATAAGTACTCACAGGATGTGCAGTTTCTTTGATGCTAATAAATACTCTGTAATAAGCACTACACTTTATAGATTGTATGTGCAAGATTAAAATTTAGTCTGCCTAAACAAATTTTTATTGTTGAATTTCTAGGACCTAAATGCTCTAACAACTCCAGTACTTTGTGACAGCAGAATTTGATTTCCTAGTGACTGAATTTTAATTCTGAAATGACTTTTTAAAGTGTACTTTGAACCAGTTTGTAAAACGACTGTTTCTATATTTTGTGGATTACAAAGAACGATATTTTTAGAACATTGAGCATTAATTGACCCAAGATCAAAAAAAATACAGGAAAAAGACGTAGTGCAAAAATGAGTATCTGGGAGCCGCCTCTGCCTTCACTGGAGGTGAGCATTGGGAGTGGGGAAGGGAAGGTGAGAGGAAATAGAAGGCAACCTCTGAACTGGAGTAAGGTAGAAGGGCTCCGCTTTGTAGCCCTTCATTGCCCTTCAATGTGGTATTATAGCCACAATGTGTTAGGAATCCTTCTCTTTTCTCCCACTATGCCCTTATAGCAGGGAATCTTACATCATTAAAATGTTTACCTTATAGTGGTTCACTACTCAGTTGGCCACTTCTGGGGTGATCTAAGTCTGCTGTATGTCATGTGAGCAGTGCAAAGCAAGATTGGTGGGAAAACAATGATGTCCTACTCTATCTACTTCTCACAACTGCAGTGCTTCAGATAACTTGGGAAGTCTCTGTTTACAAAAGGCAGGAAACTGATATAAACAAGAGTAAAAACTAGCATTGGCTAAAACCTGCAAATCTCTATTTAAACATTTTAATCTTTGCTAAGTCCAGCTCTAGAGAATGAAATCCACTGTGGCTGTGTTAAAACCAGCTTTCCTAGCTGTTTTCCTTTGGTAGTCAAGGTTAGTACCTTCCAATTGTTAACTTGCAGTAAAAGTTATTATAAGGTGTCGATTGTTGGATTACTTGTTAAACTATTAAAAACGGTTATAAATGTATTTGACTTTGTTAAATAGATTTTTTAAAGATTATAAATAATGTAAAGATGAAGGATGATTTTTAAAAAGCAATCTTTTTTAAACCGGTTTTTATATAAATGTATTTCTTAAAAACATGATGGCAAATTTATTTTCATTATGGATGTTCATTTTTGTTGAAAGTATAAACTGCTTTTAATATGATTTCAAGGCTAGCAGATTATATTTTAAGTTATTAAAATGAATTTCAAAAGATGATGGTGCCCTTTATTTTAATTAAGGATGTTTGAGTTTCAGACAATAATAAAACACAAAAATGAATTTGAATTGATTTTATATAAATATTTATTTCAGCCTGTTTTCCTGAATTTTGGCTGGAGAAATGCATTTAAAGACCTATCTTCCTCTGTGGCTCACTGTATAACAATAGCAATTGAGGACTTTTCAACTAAAATCCTTCAACATGAGCAGAAAGAAGAGTTTTCAGCTGCAGGCTATGCAATGAGTCTTGTAAACAACCGGCAAATGAGGGAGTCCTGTGGAGCAGTCCAACAGGAGGAGCAACCAAAACGAATTGCTAAGGCAGGTATCAAAAGATCTGAAGTTTGAGGGGAGACAGAATGCCAAGGCTGTTTGCCATCTACACTTTGAAGTACTTACAGTACCATTAATATTCTATATCTTATATAAATGGAATTAAGAAGAAAGTGAGAGGCATTACAATATGAGGCTGAGAAGAGCTTTATACAATAGCCCATAGTCTATGCTTGAAAGAATTAACTTTTAAACTTCACTGGCATTATTTTCTTCATCTAAAAAGTTCTAAAACATTCTGATTAGTATCAGCTCTGTTACCAAGCAGTGCGATGGGAAAATGCTGAAAGCTTTGGAGCGTAGCTATAAAGGGATTTCCTGTATTCATATTCTTAGACATGCCATTTAACTAATCAGCATAACCAATAATATGGCCAAATTAGGGTTCTTTGATTTGGCTGAAAGGTCTTTTATGACGATTAACTAAATTGTTTTTCTAAGGGAATGTGTGTTTGAAAGTTGGTGAGTATTTTTATTATTATTTATTAAGCTCTACAAGTCTTCTTAGCAAATTTGGAATGCTGTTAATGAATATTTGCTTTAAAAAACATAAGCTTTTGGGAGATAATTTTGGGAGATTAATGTATAAATTTACTAAGAGATTACAAGTTTATTTTCAAATTCAGTACTAAGAAATGCATTTGTGTATTTTTCAAAATAAATTAGTTTAGGTCATCTTTGTTTACAGGGAATTAACCTTGTGCTTTGAATGTACATCTAATGAAAACATAAATAAAATCAAAGCATTACTATCATAAAGTGGCTTTAATTTTTTTCCCCCAATATATGTTAAGCTGTTTTAAAGCAAGAAGGGATGAAATAATGATTCATTTACTACAGATAAATGTTTCTTACGTATAACAGAATGAAATGTTTGTAAAGCTGATTTAACATATTTTTTGCGCCAATTTCATTACTCAAGAATCTGACCCCAGTGCTTACAAATTAAACAGTGCTGTCAGAATACAAATAACTTGATGCCACGTTTATTTCCCTCAGTTTTGTTCTGACATCATGGAAGAACTTGACACATTGCTTCCATTGGCTCTGGCATGCAGACATGATTCCCTTCAGGAAATTAGAGCAAACTTTGTGGAGGCCTGCAGCAAAGTGGCAACAGCTGTCCTGGCACAGCTGGAGGAGAAGAGCAAAGACGTTCCTTCCAAGGCTCCCCTGCAGGAGTTGCACGCTGCCCTTTCCACAGCCATATATGTCTTCCAGCATTTTACAATGTATAGCAATTTAATGAAAGAAACAAGCAAAAAGTGAGTCCTTTTTACTTACAATGGTTTAATTCAAACGTAAATGACACAGGACCTCGTTCTCTTTTGATGATACAGAATGGTGGTAGTTTCCCAAATTGCATCATAGTTTTTTAATTATGATGCACTGTGTGTACTCTTTAGGGAAAGACCTGAATGAAGGCTAATGATAACCTAAAGGGAGGGTTAATAATCATGGCTGAGGGGTTGGAACTGGGTGATGTTTATGGTCCCTTCCAACTCAAACCATTCCATGATTCTAAAGCAGCCATTACAAAACAAATTATTGGCATTTAAGATCTGCATTTGATTTGCAGATCCAATATTTTTTATTTATTAAATCTGAACCAGTAGAGCTTTCCAGTGAACTGAATGTACTCCACAGTCCTTTAAATAGAGGGTCAAGGCCTTAATTTCCTTTTCTGACCTTTGTAATACCTGAATTTTCATAAAATGAAAATGAATGTGTGCTGATTTAGCACACAGCAATCTTAGAGGACAGTTTAAATATAACTCTTGCTTTTTTTCCTTACACCATCCATATTCAGAAATGTGAACAAATACTTCCAATGTAATTTTAGAATTTATTTTTCATTGCATGCAGGATAAAAATTAGAGAAGAAATGAAGTAGTAAAGTCTAAGACAGTCTTTGACCTGGGGTAATGTAACTACATTTGCTGTTCTTGTAGAAGATTTTGATGTAAGACACTAGGAATCTCTTTATTAGTGCATCTGTTTCTGGCCATACGTAATTTTAAAGCAGAAACCAGGCCTTTTGGAGGGACACCTGAACTAGTGCAATTTTCAAGGAGCATATGATTTCTTAGGGGCTGTATGCACTGTTAAGCTGCTTTCCCTCTGATGTTTTACTCTATTCTTGCTGAAGTCTATCTCTTGTGAGTCAAATTTGGAGACAAAATATTGGTCAATATGTGTATTATTGAAGAATTTTAGCACAATCCTACCAAAAAGAATCTCTGGGCTCTGTGTTTATGTCTTCTTTGTCACGCTCTGTATATGCAATTATGCTCCAACCTGGAATCTCCAAATAACTGACTTAAAAATGCACTTCTGTCCCTAGAAAATAGGATGAAGTAATATGTTTCTCAGTGACTGGGTTAAATGAGAACTTAGAGATGAGCAGATATATTTAAAGTACTTGTGAAACAAAGAGCAGATATTTTTCAAAAGTGAATGCTAGGTTCAGATTCCAGGACTGAGAGGAAATGGATGATTGATACTTAATAATCAAAACCATTTGCAGTGCTGGGGATTGTTACCTCCTACTGCACAGCCTTTCAATCCTTGTCTCTTTGATCATTCTCTCTGAACAGACCCCTGTTCCAAGTGCCCATCCAACAATATCAGGAATTCATCAACGTTCTCCAGTTTCAAGTTACGAGCTACTGCGTCAGAGTTTGTGCTACAAGCATTTTACAGGATGCTGAGAGCCACCACTGGGATGACTGCAAAGCTTTTTATGAGGTGTGAGGTTAAGTTTACTGTGCCTCCCTTTTAGAAAATGTGTTTTACTGGTTTCCATCTCTCTGGCTACTTAGAAGCATAAGATCAGCATTATTTTTACATAAAAGTTATTGGAATTTACTGTCTTGAAATATCTTTTATGGCAGGCAAATATCTCTTTACAAATGATGTAGCAGAACGTAGTCGTTTAACGTTGACATAAATCATTACCAGGGATTGTTTGTGTCATTCGCTTGATAAAATATTGTTTGCCAAGTTCAAGACATCTATATAGAACTCAATAAAGAAATTACACTAATTTTAACTTTTGTTACAGAAGTTGTGACATATGAAAATGAAAGGAAGCTATTTTTCTCCTGGAATTTTTTTAACCTGCATGATTTGATTTTTATTTTCAATTAGTTCCCCTTATTTATCATTTGTAGGTGAAGGATGTAATAAAGAAAGCTGATCAATATAATTACCTTCAGCATTCAAGAATACATTTCTTAGATAACTAGTGCCATTTCAGCTGCATTTTGAAGTCACAGGTCTGCTCTGGAACTATACTCCTAATGATTCTGAAAAAAAAAAACCTGAGTGTCAAGTGAATATTATAGTTTATTGGGGTTTTTCTTCATCCCAGTTAAATGCAGACATAGACTGACATGTACCGTTTGAAATTATTTTCAATTAATTTCAAGGTGAAGTTAATGTATTATGTGATTTTTGTCAATAATAACTGGGAACTCTTGAAGGCAAAGTCCTGCCCTTCCTTACATCTTTTGCTGTATGAGAGAATTAGGGTGCTTTTGTTAAGCATTTTCTAGAATTCTTATGTGGAAGAAAATTCTGTGCGATGCAAATATTCTACAGATGTAATGTGAAAAGCTGCTGAGTCAGGGACAAAAAACTGTACTGGACAGGTGCTGCAGACATTAATATGTGTAATCCATCAAAATGCCCATCCCTCATAGGCAGTTAAATGGGCCAGTAGAATCAGGAAATGGATCATGCCTCTGGACTCGGCACTGGTGAGGCCACACCTTGAATCCTGGTTCAGTTTTGGGCCCCTCACTCCAAGAAGGACATTGAGGAGCTGGAGAGCATCCAGAGAGGGGAATGGAACTGGGGAATGGGCTGGAGAACAAGGGTTCTGGAAGGGGCTGAGATACCTGGAGCTGTTTAGCCTGGCAAAAAGGAGGCTGAGGGGAGACCTTATTACCCTCTGCAGCTCCTGGAAAGTGGGTTGTTGTGAGGTGGATGTTGGTCTCTTCTCTGAAATTCATAGTTCAAGACACGTTGCATCCACACTGAATTTAACCTTGGTATTTGAATGACATACAGATTTTTTTTTTAGAGTTAATACTGAGTAGATTAGCTCTACAATGTATTTAATTAATCTTATTAGAACATGAGGTTTAATTTAACTAACAGTATTGCAACGTTGTCCCTGATTTCCCTAGCAAACCCTAGGTGCATCTTTTTACAGTATTGATACTGTTTCACTAGACTATATCCTATAGAGGCATAATTTTTAGCTGTCAGTGTATAAAAAAGCAGAAAAGACTTAGAGAAGGGCAAAAAGGTCATAAAAAATGTAGAACAGCTTCCATAAAAGGAGAAATAAGCAAACTGCAATTTTTCAGTTTGCAAACAAAATTAAGATAGCAGTATATGATAGTTGTCTATAAAATTAAGGGAAGCATTATTAAAAAGGCAGTATTAAATTAAAAAGGTTCAGTAGTTGCTCTCTGCAGCCCTCTGAAAAGAGGTTGTAGTGAGGTGGGTGCTGCTCTCTTCTCCCAAGGAGCAAGCGATAGCACAGGATGAAACAGCTTCAAATTGTGCCAGGGGAAGTTCAGATTGGCTATTAGGAAAAATGTCCTTTCTGACAGACTGGTGAAGCCCTGGCAGAGGCTGCCCAGGACAGTGGTGGAGTCTCTGTCCCTGGAGATGCTTGAAAAGCATGTGGCCGTGGCACCTGGGGGCAGGGTTTAGTTGGCATGGTGGGTTTGGACTGACTGTTGGACTTAATGGGCTTAAAGTTCTTTTCCAACCTGAATCATACTATTATTCTATGATTCTATAAGAGCAGTTGTGATTAGAGGGTACGCAGAGAGACAATAATCACCGTGCAATGATTAGTTTAGAATATCTTTTTAGAAAGTTAAGCAGAGATTTTGTGAGATACAAGCAGCAAATTTGTAGTAATGTGAGATCAGAGCTCTAAGAGCGCAGTTCCCATTTGCTCTTAAAGTCTGCAGTGCCGGGGAGTGGAACTCTCTGGGTTCAGGATCTCGCTGGCAGAATGCGCTGAACACCCACTGTGCCAGCTCTCTGGAGTGCGTTTTCCAAGGGAGCTTTCAGTGCAGCAGACATCTGCTGCAGCTTTGGGAACTTATGTTTTCTAATAGCCAAAGAATAAAGAATTGTCTGTTCAAAGATAATATTGAGTGGCTCATGGAATAAAGCCCAGCTGCTGGTTTCCTGATGTATAAGCTAAATAAAAGCTCACATCTGTTTGTGTTATACTAAGCCTGCAAAAATAGCAGATGTTTACCAGTAGGATTGTCTAGAAATTGCAAAAAATAGAAAAACAGGTCAGAAAAGGGGAATTAATCTCATTTAAATCTTCAGTGAAACTGTTGCTTCTGAAGTGTAGGTGCACTGTTAGAAAAGGGTAATTATTTAATTTACTGGTTTAAATTAAATAAAGCAAAGAAAATGAAGCAATTTGTGTTTTTAATTACATAGTTAGGAAGTAAAACTCACCAATATTCAGTTACTTGAAAAAAGAAATATCCTACATTGCAAAGGCAATTTAGAATTATAATTCTGCTTATTACATCTGCGTGTTTTTTGAAAAAAACTTAATGTATTTTTGTGAATTAAAAATATGACCAAAATAAGTTAGCTTCCATTAGACATTCAAGCTAATCACCTGGTGGATTTATTCTGTAACGGTTGAAATGTTTTTTTGAAGAAAGGTAAATATTAGTAAAATATTTGCAAGGTAGAGTTAGAGGGTTATTTCCGATAAGTCCTACTGCACTGCACATCAAGGGTAATCATGGTAATATATCTGAGAAACCCAAACTTAAAGAAGTGTATTAATGTTTGAGTTATGCAGAAGTTGTGAAGCTATGTTAGGAGGTATGAAATAAACTTGTACTTCCTGATGATTATACTTCAATATATCATGCAATAACATTATAATCTTATTTCATATAAGAAAAATACGGAAATATTTTAATATGTCCATTATTTTATAATATTTATATTATATATTTTTATTAATATAAGACAACCTTATTTTACCTGTTGAAATATTGCTTTAAACAATGTTTTTTGAGTACCAAAGACTGTTAAATTGATCTGGCTATACTAGTGAGTACAGAACTGATTCAGTGAAAGGTGTCCCTGTCCGTAGCAGGGGTGTTGGAGTTGGATGGGCTTTAAGGTTCCTTCCAGTGCAAACTGTTCTGTGATTCTATGTTTTTAAACTAGACCTATAACTCTATGGGTTTTCAGAAGAGGTTAATTAAGGATACAAAAGTGCAACTGCTGTGGTTTGGGTTTGTGGCAGAACTCCAGTTTTGTATCTGAAATGGAACATGCGTTTCCTTGCTAATAAAGATGTTTCACATCTTGTCAAGAACCATGTTTTGGTCATCATCTGCCTGAAACTTTTCAGCTATTTCCTTCCAGATTGAATTAATTAGACTTAAAGGAACTAAATTGACATTTTGGAAGGTATGTCTTTATTATTTAATGTGTGATGGTTTTGCCAGGGGGAAAGATGCTCATTCTCTGTCCAGATGTGGCATTACTTCTGCTGTGCTCTTCACCATGATCTGTGGACTATTCTGCCTCCCAAGACGGCACAGGAGATCCTTACTGATGTACTAGAGCAAACTTTGGCTTTGCTGTGCTCCAGATATTGCCAGGCCTGCCCCACTTACAAGAGAACACCACAGATCAGGTAATCTTTGTATATTTAATGTACACACAGTTCTAGTGAATAAAGTAAGCAACTCTTAGTTTTCTGTTACACTGCTTTCATTCAAGTTTAAATGCTAATCAACATAGCAGAGAGGATAGAGACAAACCACGTATTTTGGTATTCATGTTAATTCACTGTTTTGTAGATATAAGTGTATTTGATAATCATATACAAAACTGGGCAGAATCAAAGGCCTCTTTTGAACTCTTGGAGAAATTGTTCCATAAACTCCTTGGTTTTTTTGAAAGGCGAAAGGGGAACAATGTGTTGTGGAGTGGTGGTGCAAGCAAAAACATGGGCAGAATTGGCAGCATTGGGACTAGGAATGAAGCCACTGATTTATGAAGAAAACTCCATGTGTCCCAGTAGAGTTTGGGTTTTCATAGGGCTTTTCAAGTCAAAGAGCTATGAGGATACATGAGGAGGTTTGACAGAATGAAGCCAGTCATGCAGAAGGAGAGGGGAAGAAGAGGTTATTTCTCCTTCTGTCATTTTAGGAAGTACAAAGCTGGAAGTTCTAGTTAGGGTTCTTATGTTCTGCCAGAAAGGAGTACTGAAGAAAATGTCTCCAGGTAGAAGCTTACCCTACCTCTGTCTTTTATTTTTCTATCAAATGTCTTGTTTGACTGAAGAAATTGTTGTTTCTCACTCTGACCCTTTCCTCTATATCTTTCCTAAAGTAATATTTCCCTCTTTTTATATTTTGAAAGTGATGTAGTCAATGGTGGCCATGCGAGTTAAACACCTAAAAGCTTGTCATTAGTAGGAGACAAGAGACATTCAGAAGAGATATGTTCTAAGAGTTGTGTGGTATCATCATAAGTCTTATTATGAAAAGGAGCAGTGTCATGAAAGCTTAAGTAATTTGCAGAAGTTCACTTCCTTGCGATAAGTGGGAAAAAAACCCAAAGTTTTATTCTACATAGTAAAATACCTCTTTATATGTTCTATTCCTGCACTGATTTACCATAATTGGGCCTTTTTATATCTTTATGTACAGAGACGTTTCCTGGAAACTTCCCAAGAAATTTTCTTATATTTTTTCTTGGAAAAAATAACCTGAAATATGAAGATTAATACAGTATTTCTTAAATGTAGTATTGGTCAGTTCTATATGAAAGTACTTCAGAATACTGAAAAAGAAGGAACTATTTACATTGTTGTTTTGTAGATAAGCTGTTTTATTTAATAAAAGGTGATTCTCTAATTTGTCACTAAGTAAATTGAATTACCCAGTCGTGCACAAACAGAAAAAAAAATTAACTAATATAATTGTATATGTTTTTAGCATAAAGGGGGAGATGCTTCTCTGCTCTTGATGGTTCTTGAAATCTTAGCAATCTGATCTGTTATATAGAGAAAACAGAATCATAAAACGGTTTGGGTTGGAAGGGACCTTAAAGATCATCCAGTTCCGATCCTTTGCCATAGACAGGGACACCTTCAAAATGTCTGCTCACATGTGTTTGCCTAGATTTTCCAAAAATAACATGATACTTAAAAATGCAGATGATCGTATATGCATCCACTGGCTTTTAGGTACTTGGGTACTTTCTTCAGTTCAACTTTGTGCCTGCCATATATTTTGTGTTATCCATCTGTTTCCTATCTGTCATATGTCAGCACAGTCTTGTGAGATTACGTTGCTGTAGTTTGGGTTCTTGCTATTGCTTAGGCCAATAACCCATTATGTCCTTCCAGCCAATATCAACAGACAATGGACTGTTGACTCAGAAACATTCCTTGTCATAATCTGTTGCCTGGCAGATAAAGGTTTTGCAGAATTGAAGATTTAGTTCACTCATTATTGTTTTTTTGTTCCAGCAGGATTTGAAGATAGTATTTATGTTCTAATTATATTCTACCATAAAAATCTAAATTTAATCTTACTTATTTGTAGTTTAGAAGGCAAGCTATTTCTGTCTACTGACATTGTCCTTTGGAAGAGGAAACTTCCATATATTTTAAGTCTTCTTTTGTCTAGTTTAAGTAACAACATTTCTGTGGAACCACTGGATTTTTACGGTGTAGTAGATTCAGAATACCTGCACTACTGACAGAAGATGAAATTTGAAGTCCAATGTATACTTTAGGTATTTCATGTTGTCAGAGGAGAGCTCTATTTAACTGAAATTTACCACTACACTTATGTCCTCAATAATGTTATTTTCACTTTTTTTTTCCATACAGAATTGATATTGCATCAATTTTGATGTCCACTGAAGATCTGCTATGGTCAGTCTGCAGCTCTGTAGAGGAATTTCTGAATCCACGTGAAGACAGAGATGTCAAGATTTGTAAAATACACAGCCACTGCAATAGTCTGCTCTCTGTGCTTGCTATTTTAACTTCACCACTGAAGACTTTGCATGAGTGAGTACAAAATAAAATTGCTTCTTGAGCTTACATGGATAGATCTAAAAGGCGAATAATTGTATTGAAATTCAAATGCAATGCATAGTGTTGCCACATTTTGATAACCTTAGACTATTTCTCAATTTGATCTTGAACTTACCTTTATGATCCTACCTAAACCAAACTATATATGTTAGGATTTTATTAGCTTTGGATCAAAGTCCTATACTGCACGTTTTTTGACTGGTGATGACACAGTCCATAGTGAATATTTGCTTTGATTTCCTCTGTAACACAAACAGTAGAATGTCATTAATTATTAAATAAATTTGGTATTTACTGTTCAGTTTACATTTACTGCTATGGTACCAGAGCCTTTGGTAAGGCATTCAAGGATGCAGCACTTATACAATTGAAAAAATCTCATCTTCTTACTGGTTCATATTTATCTGCCTTCAGCTTCAAGGTAAATAAGAATGTTCTGCTGTCTTCCCATAATAATTCTATAAGTACTGGAAGATAAGGATAATTTACAGAAATTTACATCTTGTTATATGAGCAGGAGGCTTCAATAAATACTAAATACATTTTAAAAAAGAAAGAGTATCACAGAATCACAGAATCACAAGGTTGGAAAGGACCCATTGGATCATCGAGTCCAACCATTCCTAACACTCCCTAAACCATGTCCCTAAGCACTTCATCCACCCGTTCCTTAAACAACTCCAGGGAAGGCGACTCGACCACCTCCCTGGGCAGCCTGTTCCAGTACCCAATGACTCTTACTGTGAAGAATTTTTTTCTGATATCCAACCTGAACCTCCCCTGACAGAGCTTCAGGCCATTCCCTCTAGTCCTGTCCCCTGTCACTTGGGAGAAGAGGCCAGCTCCCTCCTCTCCACAACCTCCTTTCAGGTAGTTGTAGAGAGTAATAAGGTCTCCCCTCAGCCTCCTCTTCTCCAGGCTAAACAACCCCAGCTCTCTCAGCCGCTCCTCGTAAGACTTGTTCTCCAGCCCCCTCACCAGCTTTGTTGCTCTTCTCTGGACACGCTCCAGAGCCTCAACATCCTTCTTGTGGTGAGGGATCCAGAACTGAACACAGTACTCGAGGTGCGGTCTCACCAGTGCTGAGTACAGAGGGAGAATAACCTCCCTGGACCTGCTGGTGACCCCATTTCTGATACAAGCCAAGATGCCGTTGGCCTTCTTGGCCACCTGGGCACACTGCTGGCTCATGTTCAGTAGGCCGTCAACCAGCACCCCCAGGTCCTTCTCTTCCGTGCAGCTCTCCAGCCATTCTTCCCCCAGTCTGTAGCGCTGCATAGGGTTGTTGTGCCCCAAGTGCAGGACCCGGAATTTGGCCTTGTTAAACCTCATCCCATTGGTCTCAGCCCAGCGGTCCAGCCTGTTCAGATCCCTTTGCAGAGCCTCCCTACCCTCCAGCAGATCGACACTTCCTCCCAGCTTAGTGTCATCTGCAAACTTGCTAAGGGTGCACTCGATGCCTTCATCCAGGTCGTTGATAAAGAGATTGAACAGAGCTGGACCCAGTACTGAGCCCTGAGGAACTCCACTTGTAACTGGCCTCCAGCTGAAGTTAACTCCATTGACCACCACTCTCTGGGCCCGGCCATCCAACCAGTTTTCAACCCAGGAGAGTGTGCGCCTGTCCAGGCCAGAGGCTGACAGTTTCTGAAGCAGAATGCTGTGAGAAACTGTGTCAAAGGCTTTACTGAAGTCCAAGAAGACTACATCCACAGACTTTCCCCCATCCAGTAGTTGAGTGATTTTGTCATAGAAGGTGATCAGGTTAGTTTGGCAAGATCTGCCCTTTATAAACCCATGTTGACTGGGCCTGATCACCCGGTTCTCTTGCATGTGCTTCATGATAGCACTCAAGATTACCTGTTCCATGACTTTCCCTGGCACTGAGGTGAGACTGACAGGCCTGCAGTTCCCCGGATCCTCTCTGCAACCCTTCTTGTATATGGGCACAACATCAGCCAGCCTCCAGTCTAGTGGAACTTCCCCAGTCAGCCAGGACCTCTGGAAGATGATGGATAGGGGTTTGGAAAGGACATCCGCCAGTTCCTTCAATACTCTTGGGTGGATCCCATCCGGCCCCATAGACTTGTGGGCGTCTAGCTGGGCAAGCAAGTCTCTAACCGCCTCCTCTTGGATCATGGGAGCCTCATTCTGCCCCTCTAACTCTTGGATTTGTAAACAGAAGGAACAACTTTCTTTGCTATTAAAGACTGAGGCGAAGAAGGCATTAAGTACCTCAGCCTTGTCCTTATCCCCTGTCACTGTTATTCCTTCTGCACCCACTAGAGACTGGATATTCTCCCTCGTCCTCCTTTTCCTGTTAATGTACCTGTAGAAAGACTTTTTGTTGTCTTTCACAGACTTAGCCAGTTTTAATTCTAGTTGGGCCTTGGCCCTCCTGATTTTTTCCCTGCACGATCTCACTTCGTCCCTGTAGTCCACCCAAGATGCCTGTCCTTTCCTCCAAAGCACATAGAGCTTCTTCTTCTTATTGACGCATCTTGAGATCTCCCTGCTCCACCAAGCTGGCTTTTCCCCCCGCCGGCTCCTTTTCCGGAACACAGGGATGGCTTGCTCTTGAGCTGCTAGGATTTCGTTTTTCAAGAGCGCCCAACCCTCGTGGGCTCCCTTGCCCTGAAGGACTGTTTCCCACGGGACTTTGCTAATCAACCTTCTGAACAGGCCAAAGTCTGCCCTCTGGAAGTTTAATGTGACTGTTTTGCTAACCCCCTTCTTAATCCCACCTAGAACTGAAAACCCTATCATCTCATGATCACTTAATCCCAGGCGTCCTCCAACCGTCAAATCCCCAACAAGACCTTCTCTATTCACAAACAGCAGGTCTAGGAAGGCACCCTCCCTTGTTGGTTCGCTAACCAGTTGTGCAAGGAAGTTGTCTTCCATGCACTCCAGGAACCTCCTAGACTGTTTCCTTTCTGCTGTATTGTACTCCCAGCAGACATCCGGAAAGTTAAAGTCTCCCACAAGGACAAGAGGCAGAGATTTAGAGACTATCCCCAGCTGTTTATAGAAGAGCTCAGCAGCAGCTTCTTCTTGGCTGGGTGGTCTGTAACAGACTCCTATCACAAAGTCCCCTTTCTTGTGGGCTCCTCTGATTTTAACCCATAGGCACTCAATCCCGTCCTCACCGTAATCCAGTTCAAGAGTATCAAAGCACTCTTTGACATAGAGGGCTACCCCGCCTCCTTTCCTACCCTTCCTGTCCCACCTGAAGAGTTTATATCCCAACATAGCTGTAGTCCAGTTATGTGAGTCATCCCACCACGTTTCTGTGATGGCATATTCACATATATTCACAAGTCACAACTGCAAGCGAAAGGACACAATATACACTGAAATTGGATCTGAGTCTTTAATTGCTTTTTCATGCTAAAAATTCTGTGGTAAATTTGTTGAAAGAGACAATGCAAAGTGAGATTACAATGTAAAAAAGCAAAAACATTAAACCCCAAAACTAAGCCAAATCCTATTCAATTGGCTTTTATTTTGCTATACTAAATAAGAATAATTTAGGAGCACCTCCCATACAAGGACAGACTGAGAGAGTTGGGGTTGTTCAGTCTCGAGAAGAGAATGCTCCGAGGAGACCTTATAGCAACCTTCCAATACCTGAAGGGGGCTACAAGAAAGGTGGGGAGGTACTTCTTACAAAGGCTTGTAGTGATAGGATGAGGGGCAACTGCTATAATCTGGAGATTATAGAGAGGGGCAGATTTACGCTAGACATGAGGAATTTCTGCATGATGAGAGTGGTGATGCTCTGGCACAGGTTGCCCAGGGAAGCTGTGAATGCCCTGTCCCTGGAGGTGTTCAAGGCCGGGTTGGATGGGGCCCTTCAGCAGCCTGATCTAGTGGGACATATTCCTGCTCTTCGCAGGAGGGTTGGAACTAGATGATCTTTAAGGTTCCTTCCAACCCAAACTATTCTATGATTCTATGACTCTATGATTTTATGATTCTAATGCTGGTAATAGGTTGGACAAAGAGGAGGGAGGAAACCGCCTGCATTTAAGCTTCTTTAAATAAATATCTTTCATCATGTCTGGGCTCATCGTATTGTTTGTGGGCTCAGAGGAGCATGCAAAAGTGGATTGTAAGTGGAGTCTTGGTCTTATGCAATGCGAGCTCATGAAAAAAAAGCAGTTAAGAAGGTAGCTCATGACCGGGTTAGGTAGTCCTGCTGTGTCAAATGCAATGTGAGCAGGAATGGATATTGTGGTGGCTTCAGCTGCTTCTAATGTCGATTTTCATATTTCACCTTTCTTTTAGGAAAGCCCATAGAATGATGGGCTAAAATAGATACATAGTATAGTCTGTTCCTTTTAGCTATTCTAGTCTCCACTAATCCATGTTGTTTACAGATTTACCTATACCTGGAATGAACAAAAATATGTGCTAACTTGAGAATTCACAGAGTTGCAGAACAAAGGAGGCAGAGAGGAGACCTCACTGCTCTCTACAACTTCCTGAAAGGAGGTCATAGTGAGGTGGGTGCAGGGTTATTCTACCTGGTAGCCAGTAACAGGACAAGGGGAAATGGGCTCAGGATGCTCCAGAGGAGATTTAGATCGGACATTAGGAGGAATTTCTTTACTGCAAGGGTTCTCAGGCACTGGCAGAGGCTGCCCAGGGAGGTGGTAGAGTCCCCATCGCTGGAGGGGTTTTAAAGAGGAGTGGACATTGTACTTGGGGACGTGGTCTGGTGGCAGACCTAGCAACTTAGTCCAACTATGGTTGGACTCAATGATCTTGAAGGTCTTTTCTGAGTGAAACTGTTCTATGATTTTAAGGTGCCAATGGAGAGAGTGAGGCAGTGTATTTTGTATTTGATGTAAAATGATACATATTAACAACTTGGTCATACAGGTTTCCTACTTAGGCATATAAATTTTAGTATCCTAATTTGCTTTTCTAGAGATCAAAAATTTGACATGTGGACGTTGTAGCTGCTCATTTAATTTACTACAAAGTACTTTGCAAATCATAACCAATTAATCATAAATCATTATGGCAGTTTTGTTTAAGAAAAAAATAAAAGTCATATTTTGTTACATAGTTACAAAAATATTAATACTAAAAATCATTGTTAGAGAGATGATGTATGATTTTCAGTAAGTAAAAAAGGGATATTTTTAGTGAATAGTGCATTCAGAATTTGTATTTTCAAAACAGTGAAACTCCATTATCAAAACATTTGTTTTATATTCTGTGTTTCTTTGCAGCCAGCATTTATCAGGTAGCCTAACTCCGTGTCCAGAATATGAAGGAAAAACAGATTTACTGAATTAGCTTCTTGAAGATGATATCCAGTTAAAAGCACTTTCATATACTTTTAAGTTGAATTCCTAGGTCCATTATTTACTGAGATGTACATAGCTCATCATGTTAGGAATCAGTAACAAATTGAAAAGTTATTCATGTTTTTAGAGGAATACTAATCCTTCATCAGTTCTTTTTACAATTACAGCTGTATAATCAAAATTTCCATCTGTTTGCTTGGCTCTGTATCTTTCAAAACTTTGAGAAAATTAACAAGTGAAATAAAGATTTTTTTTTTCTTTTAAATCTATCATACTCTCTTTTGGTACCAGAAGATTTCCCTGCAGGGGCTAGGTTTAAATTAATCTTGAGACTGCTTGGAAAAGTTTTGTGTAATCATAAAAGAGGCGATGACAGAACATTGTTTTCCAAGAGTTGTCTAATTATAGGAGTGGCTCATTTCCAACTTACTAGAGATACTGTATTAACTATTGCTTCTAGGGAATTAAAATTATTCAAGATTCTTTATTATGTTCTTGAAATGCAGCAAAATAGTAGGGGTGTTGAAAAATTAATAATATCCTTAACTTCAAATAAAGTGATTCTGGCACATGCTTTCTCCTACTTAAGGTTGTGGTCATAACATTGTGCATTCTAATAAAACAGAGTTTCTTTTCTGTATGACAGGTCCTAAATTCACCTTTGAATCTTGGGTCAATAGATTTTAATACACATTTTTATGATGTGCTTTGCTTTCCTCCACACTACTCTGGCCTTTCTGAAGTAACTTTAGGATAATAGAAATGTTGGTTGGAAAAGCCTGCTGGAGCTCACCTAGTCCAACGACCTGGTCAAAGCAGAACAGTCACCAAGAGTAGTCAGACACAACAGAGGAGGGCCAAGAAGATAATCCAAGGACTGGAGCACCTCCCATACGAGGACAGGCTGAAAGAGTTACAGTTGTCCAGCCTAGAGAGACGAAAGCTCCAGGAAGACCTTAGAGCATCTTCCAGTACTGAAAAGGGCTCCAGGGAAGCTGGGTAATGAGTCTTTATCAGGGATTGCAGGGACTGCAGGGATAGGATGAGGGTGAACGGTTTTAATTAGAAAGAGGGGAGATTGAGATGGGAGTTTAGGAAGAAATGTTTTGCTGTGAGGATGATGAGGCCCTGGCCCAGGTTGCCCAGGGAAGTCATGGCTGCTCCATCCATGGAGCTGTTTGAGGCCAAGCTGGATGGGGCTTTGAGCACTCTGGTCCAGTGGGAGGCATCCCTGCCCGTGGCAGGTCATAGGAACTAGTTGGGCTTTAAGGTATCTTCCAATACAAACCGTTCAGTGATTCTATGAATCTATGAAGGTAAGACTATGTTAGCTGACCCATGAAAACTGTCAGGAACTGAGATTTTTGGACCTCTACAGGAAACGTGTTCCACAGCTGCACTGCCATTGTGCAAAGTATCATCTAATATCTAGCGTGAACCCTCAAGGGTATACCTTGCTGTATCACTGCAGCCCCCACTGATAAAAAGTGGTCAATGTTTTTATAATTCTCTTTGGGTAGTTGTCCACTGCCATTAGATCATAGAATCATAGGATCTTCGAAGTTGGAGAAGATCTCTAAGACCTTGAAGTCCAGCCAACAATGCAGCAGCATCAGGCCTACTAAACCATTCCCTGAAGTGCTATGTCTACATGTTTTATGAACACCTTCAGGGCAGGAGACTCCACTACTTCCCTGGGCAGCCTCTGCCAGCGCTTCACCCCTCTTTTGGTATATTTCCTAATATCCAATCTGAACCTTCCCTGGTGCAACTTGAAGCTGTTTCCTCTAGTCGTATCTTTTGTCATGTGGGAGAAGAGACCAACACTCACCTTGCTACAACCTCCTTTTAGGTAGTTGTAGAGAGTGATGAGGTACCCCCTCATTCTTCTTTTCTCCAGACTAAACAATCACTGTTCCCTCAGCCTCTTTTCATAAGGCTTGTTCTCTCAACCCTTCACCAGCTTCATTGCCCTTCTGTGGACATGCTTCAGCCCCTCAATGGTTTTCTTGTCTTGAGGGACCCAAAACTGAATCCAGGATTCAAGGTGCAGCCTCACCAGTGCCAAATATAGGGGGAAAATCCCTTCCCTGGCCCTGCTGGCCACCCCATAACTGATCCAAGCAAGGATGCTGTTGGCCTTCTTGACCACCTGGGCCACTGCTGGCTCACATTCAGTCACTATCAACCAGCACCTCCAGGTCCCTTTCCACCAGGCAGCTTTCCAGCTATTCTTCTCCAAACTTTGAGCATTACACAGGGTTAACAGGTGTTGGTCTTTTACTGTTGTTGATCCAAACCTCTGAAAAAAGAGGATTTTCATACCTCGGAATTTCTATACTACTCACTGACAAAGTTGTTGTCAGTTACTCAGTTCAAATAGCAAGATCTACCAGTTTCAATGCTACTTGTGGATTTCATAGGAGAACACAAAAGAGTTCTTGATTCATTTTGTTTTACAGAATTAAATTATCCTGGAGAAGCAGGCTGGCAATGTGGACTACAACAAACCCATTTATAACTTCAGAGTAAAGTCTGTCTCCTGTCCGAAGGCTAAGGGTTGCTTAAGTTGGAGCAGACTATCCTTGTGCTTTTTCGCTATCTTCTTTAGTCTTTTCTACTGAATAAGAAATGGGAATCTTGCTGTTAAAGATCGTAAAGAGCAAGGTGGATGCAACTTTCGATGATTACGTACCATGAATTATTATATCTCACTTTCTCAACAAGAAATCAGGTGAATGACTTGAATGCTGAGAGAAAAAATTGGAGATTCTATTGGTAAAATTGCTGTCAATAGGGTAAAAATATCTATCATTCAATTTTAAGTACTGAAAATGTTACATATTTCATATGTATAAATAATATATATAAGAGGTATAATTAATGAAGTAGCTTTTCAGTCATATTTATGCCTTATACAAAGCTAAAAGACTGGCAGAAGCTGCCTGAAGAAGGGCCTGGGGGTGTTGATTAATAATTGGCTGAACATGAGCCAGCAATGTGCCCAGGTGGCCAAGAAGGCCAATGGCATCCTGGCCTGCATCAGGAATGGTGTGACCAGCAGGAGCAGGGAAGTGATCTTTCCCCTGTACTCAGTGCTAGTGAGGCCACTTCTCAAATTCTGTCTGGAGTTTTGGGCCCCTCACTACAAGAAGGACATTGAGATGCTGGAACATATCTGGAGAAGGGGAACAAATCTGGTGAAGGGACTGGAGCACAAGCCTTGTGAGGGTCAGCTGAGGGAGCTGTAGTTGTTTAGTCTGGAGAAAATGAGAACAAGGAGAGACCTCATCACTCTGTATGACTGCCTGAAAGGTAGTTGTAGCGATATGGGTGTTGGTCTCTTCTCCCTGGTACCTAGTGACCCAACAACAGGAAATGGCCTCAAGATGTGCCAAGGGAGATTTAGTTGGATATTGGGAGGAATTCCTTTACTGCAAAGGTCATCAAACAGTGGAAGAGGCTGCCCAGAGAGGTGGTTGAATCACCATCCCTGGAAGTATGTAAAAGACAAGGAGATGTACTTGGGGGCATGGTTTGATGGCAGCCTTAGCAGCACTGGATCAATGGTTGAACCCAGTGATCTTAAAGGTCTTTTCCAAGTGAAACCATTCTGTGATTCTATGAAATCCTTTGACATCTACAAGGAAATACCACTGAGATGCATGTTGTTGGCATCTCATTTTTTCACACCTGCTCTGAGACTTACAAGATCAATTCTCACCTTGTCATACTGCACTGAAGAATGAAACTACTGTAACTTGGAATCTTGCTGTGGTATTAAATACTTCCACAGATGCTATCCACTGCTTTGAGACTATAGGCAGCTGCTTTAACATGACTTGTAGTCAAAACAAATTTCCTACCAGCTATTATTATACTTCTGTCAGAAAAGTAGTTGAATTACACTGTCTGGCACAGAGTTGGGTTTTCCTGGTAAGTATTACATACCCAGCAGTGGACACTGAGAAATCCTGGCACCAGAATTATTGTGTTATCATTAGACACTTGATTTTTTTTAATATATTTTTTAATGTATTTTTAATGTATTTGAAGTTATTCTAGTATGTAAACAATTTTTAAATCCATCACATTATATCCATCTCAGTTTAAAAATTTGTGTAGAAAGTTTGTCATAAACCTCAGAGTCCAAAAGTCTGCCTTGTGCTTGTCCTTAGGAGACAGCTAAGAAACCAGACTGCTCAACTCCAGGAGTCTCTTGAACAGTTCATACAATGTCAGTAGACAAGATACAGTCCTTTTTTTATTAGATTACTACTCAAAATGTATTCTTCATGCCTTCTGGTAGGAAGTTGGCTCTATGCTTTTCTATGTTATGCAAAATATTTTAGAGGATGAAAGACAATAAGATTTTTTTCCTTTCATTTTCTCACAATATTGACATTACTGTCTTTTAAATAATTATTTTCTAGTTCAAGTTCTCCCTTTATCTATATTAAAGTCTCAGCTTTATTTTTAATCTTCAGGGTTTTGTGAATTCACATAGAACACAAATTCACTGTGTACTGGTCCTTCTGCTTAGATATTGCTTACTTAAGATCTCTTTTAAGTGTGTAGTAAATTCTTCCTACTAATTTTGTTTGATTAGTAAAGTCAATTTCCAAATAAATTGCCCTGTCTCTTGGAGTTCAGGAGCTGTACACCTATCTGTCTTGTTGAACAAATGTAGTTCTCTCTCTTCTTTCACCTGGTGTCTCATAGGCAGGCAGTGACCTTCTAGATGTATAGCCACACTTCTAAATAACCTATATATACATCTGTAAAAAAAGAGTTAAAAAGTAATTTTAAATAATTAAATAATATTTAAATAATTAAATTTAATACCATTTTAAATAATTGAATGACATTTGTCTTTACAAATACTATTCCCTATAAGAATGAGATTTTACCTTTTAGGTGAGGAGTTCTAATGGCTGTATTCCAATGGCTTTCCATTCTGTCTCCAGTTTTAAGTGTTTACATCCACATAATTTTAAAACATGGAGTAAAAGTATGAAGAAAATTGCCTTAATGGTACTAAGAGTGCTAGATACCAAGCATCAAACAGTGGAAATAAATAAGATATGGAATATCTTATTTAAAGAGATATAGATAAGATAAATAAATTTGAAATTATGTGTATGCATACATAGTATTATTTATCTTAAAGGAGTTTCTGTCTTCTACTTATATGTATTTAGCAATTCAGAGGTATTTGGGTTTTTTTAGGACATTTCTGAGGAATTCTGATGAACATCTTCCTCAAGATTTTTCAGAAGTCATTTATCATCCATCACACTGGTTATTTTGCATCCCATTGTCCTGTTCTTCCTTGCTGAAGTGAGTATCAAAAGCTGATTGTTGTAAAATAACTCCCAGATTGTCATTGCTAATCAAATACTGTTACAGCATTTTGAGAAGATTACATGTAAATAAATATCTAATTAGTATTCTGATTAAAGAAAAACATATAAACTTTTTTTTTTTTCAAATTCATTGCAGCTTTCCCTAATCTTTAAACTTTAAGGCTCTGTAAGAAAGGTCATGCTGAAAGCAATGCACTGCGTATATTCATTATGTTTGATATTTGAATTATCTGTAAAGTTTTCTTGCTTTAATTAAAGAGTATGTAGCTCTTCACCATGATGCAGTTCAGCACAGTTGCTGTGTTGGAAGGGGCGTAATTAAAGGGGAGATAAAGAATGCATGCTTCTCTGTTTATGACTGCTGTTTTAAAAAAAGATTTGATACATAAATAACTCATTGAAAAATATGCTGCTTTATCGTAGTTGATTTTTTGGGGGAGATTACTGCATGATTAGAGGCAAAAGTTTAATTTCTTTTTCTGTGCCACTGCATATAATGACGAGTTACATATGAGACATTTGCTACCAGCTGTGCTGTCATTCCCTTTCTAATTTCGAACCTGAAGTACTCCCACTCCAGTGCAGATCCTCTCCTAACCCTTTCACCTCCTCCTCTTCAGAAGTTATTTCCTGAGAGATTTTCGCTCTACGCTTTCATGAAAGCTGCTTTTATGAGTCCTTGTTGTATTTTCTGAAGAAGTTTTATATTTTGGAGCAATATGTTATGATACTAGTGGTGAGCTTTTGTGACCTATTGAAGACTGTGGATTTATTACCTCTTAAACTGTACACACAGTATATTGTAACACAGTATCTTCCCTATAATCTGACTGCCTACTTCCCAAAACATGCTGATGTGTCTCCATAGCCTTCATCCCTAAATACATGTCAGCAGTGCTTTGTCTCCTTCCCTGGTGCCTGGTATCCAACTGAACCAGAAACAACAGATTGTGGGACTAAGTCAAAATTGCAGTTGGTTAAACAAAACGCCAGAGTGGATAACTGTTGAATTCAGAATTTGTTCTTTTCCCTGCTTGAAATACTAATCCAAGTTTTCCTAAAGCTTGAAAGATCATCTGTTTTTCTCTCTTGATTGACCTTCAAAGAAATTTGTCAGAGGCTCCATGAGTTATCTATGGGTGCAGAGAAAGGAGAGGAGAAGATGGGTATGGGGGGGAATCATAGAATCACCAGGTTGTAAAGAAGACACTGGATCATCGAGTCCAACCATTCCTAACACTCCCTTATACCATGTCCCTAAGCACTTCATCCACCCATTCCTTAAACACCTCCAGGGAAGGCGACTCGACCACCTCCCTGGGCAGCCTGTTCCAGTGCCCGATGACTCCTTCCGTGAAGAATTTTTTTTCTGGTATCCAGACTGAACCTCCCCCGGCAGAGCTTCAGGCCATTCTCCCTTGTCCTGTCCCCTGTCACTTGGGAGAAGAGGCCAGCTCCCTCCTCTCCACAACCTCCTTTCAGGTAATTGTAGAGAGTAATAAGGTCTCCCCTCAGCCTCCTCTTCTCCAGGCTAATGGTCTCTTGATCACTTAAAAGGAGATCTGCTCTATTCCTGGGAAAAACTGGGTTGGAATTAGGATTTTACAGATGCTATTTGGGACAGATTTCTCTTATATCAATAGCAGAAACCTATTTGAGAGCACTTACATGTATTCTCTGGATGAAAAGAAGAGAAAACATACATTGGGGCTCTTTATCCGGGAGTGCAAGGGATAGGATGAGGGGAACAGTTTTGAGCTGAAAGACAGGAGATTGAGATGAGATTTTAGGAAGAAATGCTTTCCTGTGGGGGTGGTGAGGCACTGGCTGATGCTACCCAGCACATGGTGGATGCCCCATCCCTGGAGGTGTTCAAGGCCAGGTTGGACGGGGCTTTCAGCCCCTGATTCAATGGGAGGTGTCCCTGCCCACAGTAGGGGTGTTGGAACTGGATGGGCTTTGAGGTGCCTTCCAACCCAAATCAGTCCATGATTCTATGATTTTTTTGACCACCAAGTGGGAAAATGAGGAATCCAAAAGAAAGCAAACTTCTGAGAAGATATAGTTCTTATACCTGTGAGTTTATATCCATACATATAAAGCCATACCCACTCTCTTGGTCATAATGAACAAGTGCTGGTAAAATACTTAATGTCTTCTTTTAACAACACACATTTCAGCTACTCAGAAAAAAATGTGTAAGACCCTGTTTATAATGAACTAAGCTGGGGGTAATAGTCTGAGGTATTCTGATTTGTTCTCAAATTTACACTGTAAATTGACATCATGGAAGCTTTTCTGTTTTGAAATATTGCATTGAAAGTATTAAGAAGACATGTGATGTTTAAGTATTGCAGAAGGCTGTTTTCCAAAGCATCCTAATTCTTCCTGGATTGTACTTTGTTTTTAGTTTTTACATCTAATGGAAATATATATTCACTATCCATAACAAAATTGAAAGCATAGACCATTGCACAGCTGTGGTCACGTAATTTTTAACTGAAGACTTTAACCTACTGTGAATGTATCTATTGAGTTTCCACTCTTCCTAAATTTAGTATTCCAAGAGAAGTTTATGCTATTTCCTGAAATGACTTTATTTATAATTTCACTGTTTAATCATTTTTATTATGTTGGGTTTTTTGCCTAAAACCAGCTACAGTCTGTTTTCTTTCATCTATTTGACTTCAACATCTTTGTCAATGTTATTAACATGGTATATCATTGATATTTATTTGCCTTATAAAACATTGAACTTATCATTCGAGATTCTTTTTTTTCTATCTTGGATACTAACCAAAATAACATAGAAGGTTATCAAATTAAAAAATTACTGAAAATTTATATTAGTTACTTTAGTGTAATTGTGATTCATTCTATGCTTCACTTGGGGCTTTTAATCATATCATTTGCACATCAGGGTTCTATTTTTTCCTCTTTTACTGTACAAAACTGAACATTTATATGCATGATATTTATATGTACTTCACCTTTTGTCACTTTTTATGAGGCTAGTCTTATTTTCACTGGTGCTGAGCTACAAGGATGGGAGAACATATGTCTCTCCATATGCACGTTACAAAACTTCTCAGTGCATTTATTGGTGCTAGCTTCATGACTGTAGGGAATGTCTGCTATATTTTATTTTTCCTCCAAGTGAGTCACACCATTGTACATTTCAATTTGCAAGAGGCTTAAAGAGCCAAGAACTGGTGTATATTACAACATGCTAACTTCCCATCTGGTCAATGACAGATAAGTTTTATTGCAACTCAAATATTCTGAAAATGGCATTTATTTCTAAATTAATTTAAAATCTTATCCTTCATAGATGTAATTGACCAAACCTGTCCCTTTTCTTCTAGTTTGAAGACCATAAGCGACCTTATTAGATAGGATAATGTGGCATTCAAGTGAGAAACAAAATAAAACTGCCCCACATATTTTAATGTAATTGGTAAGGTATTGAGTTAGCTCTCAGCCACAGCACTAATTCTAGTGTGGATATTGTAATTGTGTTAATTTAAACTTTAATTACTAACTACTAATTAGTTCTTAAGATGCGCTAAGAGTTTTTTTTATATAATGAATCTTGAACATAGAGAAATTAATACTGTTAAGTATGCAAAGTCCTGATGTTGAAAGTTTGAATGAAATGTGTGTTTAAAACATGGGAAAGTTAATTTGGTTGCAAGTTCTAGCAAGATCTAAATTATTAGAATCTACTATGTGCTTATATGTAAAAATATAATAGTCAAGCCAATGCTACATTATTAATAATTATATATAAAGTAGCACATGCACATCGCAAAAGCTGAGGTAAGTTTTCGTGGCACTATCGAGACATAGGTATTTGCTTTACTGTTAAAATCCTGAAGGCTGAAGTGTGTAAAATCCTCCTTTATTAGAATTACCATTAGAGTATTAACTGTGAAGTTTTGACATAGTAGTGTGATGTAAAGGTCCTGCTGGGAAATGGGGCTACAGAAGCTTAGTTTCCTTAGGTTCCTTCAAGGCTGCCCTGCAAGGTATGGGGTATACTGTTTTTCTGGTAATAGAACCAGAGATATATGTGAGGGATGAAACTAGAGGAGTGTGCATTTTCATTTCCAAGCATTGTAGGTTTTATTTTGTTTATATAGCAACCTTGATTGAGCAGCAAACCTTTGTGCAGCTAGCTTCAGTTTCCTTCATGCGTGCATACAAGCAGAGTTGGGTGGTGGCACACTTGGCTGAGTGAGATAGTCAGAGGAAAGGAATGCCACCCACAGACACCGGGACCAGCTTGAGAGGTGAGCCTCTGCAAACCTCATGAAGACCAACAAGGCCTGCACCTGGGTCAGGGGAATCCCAAGAGCAAACATAGGCTGGGCAGGGGATGGTTTGTGAGTAGCCTTGAAGAGAAAGATGGAAGTGCTGGTGAATAAGAAGCTCAATATAAACCAAGAATGTGCACTTGTGACCCAGAAAGCCAGCTGTATCCTGGGCTGTATCCAAGGAAGCGTGACCATCAGGGTGAGGAAAGAGATTCAGCCCCTCTACTCTGCTCTCATGAGACCGCACCTGGCACCCTGCCTTCAACTGTGGAGTCCTCAGCACAGGAAGGACATAGATCTGTTGGAACAAGTTCAGAGAAGGTGACAAAGATGATCCAAGGGCTGGAGCACCTCCCATACAAGGACAGGCTGAGAGAGTTGGGGTTATTCATCCTGGAGAAGGGAAGGCTCTGGGGAGACCTTAGAGTAGCTTCCAGTACTGAAAGGGCCTCCAGGAAAGCTAGGTGGAGACTCTTGAACAAGGAGTGCAGGGATAGGATGACGGGGAATGGTTTTCATCTGAAAGAGAGGAGATTGAGATGAGATCTAAGGGAGAAATATTTTCCTGTGAGGGTGGCAAGGCACTGGCCCAGGTTGTCCAGAGAAGTGGTGGCTGCCCCATCCCTGGAGGTTTACAAGGCCAGGTTAGGTGGGGCTTTGAGCAACTGATCAAAGGGAACTGTCCATGGCAAGGTGTGGAACTGCATGGGCTCTAAGGTATCTTCCAACCAAACCATTCAGTGATACTACGATGATTAGAGAGAGGTTATTCTCTGTTAGAACAGGTGCATAAACCTGCTGTAGTTCTGTTCCAACAGTTGTGTGTAACTGGTACAATAAGGTGTATGTGCAGAGGCATAGAAATCCTTCTCTATTCTGACAGGAAAATGTAAGTCCTGATGAAGAAAACTTTAACTGATACCGAAGGTGATGTGTCTTTGCTGGCGGAAAATCTTTGTGCCTGCATAGTTAATGCATCAGAGCATATGTGGTTGTGTGTGTAAAATTTATGTGCATGAAGTTTACATATGTGGTGCATAAACTTTCTGTTTTAGCAACTATTGTGTAAACTTGTAGATAATTGAATAAATACAATGGCTGAACACCAGTTGAAATTTGATTTTAAAACCTTCAAAATAATAAGATATTAAACTTTCAAGGAAAAAAAATATTGCCCACAACCGAATTTTGGTAAACTTCTTTTTGAAACATTTTCAAAAAGAAAATAGTAAACACAGTAGGTGTTAAACATCTTGCAGGGCAAGATTTTTTTTCTCTTTAAATTTAATTACTTCAACAT